>NC_034178.2:32095493-32439660 GCF_002021735.2 Oncorhynchus kisutch | reverse complement strand
CAGCTGATATCTCAAAGTGCTGTACAGAAACCCAGCCTAAAACCCCAAACAGCAAGCAATGCAGGTGTAGAAGCACGGTGGCTAGGAAAAACTCCCTAGAAAGGCCAAAACCTAGGAAGAAACCTAGAGAGGAACCAGGCTATGTGGGGTGGCCAGTCCTCTTCTGGCTGTGCCGGGTGGAGATTATAACAGAACATGGCCAAGATGTTCAAATGTTCATAAATGACCAGCATGGTTGAATAATAATAACGCAGAACAGTTGAAACTGGAGCAGCAGCACGGCCAGGTGGACTGGGGACAGCAAGGAGTCATCATGTCAGGTAGTCCTGGGGCATGGTCCTAGGGCTCAGGTCCTCCGAGAGAGAGAGAGAAAGAGAGAATTAGAGAACGCACACTTAGATTCACACAGGACACCGAATAGGACAGGAGAGGTACTCCAGATATAACAAACTGACCCTAGCCCCCCGACACATAAACTACTGCAGCATAAATACTGGAGGCTGAGACAGGAGGGGTCAGGAGACACTGTGGCCCCATCCGAGGACACCCCCGGACAGGGCCAAACAGGAAGGATATAACCCCACCCATTTTGCCAAAGCACAGCCCCCACACCACTAGAGGCATATCTTCGACCACCAACTTACCATCCTGAGACAAGGCTGAGTATAGCCCACAAAGATCTCCGCCATGGCACAACCCAAGGGGGGGCGCCAACCCAGACAGGATGACCACATCAGTGAATCAACCCACTCAGGTGACGCACCCCTTCCAGGGACGGCATGAGAGAGCCCCAGTAAGTAAGCCAGTGACTCAGCCCCTGTAATAGGGTTAGAGGCAGAGAATCCCAGTGGAAAGAGGGGAACCGGCCAGGCAGAGACAGCTGTGCCTCGACACAATCCTGTCTCGGAGCTCTACGGACAATTCCTTCAACCTCAAGGCTTGGATTTTGCTCTGACATGCACTGTCAACTGTAGGATCTAATAAGGACAGGTGTGTCCTGTCCTGTCCTCATAAGGACAGGTGTGTCCTGTCCTGATTTGGAATGGCCAGCCCTTTCCAAATCATGTCCAATCAATTTAATTTACCACTGGTGGACTCCAATCTAGTTGTAGAAACATCTGAAAGATTATCAATAGAAACAGGATGCACCTGAGCTCAATGTTAAGTCTCATAGCAAAGGGTATGTGTGTAGATTGATGGGGAAAATGTTCTATTTAATCAATTTTTACAAGCTTCTCCGATGGACTGAGATGTTGGCTGGCTTCTCCATGCATCGGCAGGACTGAGGACCAGCTACGTCTGGTAAGACGAGTGTGTCTATTTGTCAATAATTGTTGATGCACGATGTCTAATAATAAAGAAGTATCGATGTATTGCTGCAGACCACACTACCGAGAGATTTCCCATCTATATTATTCGTAGCCATTTTCATGTTCAAAACTGTGCACTCTCCTCAAACAATAGTATGGTTTTCTTTCACTGTAATAGCTACTATAAATTGGACAGTGCAGTTAGATTAACAAGAAATTCAAGCTTTTTGTCAATATCAGATATGTTTATGTCCTGGGAAATGTTCTTGTTACTTACAACCTCATGCTCATCGCATTAGCCTACGTTAGCTCAACCGTCCCATAGAAGGGATCTCGAATATTAACATTGACGGGGCTGAAGTGGAGCTTGTAGAGAGTTTTAAGTTTCTTGGTGTCCACATCACTGTGATAACAGGTGTGAAAAGGAACACAGACAAAACAACCAGAAAAAGAAAAAGGGATCGGTAGTGGCTAGTAGACCGGCGACGCCGAGCGCCGAGCGCCGCCCGAACAGGGAGAAGAGTTACCTTCGGTAGAAGTCGTGACAATCACCAACAAAATAATATCGTGGTCCAAACACACCAAGACAGTTGAGAAGAGGGCACGACAACACCCTTTCCCCCTCAGGAGACTGAAAAGATTTGGCATGGGTCCCCAGATCCTCAAAATGTCCTACAGCTGCACTATCAAGAGCTTTCTGACCGGTTGAGCCACCGCCTGGTATGGCAACTTCTCTGCATCTGACTGTAAGGCGCTACAGAGGGTAATGTGTACGGTCCAGTACATCACTGGGGCCAAGCTTCATGACATCCAGGAGGTGTGTCAGAGGAGGGTGTCAGAGATGGTGTCAGAGGAAGGCCCCACCATAAATGGTCAAAGACTTGTGGTGGATGAATCAGAATTAGTTGGGTAATATAAGTAATTAAGATGTCATATCTGCATAATATTCTTGTGTGATATACTTTTTATTAGAATGTGTTGGCAGTTGCATTTCTTCCCTCAGCTGGGGCACAGTCACTTGGGGCCCAGAGAGGGGAGAGGTCAGACTTGTCTTTTACATGTCTCTGGTGCTATGCAGAATATCAGAAAGGGAAGAGGACAGGGTGGAACATTGTCTTCGTATGTGAATGTATCTGTTAAACCATGTGAAGGGATGGCGTGATTAATGGGGAACCAATTACTTGTCTCCACAACGTCTGTGCTCAAGTCACTCCCTCCTTTGGCATTGGGGGAGGTTTATGCCACTGTCTGAAACTATTATATGTTCTTTCTGATGTTGCACTTATCCTGGGATAGTGTACGACCTAGAGGCTCACTCCCCTCAGTGAGCTTGTCCAGGAGTGGGGTCAAGAGGGGGTTTACTTGAGATGGGAGTATCTAGAGTTAACACTTGTTATGCCATTGGATGAGGTAATGGTTCTGTGCTATGAAGTACCAGGAACGAGATTAGAACCTCGTTTTAGGGACCAAACTGAACGATAATTTATAGTGAATGTTATCTGGCTAAGGGATACTCTATTCTCAATTAAAGTCCCTTTGTGAAGTGTTCCTAAGATCTGTGGTTCGTCATGTAGGTTGAGAGGGGTGTATCTTGGCTATAAAAGATCTTTGTATTTTTCTGTTGTCACTTTCAATGGTTCATTAGAGATGGCGCATCATTGAAAGTCAAAGGCTATTGCAAAGCTCTTATTATTAAAGATGTAGTTTAAGTATAACTCTGACTGGTGTGTGAAGTATGTAACTCTCCTCATTTGGTAAAGCAGAAATATGCCACCACAGACTCCAGTCATTTTACAAATCACCTCAACTAACCTGTACCCCTGCACATTGACTCGGTACCGGTACCCCCTGTATATAGAATCGTTATTGTTATGTAATTTTATTGTGTTACTTTTTGATTTGAGTTTATTTAGTAAACTGCGTTGTTGGTTAAGGGCTTGTAAGTAAGGATTTCATGGTAAGGTCTAAACCTGTTGTATTCGGCGCATTGGACAAATAAAATACGATTTTATTTGAAATGTGTAAAAAGGGAAGGGGTCTGAGTACTTTCCAAATGCACTGTTCATAATGTAACACTTCGTGTCACTCTGGATTTTTGCAGTAATTACATGAAATGTATACCTTAATTATGTAAACGCTTCTGATAGCTGTGGTGTAGTTTATTATTTCCTGATGATGAAACTGTGATCTACCCTTGCCACATCCTTTCTATTCTGGTGAGTGGATTCTCACTAGGGAGCTGGGAGTATTGATATGCTAACAGGACGGCACAAGAGATAGCTTCAAGGGGACTTCTCTTTACATGAATGCCCCCAGAGTTATTATCCATTATGCTAATGACTACACTGTCTTTTCCCACTACCTTGTTGGCAAAAGACCTTGGGCTGAAATCAGATGGTAACCCATTGCTTGTTATAGTAAGATTGCATGAAAGAGAAAGAGAAAGAGAAAGATAATGGTTTAGTATAAGTCAAATGTCTAGGGATTTTATTTTCCATCTCAATACCTCATATCTCTACCTCTATCTCAATAGGAAGAAAATAATTGCACGAGGAAGTAAAACACCTTTGGATATAAGCTGAGGAAGTCTTACCTATAGGCTAGATGACAGTAAGGAGCAGCTAGCTCTCATTCTATGTCTGTTAGAATACCTGGTGTCAAGTGATTCAAGATGAAATGTAAATGCCTTGTTGATCCTATCTTGTAGCAGAGAGGCATTTCAGATTTGATAATGTGCAAAAAAAGGCTTCAAGAAATACCTGTGACATTTATACATTTACATTAGAAGCCTGTTTTAGGCTTGATAGTCACAAATCACTATCCAGCAGTTCTCCTCTTGACATACAGGTATATTACACACACATAAAGGAACATGATTGCAATTGATCAAAGACAATTGTTCTTAGCCTTCCTGATGGTAGCCAAGTTTTGTGTTTACCCTTCAAGATAATATATTGTATTCCAGAGGCAACTTGACTTTCTATCAGGCTTAGCGTAATTTAGTCCATTGTCCTCCACTGGCAGATATTAGCATTAGAGACATTGAGGTATTCATAACATCTAAAATAGCACAAAAAAATGATGGGTCTTTACAGTTTGTCCTCTGTTTGCTTTAGTTGAACAACTTACTTGATTACTTGAAGAATACTTGCCTGTTGTGGCACACTTGCATGAGAAAGGTGTCAAATGATAGTTCACTTAGAGTCTCTTCACACTTTCCACTCTTTTTTGTAAAAATACTGTGGGATAAACATATCACTAAAATCACTAAACTTACGTACTTGCTACGTCTCGACCAGTACCTACGGAGGAAGTGCACATAACTTGCCTGACAGTTGCCCCCCTTGAAGAAGGGGAGTGTAAACAGAATTGCCTCGTTGAGCCAACACTCCTACTGGTAATAGCAGAGCAATGTTTTTGAAACAGCTGAAAAGTATAGCCATTTTCCTATTTGAGACTTGTTTTTACTTGAATTTGCAGTATCAGCTTGTTAATGTACATTCTGAAAATGACGCAGTAGCTGCTGGCTGCACTGACCCACTTAGCCTATCATTTTTGATAAGCTAACATTACTTGATGAGCACATTATGTTAGCAACTGTGCTTTTGTCTTGATGATAAAATGTAATAAGTAGCTTACAGATGAGAAGATAAACTCTTTAATTGTCTGCACAGACATGCTTGTGAATTGTTGCGTTATTCAAGAGTGTAATGTGGTTTGGTTGCATTGTTCAATAGTGTAATATGTTTTAGAATAAAAGCTTCTGTCATTGAATAGTTTGTGCTTACTGGTTAGCGGCTACTGTGATATTTACAGTCAGTTTGAGCTGCGGGCCAAAAATGTTGAATGAAAAGTAACGCATGGATGTAATGTGAACATAAAAGTAGAGTTCTCTTTTGCCACCCCACTCCTCAGACTCCTTCATATCTCATAGTGGGAATAAGGTGTAAGGCTAAGGATCTGACACAATTTTGTCTAAAATTACATGCCCAAATCTAACTGCCTGTAGCTCAGGACCTGAAGCAGGGATATGCATATTCTTGATACCATTTGAAAGGAAACAAGTTTGTGGAAATGTGAAATGAATGTAGGAGAATATAACACATTAGATCTGGTAAAGGATAATACAAAGAAACAGTCATGTGCTTTTTTGTATTTTTTTTGTACCATCATCTTTGAAATGCAAGAGAAAAGCCGTGATGTGTTATTCCAGCCCAGTGTAATTAAAATTTCGGCAGCAGTGTATGTGCAAAGTTTTAGACTGATCCAATGAACCATTGCATTTCTGTTCAGACGTTTGTGTCAAGACTGCCCAAATGTGCCTAATTGGTATATTAATAACTTTTCAAATTCATAACTGTGCACTCTCCTGAAACAATAGCATGGTATTCTTTCACTGTAATAGCTACTATAAATTGGACAGTGCAGGTAGAGAATTTAAGCTTTCTGCCAATATTAGATATGTCTATGTCCTGGGAAATGTTCTTGTTATTTACAACCTCATGCTAATCGCATTACCCTACTTTAGCTTAACTGTACCGAGGGGGACCCAACAATCCTGTAGAGGTTTAAAGTCTTTAAACAGTGAAGTTAATATTGACCAGCCACATTAGTCCTTTTGTGTACAGCCTTACATTGATTTTGAAGTAAAGTTATGTGATTCTAACTGTGTCATGTATTAAATTGTCCATACAAGTTAAACTTTATATTTCTTCTGCGAACTAATGCCCTTCCATGGTTTGTCCAAAAAGTCTATTACACTTGCTTCTTGACAGCCAATGTCATGTGAGGTGCTTGTAATGTGAGCCTACCTACATACAATATGTTGAAATTAAAGTTGCATATTATGTTACTGTAATAGAATGAGTTGATTTTCTGCACTTGAGTAGTCCTGAAGCAAAATAGCTTTATGTTTGGAATGTTGTGGCCAATATTTTCCAGTGTTGCGAAATTGACATTTGACTTGGAGATAAGAAACAAATACTTACAGAGCCTTCATAAAGTATTTATAACCCTTGACTTCAAATCAAATCAAAGTTTATTTGTCACGTGCGCCGAATACAACATACCTTACAGTGAAATACTTACAGGCTCTAAGATATAGTGCAAAAAAGGTATTAGGTGAACAATAGGCAAGTAAAGAAATAAAAACAACAGTAAAAAGACAGTGAAAAACAGTGGCGAGGCTATAAAAGTAGTGAGGCTACATACAGACACCGGTTAGTCAGGCTGATTGAGGTAGTATGTACATGTAGATATGGTCAAAGTGACTATGCATATATGACGAACAGAGAGTAGCAGTAGCATAAAGAGGGGTTGGCGGGTGGTGGGTGGCGGGTGGCGGGACACAATGCAGATAGCTCGGTTAGCCTATGTGCGGGAGCACTGGTTGGCCTGGCCAATTGAGGTAGTATGTACATATGAACATGACTGTATAGTTAAAGTATATGCATATATGATAAACAGAGAGCAGCAGCAGCGTAAAAGAGGGGTTTGGGGGGGGGGGGGTAAACACACTAATTTCACTTTTTGCTGTGTTAGAGCCTGAATTCAAAATAAATTCAATATTATTTTATATCACCCATCTACACACAATGACCCAAATGGCGAAGTGAAAACATGTTTTTAGAAACTTTTGCAAATGTATTGAAAATGAACTACAGAAACACTTCATTTACATAACTATTCACAATACATGCTAGAAACACAGTTGGCAGGCCTCCCAAGAGGCGCAGCGGTCTAAGGCACTGGATCGCAGTGCTAGAGGCGTCACTACAGATCAAATCACATTGTATTTGTCACATGCGCCGAATACAACAGGCGTAGTAGACCTTACAGTGAAATGCTTACTTACAAGCCCTTAAGCAACAATCAAGTTTTAAGAAAAATAAGTGTCAAGTAAAAATAGATAAGTAAAAAATGTAATAAAAATAACAAATAAATAAAGAGTAGCAGAAAAATAAATGTAGTGAGGCTATATACAGGAGGAACCGGTACAGTCAATGTGGTCAGGTTAGTCGAGGTAATTGAGGTGATATGCACATGTAGGTAGAGTTAAAGTGACTATGCATAGATAATAAACAGAGAGTAGCAGCAGCGTAACGAGGGGGACGGACAATGCAAATTGTCTGGGAAGCCATTTGATAACCTGTTCAGGAGTCTTACGGCTTGGGGGGTAGAATCTGTTAAGAAGCCTCTTGGACCTAGACTTGGCGCTCCGGTACCGCTTGCCGTGTGGTTGCAGAGAACAGTCTTATGACTAGGATGGCTGGAGTATTTGACAACTTTTAGGACCTTCCTCTGACACCGCCTGGTATAGAGGTCCTGGATGGCAGGAAGCTTGGCCCCAGTTCTGTACTGGGCAGTACCCACGACCCTCTGTAGTGCCTTGCGGTCGTAGGCAGAGCAGTTGCCATACCAGGCAATGAGGAAACCTGTCAGGATGCTCTCGATGGTGCAGTTGTAGAACTTTTTAGGATCTGAGGACCATTGCCAAATCCTTTCAGTCTCCTGAGGGGGAATAGGCTTTGTCGTGCCCTCTTCACGACTGTCTTGGTATATTTGGACCATGATAATTTGTTGGTGATGTGGACACCAAGGAACTTGAAGCTCTCAACCTGGTCCACAACAGCCCTGTCGATGAGAATGGGCAGGTGCAATCATATCCTTTGTCTTGATCACGGTTCAGCCGGCCGCGACCGTGAGACTCATGAGACGGTGCACAATTGGCCCAGTGTTGTTCGGGTTAGTGGAGGGTTTGCCCGGCTGGGATTAATGTGTCCCATTGCGCTCTAGTGACTCCTTGTGGTGGGTCCGGGCGCATGCACGCTGACTTCGGTCGTCAGCTGTACAGTGTTTCTTCAGACACATTGGTGCTGTGCTGCTTGGCGGGGTCGTGTTTCTGAAGACGCATGGCTCTCGACCTTCGCCTCTCCCGAGTCCGTACAAGAGTTGCAGTGATGGGACAAGACTGTAATTACCAATTGGATATCACAAAATTGGGGGGGAGGGGCGTAATATTCCATTGATAATCACGCAATATACATTTGACCATCTCTTGGACCTTCTCTTGGATGGCCTCAGAATATTACAAGAACAGTTAGAAAATGTTATGTTTAAGTTTTACTAATATTCAGACATTCAGAGACTTGTCCCGAAGCCACTACTGCTTTGTCTTGGTTGTGTGCTTAGGGTCATTGTCGTGTTGGAAGGTGTACCTTCGCCCAAGTCTGAGGTCCTGAGAGCTCTGGAGCAGGTTTTCATCAAGGATTTCTCTGTACTTTGCTCCGTTCATCTTTCCCTTGATCCTGACTACTCTCCCAGTCCCTGCTGCTGAAAGACATTCCCACAGCATGATGCTGCCACCAACATGCTTCACCGTTGGGATGGTGCCAGGTTTCCTCCAGATGTGAATTCAATCTTGGTTTCATCAGACCAGAGAATCTCATTTCTCATGGTCTGAGAGTCATTTAGGTGCCATTTGGCAAACTCCAAGTGAGCTGTGTGCCTTTAACTGAGGTTTGACTTCCATCTGGCCACTCTACCATAAAGACCTGATTGGTGGAGTACAGCAGAGATGGTTGTCCTTCTGGAAGGTCCTCCCATCTCCACCGAGGAACTCTGGAGCTCTGTCATAGTGACCATCGGGTTCTTGGTCACCTCCCTGACCAAGGCCCTTCTCCCCCGATTGCTCAGTTTGGCTGGATGGCCAGCCTTGGTGGTCTTGGTGGTTCCAAATTTCTTCCATTTAACAATGATGGAGGCCTCTGTTTTCCAGGGGTCCTTCAATGCTACAGAAATGTTTTGGTACCCTTCCCCAGATCTGTGCCTCAACACAATCGTGTCTCGGAGCTCTACGGACAATTCCTTTGACCTCATGGCTTGGTTTTTGCTCTGACAATCACTGTCAACTGTGGGACCTTAAATAGACAGGTGTGTGCCTTTCCAAATCATACCCAATTAATTGAATTTACCACAGGTGGACTCCAATCAAGTTGTAGAAACATCTCAAGGATGATCACTGGAAACAGGATGCACCTGAGCTTAATTTCGAGACTCATAGCGAAGAGTCTGAATACTTATGTAAATAAGTTAGTTCTGTGTTTTTTTATATAAACTTGCAAATATTTCTAAAAACCTGTTTTCGCTTTGTCATTATAGAGTGCTGTATGTAGATTGATGATGAAAAAATGTATTCAATTTTAGAATAAGGCTGTAAAGTAACAAGGTTTGGAAACTGCAATGGGTCTAAATACTTCCCGAATGCACTGTACTTGTAATATATTAAAATAACCTTTTTTTTGCTTGGGACCACTATGCTTGAAAATATGGAGGGTGGTACTCAGTAATGTGTGGTATTGTATTCACTCCAAACACAACACTTTGTATTCATAAAAAAAGTGAATTGCTTTGCCACATTTTTTGCTGTATCACTATAGTGCCTTGTTGCAAACAGGATGCATGTTTGGGAATATTTGTATTCTGTAAAGGCTTCTTACTTTTCACTCTGTCAATTAGGTTAGTATTGTGGAGTAACTACAATATTGTTGAGCCATCCTCAGAGCTCCTATCACAGCCATTAAACTCTGTAACTGTTTTAAAGTCACCATTGGCCTCATGGTGAAATCCCTGAGAGGTTTCCTTCCTCTCCGGCAACGGAGTTAGGAAGGATGCCTGTATCTTTATAGTGACTGGGCGTATTGTTACACCATCCAAAGTGTAATTAATAACTTCACCATGCTTAAAGGGATATTTAATGTTTGCTTTTTTTACCTATCTACCAATAGGTGCCTTTCTTTGTGAGGCATTGGAAAACCTTCCTGGTCTTTGTGGCCGAATCTGTGTCTGAAATTCACTGCTCGACTGAGGAACCATACAGATAATTGTATGTGTGGGGTACAGAGATTATGTAGTCATTCAAAAATCATGTTAAACACTCTTATTGCACAAAGAGTGAGTCCATGCAACTTATCATGTGACTTGTTAAGCACATTTTTACTCCTGAACTTATTTAGACTTTCCATAACGAAGGGGTTGAATACTCAAGACATTTCAGCTTTTCATTTTTAATTAATATGTACATATTTTGAAAAACATAAATCTCAATTTAAAAATAAATAAATTCAGGCTGTAACACAAAAAAATGTGGTAAAAGTCAAGGGGCACGGATACTTTCTGAAGGCACTGTATGTTAGGCTACATTATGCAATATGTTATGCTTATGAGAGATATTTCACCTATTATTTCACTTTTAATATGGTATGCTATAATTATATTAACGCTGTGTGAATTGTCAATGTAGCATAGAGCAATAGATAATATCAGACTGTTGATCGCTCATCTTCAATTCTCTTGATAGTGCATGGTGTACAGCTATTCAGTAGCAAATTGCATTTAAATAGACCTAGTTTAAGATGGACCAACATAGACTCAGGGGTAGACGTAACATAATAAATGTAAACCGGGGACACTCCAATTAGAATGATATGTTACATTTCTTATTGTATGTATTCATTTGTGCATGTCCATCATCCAATTTGTATCATATGTTTGAATTACAATTCGTATGATATGTTACAAATTGCAATTTGTACAATATGCTAGAAATTGCAATTCGTACAATATGTTATGAATTTGCTTAACACATGATCATTTCACACCCTGATATGTTTCACCTGTCTTTGTGATTGACTACACCCCCCTCCAGTTGTCACCCATCTGTCTTTTGCCTGCCCCCTGTTTGGGTCAATAAACATCTGTGACTCTAGCTGTCGGCATCTGGGCCTTATCCCCAGTTGAAGTCGGAAGTTTACATGCACTTAGGTTGGAGTCATTAAAACTCATTTTTTCAACCACTCCACAAATTTCTTGTTCAAAAACTATATTTTTGGCAAGTCGGTTTGGACATCTACTTGGTGCATGACACAAGTCATTTTTCCAACAATTGTTCACAGACAGATTATTTCACTTATAATTCACTGTATCACAATTCCAGTGGGTCAGAAGTTTACATACACTAAATTGACTGTGCTTTTAAACAGCTTGGAAAATTCCAGAAAATTATGTTATAGCTTTAGAAGCTTCTCATAGGCTAATTGACATCATTTGAGTCAATTGGAGGTGTACCTGTGGATGTATTTAAAAGCCTACCTTCAAACTCAGTGCCTCCTTGCTTGACATCATGGGAAAATCTAAATAAATCAGCCAAGACCTCATAAAAGAATTATAGACCTCTACAAGTCTGGTTCATCCTTGGGAGCAATTTCCAAACGCCTGAAGGTGCCACATTCATCTGTACAAACAATAGTACGCAAGTATAAACACCATGGGACTACGCAGCCGCCATACCGCTCAGGACGGATATGCGTTCTGTCTCCTAGAGATGGTCGTACGTTGGTGTGAAAAGTGCAAATCAATCCCAAAACAACAGCAAAGGACATTGTGAAGATGCTGGAGGAAACAGGTACAAAAGTATCTATATCCACAGTAAAAAGAGTCCTATATCGACACAACCTGAAAGACTGCTCAGCAAGTAAGAAGCCACTGCTGTAAAACCACCATAAAAAAATCCAGACTATGGTTTGCAAATGCACATGGGGACAAAGATCATACTTTTTGGAGAAATGTCCTCTGGTCTGTTGAAACAAAAATAGAACTGTTTTGCCACAATGACCGTCGTTATGTTTGCGAAAAGTTTAAATGTATTTGGCTAAGGTGCATGTAAACTTCCGACTTCCGACTTCAATTCCAATTTCTTCTGGCTATGTCGCTAACGTAAGCTATGTGGCTAAAGTTAGCTCGTGTAGAGGTAAGGGTTCACGGTCATGGTTAGGGGAAGCGTTAGCTAACATGCTAATTAGTTGAAAAACAAACTAAAAAGAAGTAAGTACTGTAGTTGCAAAGTATGTTAAAGTTGAGAGTCGAACACGCAACCTTTGGGTTGCTAGATGTTCACGTTATACGCCTACACCACCCTCCACCCTGACCAACCACCCTACTTTCATGTTTGCCTTAAGTAACCTTCTGTCTTACAGTACAAGTAACAAGTTTGGACACACCTACTCATTCAAGTTTTATTTTTTATTTTATTTTTTTACTATTTCTACATTTTCTACATCTACATCCTCTTGGACTTTAAAACTATGAAATAACACATATGGAATCACGTAGAAATGAAAAAAGTGTTAGATTCTTCAAAGTAGCCACTCTTTGCCTTGAAGACAGCTTAGCACAGTCATGGCATTTTCTCAACCAGCTTCATGAGGTAGTCACCTATACAATGTAGAAAATAGTACAAAAATAAAGAAAAACCCTGGAATGAGTAAGTGTGTCCACACATTTGACTGGTAGTGTATGTAACCATACCAAATGTAACGTATCATACTAATGTGTCCCTGACTTAATATGTTACGTCTAGTCTATGAGACCAGGTTGTATGGACACATTGCTGTAAATGGACATAAAGGTGCGGAATAGAACATTGCTGATTGATAAATGTTGGTGGTAGGCTAGGATAGGTGTAGGCTATAGCCTCCCGTAGTTTTGTCATTCACTAAAAAGGGAAACAATTTGTCCCAATTTATGAAGAATTAGCCTATACTTTAAATAGATGGGCTATTATGAAGTCTACACCACAAATTCACCTTCATATTCAATAGTCTGATGTTATATTAAAATTGTGTTGAGATTATTAGTATAGCCTATTCATGAGAACAACCATTATTTGATACAGATTGTGATTTATACGGGGGAGGGGTCTATGGTGTGGCGTTTTTCTGCCGTAAAAAGCCAGACTCACTTGAGAAACAGTTCGGACATCAAGCGGTTCTGTATCAAAAGCGGCTTGAGATCCCTGTGTCCCGGACGTCTCCACTGTCATCGTCTCCAGCATCCTCTTGGTTTTTAAGAACCTTTTCAACCTGTCCTGTCTTTTCTGTTGAAGGTAAGGTTGCATGAAAGTTATTATGTGAATGAAGAATGTTAGTTAGGCTACTTCGGTGGTGAATGCGTTCACTCCACTTACAATTTGAGTAAACGCATAGCAGCAGGTATAACTAGTAGCCTAGGCTAGGCTACCTAGTCGCACCACAGCTGGTTGATTTGCGCATTTTCATGAAAAACCTTAGACTGCCATGCATTGAACTCAAATGAATGCTTTATCTCCCGGGTACATGAAGATAAAGTTCCTATCCCCCCCCCCCCCCCCCGGGCAGCATTTCGCGCGCTTCAATTCGGATCTACACTTCGGTACAAGCAGCATTTGCCAATCGGAATTGGATTTCAAAGCATATTGTCAGCACATTCAAAATGGAAGGTTATCCGTCGTAGTTTTGTAAGTATAGCAATCGTTTTAATTGAGCTCCCCGCCTCATACCTTCACAGTTGGTGCACTAATGCTTTCCAACGCTTCTGTGGAAGACTCGGCGAACTATGGGGTTTTGTTTCAACTTGCATCACATAACGGGGTAGCTTGGTGAATCACGTTACTGAATTTCACACAGTTTTTGTACCCATTTCGTAATCTCTTTCTGGGTTTTCTGAAGTTGTTCAGGTAGGCTATAGCCTAATTGCTGAACATGTCATACTCCAGTGGGTAGCTCCTATACTCTCCTAAAGCGGTACAATGTATTTCTGTTTGAAACAACCAGTGCTTGAGCTGTCCACGGTGCTGATTTTCTCTCTCTCTCTCTCTCTCTCTCTCTCTCTCTCTCTCTCTCTCTCTCTCTCTCTCTCTCTCTCTCTCTCTGTGTGTGACAGGCAGTGTGTGCATGCGTGTGTCAGATCTGTTATGCATATGTACTGCTTTCAACTTCGATAATGGTACGGTGGGACTTTGGTCAACAAGAGCAGTTCTTATTAATGACACCCAAGTCTGCTGTCATGATTGGCAGGAAATATATACCATCCTCTCTTCTGACATGATTACCATAAAGTTCAACCCCTTACAGGAAGGTAAAGCATAATGTATCATTAGCTGTTTTTCTTTCAAATGTAACTCAACATATTTATTCCATGATCACGCTCTTCAGTCACTTAGTCTGGCAAAACAATTATTAATATACCACTTTGTGGCTTCATTTCCAAAGCAGTGACTTAATAAATCTGCCACGTCTCTGCAGCCCTGTCGATTAGTCTCAGGAGGGCCATTGAGAGAATACATATGGGCCCCCTCAGTTGCTCATGCCCAGCAGACAGACTGGCAGTGGCCCACTGCGGCCCGACCATTCAACCTGCTCTCACCAAATTGCAACAGATGTGAAATCACTCCATCTTCCACCATCCACATGAAATGAATTAGAACATAAAATAAGTGATCCATTTGGTCATTGTTCTAGAGAGGAAAATATTGGCCTGGCTGCTTCTCGCTGACAAATGTATGCATATGATAGACACATGATCCGAATGACAACATGGTGTGTTGCACAGACCAACAGACAGCCTCAATGTTTTTCGTATATATGTATGGGGTGTAATTGTCTGTGTCTATAACTATCGCACCAATGCTACTATCACTGAGTTGTCTTATAAGTTGAGTAGACATGACATTTCTCTGAGGTATCATGTGTTATGCATGTTCCCCCCAGTTCCCCGTGTTGGGATATGAAGCTGCATGGCAGTGAGTTCAGTGCAGGCCAGCAGGCCAGGGCAAGTATCTAGCTGAGGCCTAATCTTCACTTGGGCGATAGAGAGAGATAACACTGATAGATGGAGCGGCTGGTGAGGTTTAACATCCTGAGCTCAGTGTTGTCTGCCGGGGTCAGGCCTGTGATATCAGACCGCCAGTTCAGCCAGATCCACTCTCCCTCCACCCGTCCTCATACCCGGGATCTTGGCAGTGTTAATAGCTGCAGGTGTGTATGTGAGCCAGGCTGGTTCTGTATTCACGGCCACAGATGTTTTAATGAATGCTGTGTTGCTGCTCAGGCGCCTGTCAGTCCCTCGCACACTTCAAGTGAAATGCTTCCCTGGCCATCCGCCAGCTAGCCAGCAGGCAGCCAGGATGTTATTGTGACGTGTGGGCTACATTCTCAGTGATGTCTTCAGGAAGTGCATTTTTTTGGAAAGTTCAGTACTCGAAAATAGGGAGGAAAGTGAGCAATGATGCTTACTTATATGGCCCTGTTTGGTGATTGGAGTGGAAGGAAATGTTCTTGCAATTTGTTAATGATGGCTCATTGCCAACTGAATCATGCTTTATGTCACCATTGTTGTGGAAGTGTGGCATAGAAGGATAATAACACCCTTTCTAGACTACCCGAAGTTATCAACAAAGGTTCCTTGATGCATCCTTAATGAATACAATGCCACAATGCATTTAGCAAAATTACAATGTAATACCATCTTCAGAAGGTAAGGTTGCACGGAGTAGCCTTCTTGATCAAGAACACCTACAGCTAAAATGCCCTTGAAAATTGTCAAAGGAAAAAAAAACTCTTGATTTTAACCTGATCTGCACAATTCTTCAAAAGGGTTTATTTCTGACTGATCAAGTACAGACATCATCAGTATATATTTTCACTTTCAGAATCCATCTCCAATGGATTGCGGAATGCCAAAATATCTTGCAAGGATATTTGAAGGAGAAGGGAGAGGACATGTGGTGGGTCTGCAGGAGGCCGGGTACAGTAAAAGAGGACAGACTGGTGACCTTCACCTGCTGATGGAGACTGATTGGAGTGTGGGTGGAGGCTGATCTATGTGACAGGAACCACTGTGATTTATTTCTGGTGCTGCTACAATCCTTAAAAACTGCCCTCAACACTTCACACCAAGTTATTAGAACTTACTGAATAACCTTTCGGGTGATGAAAGAACACGATAAGCGGTCTCCATTTCAGTCCTTTATCTGAAACAGAAGAAAGATTGGCATTCTCCCCTGACACCCGGAGTGATGCAGAGGTTAGGGCAGCGCAGCATTAATTGTTGATGTCGAGGCAAACAGCTAGTCCTGTCAAGTCAACGGGTGGGTGCACCTACGTTTGATTTGTTTTGATTTGTCATTTGCTTTTCTCAGCAGAATCTTTACCTTTTCAGTCAACCTCTTTCATTTAATACTCCTTGGCAGCAGAGGCTCATGAATAAATCAGAGCCCTCACTGTCAGTGCTTTGAGGGAGAGAGGGAATGGACTTATCATGTACTGTACAATTCTGAACTGGGAAGTACTTTCATCTCTTTCCTGCTCCTCCACTAAAAAATACCCACCCCAGACCATTTAAAGTACTGTCGAAACATTATCATTGGAATTTAGTTTTTATGTGGAATTCATGAATAATTGTTGTCCATGTTTTTTCTGTTTTCCATAATAATACTGTCACTATCAATTATTTATCCGAACCTGACTGGGAAGCCATAAGTCTTTGTGTAAGGGTTTTGAACACATATTCCTCAATTACTTACACCTTATGTAAAATGGCTGGCTCCACTGTGGTCACTCCTGGTTGTAATCTTCTTAGTAGACATTAGACATTATTCATCATGCCATGCTGCACATTAACTTGTCGTCATATATTTCCAAAGAGATAGATTATGCTCTCATGAGATTCATTTTGATTAATAGTGTTTGTTGTTGTTGTTGTTGTTGTGTGTAATGGTTATGTAGGTACACTAATATTTGTATGAAATATCCAGCTCTAGATTCTCTGGAAAATACTTAGGAAGTTTTACGTCATCAACCCTAATAGCAGTGTAGAAGTATTAGAATACGGAACAAGGTTTAACTCAAACCATTCTCAAACAGGACACAGTACTTGGAAATAAATTACCTCACATTTTAACGCCAAAGTACAGACAGAGTATTAATCCAGCGTCTGCTCAATCCGGCGGTATGCAGTGGAGAGAAGTTGGAGCAGACTCTGTGGTTTAAGAGAAAGATGTCTGAGGTTAATACCCTAGAAATAAGGTGGGAGCTGAGCTTAGCTACATCTAACAAATCCTCTGACTCACAGGCATCAGTAACACGTTGGTGGTAGAGGAGGAGGCGGTGCAGAAACCATGCTGAGGATACGCTAGCTACAGGGCCTTCAGAATGTATTCACACCCCTCGACTTATTCCACATTTGGTTGTGTTACAGCCTGAATTTAGAATGGATTCCATTGAGATTGAGATTGTGTGTCGCGGACCTACTCACAATAACCCATAATTGTCAAAGTGGAATGACGTTTTTAGAAATGTTTACAAATTAATTAAAAGGCGGAAATGTCTTGAGTCAATACGTGTTCAACCTCTTTCTTATGGCTCACTCTGTGTGCAATAATAGTATACCATCTCAGTACCCCACACATACAAGTATCTGTAAGGTCCCTCAGTCGAGCAATGAATTTCAAACATATATTTAACCACAAAGACCAGGGAGGTTTTCCAATGCCTTGCAAAGAAGAGCACCTATTAGTAGATGGGTAAAAAAAAAAAAAAAACAGACATTGAATGTCCCTTTGAGCATGGTGAAGTTATTAATTACACTTTGGATGGTGTATCATTACACCCGGTCATTAGAAAGATACAGGTGTCCTTTCTAACTCCGTTGCCAAAGAGGAAGGAAACTGCTCAGGGATTTCACCATGAGACCAATGGTTACTTTAAAACAGTTACGGAGTTTAATGGCTGTGATAGGATAACTGAGGATGGATCAACAACATTGTAGTTACTCCACAATCCTAACCTAAATGACAGAGTGAAAATAAGGAAGCTTAAACAGAATAAAAAATAATCCAAACCATCATGTTTGCTATAAGGCACTAAAGTGATACAGCAAAAAACGTGGCAAAGAAATTTACTTTATGTCCTGAATACAAAGCTTTATGTTTGGGGCAAATCCAAGAAAACACATCACTGAGTACCACTCTTCATATTTTCAAGCATGGTGGTGGCTTTGTCGTTTTATGGGTATGCTTGTCATCGGCAAGGACTAGGGAGTTTTTTGGGATAAAAAGAGTTTAGAGTAAAGCTAAACACAGGCAAAATCCTAGCTAAAAACTGGATTCATTATCAAAATAAAATTGTATTAGACTTTACAGTGAAATGCTTACTTACAATTCCTTAACAAACAATGCAGTTTTAAGTAAATCCCTAAAAAAAGTAAGAGATAAGTAAGTAAGAGTACTGCTTTCCTTGTAGAGTAAGTAAGTAAGAGATAAAAGATAAGAATAACAAATCATTAAGAGCAGCAGTAAATAACAATGGCAGGGCCATATACAGAGTAAATGTGTCAATGTGCGGGGGCCACCGGTGTTGAGATAATTGCGGTAATTATGTACATGTAGGTAGAGTTATTAAAGTGGCTATGCATAGATAATAACAGAGAGTAGCAGCAGCATAGGGGGTTGGGGGGCAATGCAAATAGTCTGGGTAGGCATTTGATTAGCTGTTCAGGAGTCTTATGGCTTGGGGGTAGAAGCTGATTAGAAGCCTCTTGGACCTAGACTTGGTGCTCCGGTACCGCTTGCCATGCGGTAGCAGAGAGAACAGTCTTTTGAGGGTGGCTGGGGTCTTTGACAATCTTTAGTGCCTTCCTCTGACACCGCCTGTTATAGAGGTCCTGGATGGCAGGAAGCTTGGCCCCAGTGATGTACTGGGCCGTACGCACTACCCTGTCGTGCCTTGCAGTCGGAGGCCGAGCAGTTGCCATATCAGCCAGTGATGCAACCCAGTCAGAATGCTCTCGATGGTGCATCTGTAAAACCTTTTGAGGATCTGAGGACCCATGCCAAATCTTTTCAGTGTCCTTAGGGAAATAGATTTTGTCGTAACCTCTTCACGACTGTCTTGGTGTGCTTGGACCATGTTAGTTTGTTGGTGATGTGGACACCAAGGAACTTGAAGCTCTCAACCTGCTCCTCTACAGCCTCGTCGATTAGAATGGGGGCGTACCCGGTCCTCCTTTTCCTGTAGTCCAAAATCATCTCCTTTGTCTTGATCCCAATGAGGGAGAGGTTGTTGTCCTTGCACCATATGGTCAGATCTCTGACCTCCTCCCTATAGGCTGTCTCATCATTGTCAGTGATCAGGCCTTCCACTGTTGTGTCATCAGCTAACTTAATGATGGTGTTAGTGTCGTGCCTGGCCGTGCAGTCATGAGTGAACAGGGAGTGCAGGAGGGGACTGAGCATGCACCCCTGAGGGGTCCCCGTGTTGAGGATCAGTGTGGGGGATGTGTTGTTACCTACCCTTACCACCTGGGGCGGCCCATCAGGAAGTCCAGGATCCAGAGGGAGGTGTTTAGTCCCAGGGTCCTTAGCTTAGTGATGAGCTTTGAGGGCACTAGGTGGGAAAGGGCAGTGTGGACTGCAATAGAGATTGCATCATCTGTGGATCTCTTTGTGCGGTATGCAAATTGGAGTGGGTCTAGGGTTTCTGGGATAATGTTGTTGATGTGAGCCAGGATCAGCCTTTCAAAACATTTCATGGCTGCAGACGTGAGTGCTATAGGTCGGTAGTCATATAGGCAGGTTACCTTAGTGTTCTTGGGCACAGAGACTATGGTGGTCTGCTTGAAAAATGTTGGTATTACAGACTCAGACAGGAGAGGTTGAAAATATCAGTGAAGACACTTACCAGTTGGTCATGCTCGGAGTAAACGTCCTGGTAATCCGTCTGGCCCAGCGGTGTTGTGAATGTTGACCTGTTTAAAGGTCTTACCCACATCGTCTGTGGAGAGCGTGATCACACAGTCATTTGGAACAGCTGATGCTCTCTTGCAAGTTTCAGTGTTACTTGCCTCGAAGCGAGCATATAAGTTATTTAGCTCGTCTGGTAGGCTCGTGTCACTGGGCAGCTCTCAGCTGTGCCTCCCTTTGTAGTCTGTAATAGTTTGCAAGCTGTGCCACATCCGATGAGCGTTGGAGCCGGTGTAATATGATTCAGTCTTAGTCCTGTATTGACGCTTTGCCTGTTTGATGGTTCGTTGGAGGGCATAGCGGGATTTCTTATAAGCTTCCGTGTTAGACTCCTTGAAAGCGGCAGCTCTACCCTTTAGCTCAGTGCAAATGTTGCCTGTAATACATGGCTTTTGGTTGGGGTGTGTAGTTACGGTCACTTTGGGGACGGCGTCCTCAATGCACTTATTGTTAAAGCCAATGACTGGTGTAGTGTACTCCTTAATGCCATCGGAAGAATCCCTTAACATATTCCAGTCTGTGCTAGCAAAACAATCCTGTAGTTTAGCATCTGCTTCATCTGACCTGGTGCTGGTGCTTCCTACTTAAATTTTAGCTTGTAAGCAGGAATCAGAAGGATACAGTTACGCTCAGATTTGTGAAATGGAGGGCGAGGAAGAGCTTTTTCACGCGTCTCTGTGTGTGGAGTAAAGGTGGTCTAGAATTGTTTTCCCCCTGGTTTCACATTTAACATGCTGATAGAAATGAGGTAGAACTGATTTAAGTTTCCCTGCATTAAAGTCCCCGGCCACTAGCAGCGCCGCCTCTGGATGAGTGTTTTCCTGTTTGCTTATGGCGGAATACAGCTCATCGAGTGCAGTTTTAGTGCCAGCCTCTGTCTGTAGTGGTATGCAGACAGCTACGAAAAATACAGATGAAAACTCTCTAGGTAGATAGTGTGGTCTACAGCTTATCATGAGATTTTCTACCTCAGGCGAGCAACACCCTGAGACTTCCTTAGATATCGTGCACCAGCTATTGTTAACATATATGCATAGGGCCCTGCCCCGTGTCTTACCAGAGGTTGCTGTTCTGTCCTGCCAATAGAGTGTATAACCCACCAGCTGTATGTTCTTAATGTTGTCGTTCAGCCACAACTCAGTGAAACATACGATTTTATCGTTTTTAATGTCCCATTGGTAGGATATATGTGCTTTCAGTTCGTCCCATTTATTTTCCAGCGATTGAACGTTAGCTAGCAGAATGGAAGGCAAGGGCAGGTTAGCCACTTGTAATCTCTTTCCGCAAAACCTATGTTTCCTTTTCCAGCGAATCACGGGGAACTGTTCCTGGTCGGGTGTCTGTAGTATATCCCTCGCGTAAAGAAGAAGAACTCCTCGTCCAATTTGAGGTAAGTAATCACAGTTCTGATGTCCAGAAGCTCTTTTCGGGTCATAAGAGACGGTAGCAGCAACATGATGTACAAAACAAATTACGAACAACGCGAAAAACATACAAATAGCATGGTTGGTTAAGAGCCAATAAGACAGCAGCCCTACTCTCCGGCGCCATCTTTAGGTTCAGTCTGCTATCCAACAGACACTGGGAGACAAATTCACCTTTCAGCTGGACAATAACCTAAAACACAAGGCCAAATATACACCGGAGTTGCTTACCAAGATGCTATTGAATGTTCCTAAACATTGTACAGTCCGGGTGTCCAAAGCTCTAAGAGAGTTACTGCCAAAGGTGATTCTAACATGTATTGGCTCAGGTGTCACGTTCTGATCTTAGTTCCGTTGTGATGTCTTTGATTTAGTATGGTCAGGGCGTGAGTTGGGTGGGCAGTCTATGTTCTTTTTTATATGATTTGGTACATCTGTGTTTGGCCTGGTATGGTTCTCAATCAGAGGCAGCTGTTTATCGTTGTCCCTGATTGAGAACCATACTTAGGCAGCCTGTTTTTCCCACTTGAATTGTGGGTAGTTATTTCCCGTGTCAGTGTTTTTTCTAAATGGGACGGTTTCGTTTGTTTCATTTATTCATGTTGTTATTTTGTACTTTTCAGTGTTCTATTAAAAGTAAGCAAAATGAACATGTACCATGCTGACCATTGGTCCTCCGATCATTCCTACTACTCCTCCTCGTCAGAGGAGGAGGAGGACAATTGTTACATCAGGGGTGTAAATACTTATGTAAATGATATATTTCTGTATTTAATTTTCAATAAATTTGCAACAATTTCTAAAAACATTCTAAAAACATGTTTTCACTTGGTCACTGCTCTTAAACGCTAGTAAAACCAAATGCATGCTTTTCAATCGTTCGCTGCCTGCACCCGCACACCTGACTAGCATCACCACCCTGGATGGTTCCGACCTAGAATATGTGGACATATATAAGTACCTAGGTGTCTGGCTAGACTGTAAACTCCCCTTCCAGACTCATATCAAACATCTCCAATCTAAAATCAAATCTAGAGTCGGCTTTCTATTCTGCAACAAAGCCTCCTTCACTCACGCCGCCAAACTTACTCTAGTAAAACTGACTATCCTACCGATCCTCGACTTCGGCGATGTCATCTACAAAATAGCTTCCAATACTCTACTCAGCAAACTGGATGCAGTTTATCACAGTGCCATCTGTTTTGTTACTAAAGCACCTTATACCACCCACCACTGCGACCTGTATGCTCTAGTCGGCTGGTCCTCGCTACATATTCGTCGCCAGACCCACTGGCTCCAGGTCATCTACAAGTCCATGCTAGGTAAAGCTCCGCCTTATCTCAGTTCACTGTTCACAATGGCAACACCCATCCGTAGCACACGCTCCAGCAGGTGTATCTCACCGACCATCCCTAAAGCCAACACCTCATTTGGCCGCCTTTCCTTCCAGTTCTCTGCTGCCTGTGACTGGAACGAATTGCAAAAATCGCTGAAGTTGGAGACTTTTATCTCCCTCACCAACTTTAAACATCTGCTATCTGAGCAGCTAACCGATCACTGCAGCTGTACATAGTCCATCTGTAAATAGCCCACCCAATTTACCTACCTCAACCCCATACTGTTTTTATTTATTTACTTTTCTGCTCTTTTGCACACCAATATCTCTACCTGCACATGACCATTTGATCATTTATCACTCCAGTGTTAATCTGCAAAATTGTAATTATTCGCCTACCTCCTCATGCCTTTTGCACACAATGTATATAGACTCTTTTTTTTTTTTCTACTGTGTTATTGACTTGTTTATTGTTTACTCCATGTGTAACTTTGTGTTGTTGTCTGTTCACACTGCTATGCTTTATCTTGGCCAGGTCTCAGTTGAAAATGAGGACTTGTTCTCAACTAGCCTACCTGGTTAAATAAAGGTGAAATAAAAATAGAAATCAATAAAATTGTGGGGTATTGTGTGTAGATGGGTGAGGAAAAAAATTAATGTAATCCATTTTGAATTAATGCTGTAACACAAGATGTGGAATAAGGGGTATGAATACTTTGGGAAGGCACTTTATATACTGTAGTAGAGACTCGACTGAGTCCAGGGCCACCTGCATCAGCCTAAAAGAGGACCTGCACAAACCCTCGCAAATTATATTATAACAGTAGAAATTTCCAGTTAAACAGAAATCTAAAACATGTCATGTAGAATTTATGTCTTCAAAAAGTGTCAAGTATAAGTTTGAGGTTCACCGGGGTAGTGACTTGGGCTGAAGGACAGTTTTTGAGACTTGGAGACTTCCTTTCAGAGGAATGTCTCAGAGGATTCAATATGTATTCTGGAAATTGAGTTTTGGTCAAGGCTCCCAAGGCAGTCAGATCGGGGCTGAATAATCTTTGGAGCTTGTACATACAAACCATTGTGTTTTGTGATTGCTTCTTCTAGTAGCAAATACAGAGCACATTTTTGTCTCTATTTTCTGCTCTCTTAATTGTTGACAAATCAATTTCACAGACCTAACATACATTCAGAAACATATTATGGGTAATGTTTATAAATACTGTACATAAGTACATGTCTAACTTGAGCGAATACACATTTTTATTTGCATTTAAAGTTTTTTTTTTTTAAGTAAACAAAAACACATGTCAAATCTCAAATAACCTCAACTCCCATAGCTCTCAATCTTCCTGTATGCATCATCTATTCCATATTTCAGATTCACACTTCTACACTTTCTCTCTCCATACTCTTCTGCGGTTTTGCATATTCCACTCCTTCATCTTTGAAATCCTACCTCCTGTCAGTAATTTCACCATCCACCTGCAAGATGAGGAATTTCACAGGTGCTTCTTTGAGCAGTGTAAGACAGTTTTTTTCATTTTATTTCAGTGTGACGTGCAGAATTCAAAACTTATTTTCGGGTATGTCTCAGGGTTTGCCACTTGCATTGTCCCAAGTATAGCCCAGTAGCAGCAGCAATAGCATGGCATCATTGTGTTACTCCCTGTATTGCTGTATTGTAATATATGCCAGTGTCACACCATTGCCTCATACTTCTTTCAACCAGGCCCCCAGTTTTAGAGTCTGGAGCTTGAAGTCATGAGCTCTGCTGGTCTGCTACTGTGTAGAAACCTAGCAATGCAAAAGGCCTGGTCTGCCCTAGAAAGCTTATCTAAATTACGATCGCAAGAACTGCCAAACAACATTTTTTAAAATAAGTTTCATCCCAACAGTGAATTATTTTAACTTCGCTACAAATTAAGATAGATCGGGTCATAAGATCCATTCTAACTAATGCATGTGTCATCACACAGGACCACTTGCTGACACAGACCAATCACAAGGAGGCATTAAGGCTGACTCTCTCAGGCAGGATGAAAATGACTACATTGACCATGATCCTTTGCTAGTTAGGGCCACTTTCACCATGATCCTTAGCGATTGTTTGTTGCCATTCAGCCCCATTCAGCAATATGGCGCACTTCAAATTCAAATACTTCTGGCTTCAGGAGTTTTCCATAGGAATATGTTGATGACGTCAGCGCTGTCACTCTCTACTGGTTTTAATGTCAATGGTTTCAGGACACTATTTCTGGCAGTGTGCCTCCAGTTGCTAGAAGGTTACATTTACCGTTATGTGAATTTCTTATGCAGTTGTGTTTGTGAAGATAGTATCTGACAGGCCCTGACCTCTGCATACTGTACACTGCGCTGCTAGCTCACATGTTACAAGCACCTCTTTTCCACTTATGTTTCCTTTTACTGCATTATCAATGTCCCCCATTCTCAACCATACACACTCGCAATAGGAAGGTTAACATCATAGAACTGAACATTACATTTAGATTAAAGCAAGATCTCATAATAGTGAATGGTGCCATATCTCATCATAATGAATTGGGGGGGGTGGTGGTTGACAAAAGTACGTGTCTCTTTCAGTCTCCATTTTTTATGGAACTGTATGTTCTACTCTTTGTAAAAACATATGCAGGCTTTCAGTGTCCTCTCAGTAAGAGTGTGTACTCTATGTTGCTTGGTTCACAGTTTAATGGAAATGTGCGGGGTTATAATGAACAGTTAGTACTGTATACTAATAAATGGTTTAAGGTGATAGATCATTTAGTTAATCACCACGCATAATTGAAGATGCTTCAGACCAGGGCACCAGACTAACATTTACAACTTTTTCAGTTGTTGGCACCAGCCCGTAATTTGGTCGCAATAGACAAAATGTGTAACTGTTTTAGAAAGTCATTCGCAAGTTTTTCATAAGAGGTGTAACAGACCATTGACATAGTATTCAAGAAGAACATTGTTTCATTTACACTTTTAGGAAAAAAGGGTTCCAAAAGGGTTCTTCAGCTGTCCCAATAGAAGAACCCTTGTGCAACGGGTTCTACATGGAACTGAAAGGGGTTCTACCTGGAACTGAAAAAGGTTTTACCTGGAACCAAAACGAGTTATTCAAAGGGTTCTCCTATGGGGACAGCCGAAGAACCCATTTAGATTCTAGATAGCACCTTTTTTTCTAAGCGTGTAACAAGTCCATGCAGGAATGCATGATTCAAAATATTTTGATGTGCAACCTAATCCAGTGATTGTCAGCAATGTTGGGTCGACAATTAGGCTATTGTTGTTATGTTTTACTGTTAAAATAGGGCTCCAGAATGGTATGTAGTTAAATAGAGATACCTCTTCTCTGTCTACACCCATTCAGCATTGTTCACACCCTCTTAAGCTTAGCCCCACCCATCTCTTTGAGGGTTGATTAGAGCATTCTGTCCTAACAACAGCAGTCAAGCACCCAAGGTAACTGGCTAAAGTTAGCTAGCTTGCTAGCTACTTCCAGACACAAACAGCTCGCTGACCATTTTACTCGCTCTAGCAGAGCTGTTTAGACTATGTTTATTTTATCCAGAGCGTTGGTGACTGCAGCTGTGCTGCGAGCCAGCCAGCTAACTTTAGCTAGCTAGCTAACAGTACACTTTAACTTTAAATGAAAACGACTTTCTGACCAAATTAGAGACATGTAATATCTGAAAGATATTTAACTCTCTCACGGATGCCATGGTTGCCCTTAGTTTGAAGAAGTTGTTTTCTCCATCTCCTTAGTTATCATATTCTAATTCCACTGATTTCAAAACTCAGTCCTCCAAGAAAGTGGAGAGCAACACTTATGCAGTTCTACTAGGCAATATATATATTTTTGAAAGCAGCATTAGACAAGATTACCTACACATACTGACCAGCTCAAATATACTACATGGCAGACCAATCCGAACTCATCTCTCGGCATGTCCAGCCCACTTATTATCTCAGCCACTCATGGCTAGCGGGAAGGTTTCAGACTTTTTCTGTGGCTAAACCAACTAGGCTCGTAATTTAACAATTTTATTCAGCTTTACAGATTGCATACAAGTTTGTTATTAAGGCACATGACAATTCACATGTTCCAGAAGGCCTTTCTGCCAATAAACGTGTTTAGATCAACTTTTTTTAAATGTTCAAATGTCTCTTCTGTAAAGTAGTGACACTACTTTATATATTTATACACCTAGTTTTCTGAAATGAGTCACATTTCATAGGTTAATTTATTTGGGGCTAATTCACCACATGAGTAAATGGAAACTCAAAACAAATTAGCTAGATCATGGGTTCTCAATATTTTTGGGTCTGGAGAACCCTTATGTGATAGCAAATTCATCAGGGACCTCCTCATAACCAGAACACAACTCAAGTGAGATAAAAAAATATATAGTTTTACTATGACTTCTGCAGTGCATGGCCAGACAAACCAAGTCTGGCCCTGGAGTTCGGGCCCTGGGAAGGAACATTTTAAAGGCCTGTTTCTTGGCCCGCATCGGAGAGATAATTATGTTGTTTCCAAGCCAATTTCCTGTAATTGCACACATTTTGTCATGGAGCAGAGAAATGTTTTCTTGGTACAGCTTTAAAGCTAGTATCCTGCAATTCTACACATTTTCCAGGAGGCAGACAGAAAAGATTGCAGTTTTAAAGCTTAAATTACAGTGCATTTATGTAAAAATAGTGGAGTGTTGTGGATACCAGTATCCCCAGGCCCATGTTGGCCAGGGTTAAGAACATAAGAGATTAATAATATTTTATTGTATTAATACTCTAAACTTATTCCACGAATCCCTTAGCCAAAATGTGTTTAATATGTTGTTGGTAGTTATATATAGTCATATATATATATATATATATATATTTTAGATCAGTACCTCCTCACTTTGAGGACCCCTGACCTAGATCACTTTAATTATATATATTTTTATTTAACCTTTATTTTATTTAACTAGGCAAGTCAGTTAAGAACATATTCTTATTTACAATGACGGCCTACACCGGCAAAACCCGGACGATGCTGGGCCAATTGTGCGCCGCCTATGGGACTCCAAATCACGGCAGGTTGTGATACAGCCTGGATTACAAACTCTAAACATGAATCCACTACTAGTAGCAATGCATTAATCCAACAGTAAATTCAATGTACAGATAAAAACAATGTTGCAGTTGTAGTATGACCCTATAAAATCTGTTATATTTGTTGTCTAATTTTGTCTAAACCATGTCAGGAGACCACCTTTTAAGGTCTGGGAATTCTATAAAACATTTTGATTTTAGAGTGTAGTTACCCTTTAATTGCCAATAATCATCATATCATTCTGCCAGGTAGGCAAAGGATAGCTAACATTTATTTGAGAAGGTTTTTGGGGATGCCTTTCTATCTACCAGTAGACAGTTATTAGCATTGTCGCTAATGGCTACAAAAAGTTGTAGACGGGCACACCGCACACACACAGACAGGGGCATTCCCGTGCAGTTGCTTCTTCAAAAAGTTGCAGGAAATACAAATCACTGATGCATTCTGTTCAGTTCAGTACATTTTGAATATTGTTGAATTCCTTTTTAATGTCTGGATTCCGTGATTCTGCGCACATTCTCAGCAGTGCAGATTTTTAAGCAGTAGCTTCCAAAGCAGTTTTTTTCCCGCAATTGGATTTTGGAATGTTATAGCCTACAACAAGAACACATTTTCTCCCAGAGCACGAGGGGAGAAAGCTCAAAGGCCAGCAGATGGCACTATTGAGTCGTTTCATCTTACCGTCCAAAGGGAATATTTGTATATAATGTGCTCTGAGAATCGGGAAGCAAGTTCAGGGAGTGAGTGTTTTAATAAATGAACACAAGATAGTACAAAACTAAGAAACTTGAAAAATGCACAGAACTGACACAGGAACAGAAACAATAATGCCTAGGGAAGGAACCAAAGGAAGTGACATATGTAGGGAAAGTAATCAGGGAGGTGATGGAGTCCAGGTGAGTCTGATGACGCGCAAGTGCGTAACAATACTGACAGGTATGCGCCATAACGAGCAGCCTGGAGACCTAGACGCCGAAGAGGGAGCACATGTGACAGTTTGCAGCTGGCAATACACTTGAATCCCTCATGGACTGGTTTGTACATAAAACATTCTCCATTCAGCAATTCAGCATGCTGCAAAGTCTTTGATTTCCTCCGTAACTCATTGAAATGGTGAGAAGGCGGGAAAAAAAACTGGGAAAATATGCTTACTTTCTTTATGAAGCCCCATTTTCCACCACCATGCTAGAATAGCTAATGTTAGTCTCGTAGAGTTGAGGAAGAAATTGTAGCCTGAATGGAGAATTTTTTTATGTATGAACCGGTCCACGGGCAATACGAGTGTATAGCCGAATGCATACATAGGCCTTTCTTGTGCGAGGTGGGCTCAAATTGCAGGGGACCTTACGTTTTTTTTGCTGCTGCAGTAATGGCAGCTGCTGTACACTATGAGTGAATAATAAGTAACTCTCCAGTAGAAAATAAATGTCAGACTTTCTTCTAAACTAAGATAGAACTGATTTTACAGCCATTTTTCTATTGCCTACTCTTGATTTTTCAACCACTGTCACTTAGGAATCCAGCAGTCTGAGACCGGTAGCTAGCTTGCTAAGCTGATGTTTGCAAAGCTAGCTAGCTAGCTAGGTACCTAAATATAAAAAATGCTTAGCTTGCTGCCAAGGAGTTTGCTAAGACTATGATAATGTACAGTATATACAATCCAAAAAATGTATAATGTTAATTCAAAACATTAAGTTAGTATGCTAGCTAGTAGCCAAGGCCATGGCAAGTAAGGTTAGGAATTAAGTCAACCTGCCAGTTTCAATTGACATCAACAACATAGTTCAAGCAGTAGGAAGCTCTCTCATCCATTTATATGCAGATGATACCGATTTATACTCTTATAATCCCTCCCCGGATTTTGTGTTAAATGCTCTACAACAAATCTTTCTTAGTGTCCAACAATTCTTCTCTGCCTTTAACCTTGTTCTGAACACCTTCAAAACCTCCGGTGTGATTGCTACCTCTGCGGGTTTAGAGCTTGAGGTAGTCACCTCATACAAGTACTTGGAAGTATGGCTAGACAGTACTCTGTCCTTCTCTCAGCACATATCAAAGCTGCAGGCTAAGGTTAAATCTAGACGTGTTCCTCTATCGCAATTGCTCCTCTTTCACCCCAGCTGCAAAACTAACCCTGATTCAGATGACCATCCTACCCATGCTCGATTAGGGAGACGTAATTTATAGATCGGCAGGTAAGGGTGCTCTCGAGCGGCTAGATGTTCTTTACCATTCGGCCATCAGATTTTCCACCAATGCTCCTTATAGGACACATCACTGCACTCTATACTCCTCTGTAAACTGGTCATCTCTGTATACCTGTCGCAAGATCCACTGGTTGATGCTTATTTATTAAACCCTCCTAGGCCTGACTTCCCCCTATCTGAGACACCTACTGCTGCTCTCAACCTCCACATACATATGTGTAATGATGACAATTACAACAATACTGAATGAACACTTTTATTTTAACTTCATTTGATACATTAATAACATCTATTTAGTCTCAAATAAATAAAGAAATATGTTCAATTTGGTTTAAATAATGCAAACACAGTGTTGGAGAAGAAAGTAAAAGTGCAATATGTGCCATGTAAAAAAGCTCATGTTTAAATTTCTTGCTCAGTATATGAGAACATATGAAAGCTGGTGGTTCCTTTTAACATGAGTCTTCAATATTCCCAGTTAAGAGGTTTTAGGTTGTAGTTATTATAGGAATTATAGGACTAATTCTCTCTATACATTTATATTTCATATACCTTTGACTATTGGATGTTCTTATAGGCACTATATTATTGCCAGCCTGATCTCGGGAGTTGATAGGCTTGAAGTCATAAACAGCGCAATGATTGAAGCACAGCGAAGAGCTGCTGGCAAACGCAGGAAAGTGCTGTTTGAATGAATTCTTACGAGCCTGCTGCTGCCTACCACCGCTCAGTCAGACTTCTCTATCAAATATCAAATCATAGACTTAATTATAATATAATAAACACACAGAAATACGAGCCTAAGGTCATTAATATGGTAAAATCCGGAAACTATCATTTTGAAAACAAAACGTTTATTCTTTCAGTGAAATACGGAACTGTGCCGTATTTTGTAGAACGGGCGGCAACCCTTAGTCTAAATATTGCTGTTACATTGCGCAACCTTCAATGTTATGTCATAGTTATGTACATTTCGGGCAAATTAATTACGGTCTTTGTTAGGAAGAAATGGTCTCCACACAGTTCACAACGAGCCAGGCGGCCCAATCTGCTGCATGTACCTTGACTCTGCTTGCACAGAACACAAGAGAAGTGACACAATTTCCCTAGTTAAAAGAAGTTCATGTTAGCAGGCAATATTAACTAAATATGCAGGTTTACATTTTTAAAAACTTCTGTATTGATTTTAAGCAAGGCGTTGATGTTTATGGTTAGGTACACATCAGCCCTCGGCCCTGCAGGAGGCCTTTTGCCTTCTGGTGGCCATCATTTTAAATAAGAATTTGTTCTTAACTGACTTGCCTAGTTAAATAAATGTTAATAAAAAGAATGAAAAGGCCTTTTATGCTAGTGACGACGCTAACCGTTTAGCTAAACATTTGGTTACCTGGCATCGGGAGCAACATACGTTACAGCATGGTGAAGGTGAATTCAATTATTTGTTCAACATATTTTAGGGTGTCCAATCAAAAAGCATATTTTGACCAATTGGTTAAATAATATGTTCATTCTGTAGATTATCCTCTAATAAAACCAATGGTCCTAACCTCAAATCTCTATCTATTTACACATCCGTGTAAAAGTGATTGGAGTTCAGGATGAAAATTCCTGTTATTTTTCTCACAAAAACAAGTGTATCTCTGTGAAATGTCAATGGAGCACTGAGGGTTTACTAAGCTTTTTATTTAGTAAAGCCTTTTACATTTAATTCAGTTTGTGTCATGCTAATTTAGCTTTTTGCAACCCATTAACTATAAAGTCCACAAAACCACAACATTTAAATTCCTCAAAAGTTATGTCAACAGAGCTCGGTGCTTATTATCAGATGTATTAAGATACAAAATCTAACTTTTTGGATATAATTTTAATGATACAGTGTGTTTGAGAAAGACCCCACTGAGTGATTCAGAAAATGAATATTCCTATTTGTCTTGATAAAATGTATTTTAGAAATGTCATCACTCTAGGCAGAGTGGGTGGACAGCCTACATATTGCTAGCTAGCAAATTATCCAGCTAGTTTTAGGCAAAGGACTTTCTTCAATTTCTGGCTTGCTAGCTAGCAACATTAGTGAAGCTAGCTGGCTATCTAGCAACATGACATTAATTCTGTATACAGGAAGCAGTGAGAACTCAATTAGACCGTAAGCCCTAGACCAGATTTCCCAGAATCTCTCAAAAACAGATGTCCCTGCCCTGGAAACGAGAGAAAGGCATATTCCCTTTGGACAGCAAGGGCTAGGGGGGAAAGGAATGGTGAATGTCTCACTCATCTCAGCAGCAGGCCCAAGTGAAACAGGCACATGGGCAGGGCAGAGACTTTCATTAAAGGAATCATGAGCATAATGCACATTACTGTTTGACCAAATCATGGTTTTAGCCTCTTAAAAAAATGAGGACGTTTGGAGTGAGGTGACCACATAGAATGAGCAGCTTGTACCAATGCTACCAATCATTTTTTTGGGACTTGCACCTAGGAACCTATTAATCTTGACAATGCAAGACATGGAGAGGGGCGTCAATGTATGCATGTTATTTTTATGTCCGGGTTAATTCGCGTAACCTTTTTGTAGTGCAATCTTATTCTGTGGATGTATTAACATCACATTAACTGGGAAAGTAATGTCAGTGCCACACTCTATGCAGTTCCGCAAGGATGTAATTGAGATCCCATAGGATGGGAAATTGCAAGCCTCATATTAACACAGTAATATCTCCATCTACCTCCACAAAGGGTTTAGAATTACAGCCTTAAAACATAACACCTCTCTCTTGAGTGGATGATTCATTTCTGGCACTGCGTTTGAATGGGGTGGAACATACTGTATATTGATTCCGTACACACCTTCTGCCATTTGTACCGAACTCATTTCAATAAAACTCCGATATCAACTCGTACATTGCCTTCAGAATGTATTCACACCCCTTGACTTTTTCCACATTTTGTTGTGTTACAGCCTGAATTTAAAATGGATTACATTTCTTTTTTTTTTCACTGGCCTACACACAATACCCCATAATGTCAAGGTGTAATTATGTTTACAAATTAATAAAAAATGAAATGCTAAGATGCCTTGAGTCAATAAGTATTCAGCCTCTTTGTTGTGGCAAGTACAGGAGTGAAAATGTGCTTAACAAGTCACATAATAAGTTGCATGGACTCACTGTGTTTGCAATAATAATGTTTAACATGATTTTTTAATGACTACCTCATCTCTGTACCCCACACATACAATTATTTTTAAGGTCCCTCAGTCGAGTACTGAATTTCAAAGACAGATACAACCACAAAGACCAGGGAGATTTTCCAATGCCTTGCAAAGAAGGGCACCTATTGGTAGATCGGAGAAGAAAAAAAATCTGACATTGAATATCCCTTTGAGCATGGCGAAGCTATTAATTACACTTTGAATGGTGCATCAATACACCCAATCACTACAAAGATACAGGCGTCCTTCCTAACTCAGTTGCCGGAGAGGAAGGAAACCACTCAGGGATTTCACCATGAGGCTAATGGTGACTTTAAAACAGTTTACAGAGATTAATGGCTGTGATCGGATGGATCAACAACATTGTAGTTACTCCACAATATTAACCTACTTGACAGAGTGAAAAGAGGGAAGCCTGTACGTAATACAAATATTACAAAATATGTATCCTGTTTGCAATAAGGTACTAAAGTAATTCTGCAGAAAATGTGTCAAAGAAATTCACTTTTTGTCCAGAATACAAAGCTTTATGTTTGGGGCAAATCCAATACAAGATGTTAATGAGTACCACACTCCATATTTTCAAGCATAGTAGTGGCTGCATCATGTTATGGGTCTGCTCGTAATCGTTAAGGACTGATGAGTTTTTCAGGATAAAAAATAAATGGAGTAAAACTAAGCACAAGCTATATCTCACAGGAAAACCTGGTTCAGTCGGCTTTCCAACAGACACTGAGAGATGAGTTCACCTTTCAACAGGACAATAACCGAAAACACAAGGCCAAATCTACACTGGAGATGTTTACCAAGAAGACATTGTATGTTCCTGTGTGGCCGAGTTACAGTTTTGACTTAAATCTACTTGAAAATCTATGGAAAGATGTGAAAATGGTTGTCCACCAAGGTTCAACAAACAATCAACCAATTTGAAAGAGCTTGAAGAATTTTGAAAAGAATAATGGGCAAATGTTGCACAATCCAGGTGTGCAAAGCTCTTAGAGACTTACCTAGACAGACAGTCAAAATATTTTAGATTTTAGATTCTTCAAAGTAGAATGACAGCTTTGCACACTCTTGCCATTCTCTCAACCAGCTTCATGAGGAATGCTTTTCGAACAGTCTTGAAGGAGTTCCCACATATGCTGATCACTTGTTGGCTGCTTTTCCTTCACTTTGCGGTCCAACTCATCCCAAACCATCTCACTTGGGTTGAGATCGGGTGATGCAGCACTCCATCACACTCCCTGGTCAAATAGCCCTTACACAGCCTGGAGATGTATTTTTGGTCATTGTCCATAATTGTCCCACTAAGCGCAAACCAGATGGGATGGTGTATCGCTGCAGAATGCTGTGGTAGCCATGTTGGTTAAGTGTGCCTTGAATTCTAAATAAACCACGGACAGTGACAGCAAAGCACCCCCACACCATCACACCTCGTTCTCCATGCTTCACGGTGGGAAACACATGCGGAGATCATCTGTTCACCTACTCTGCATCTCACAGACACGGCGGGTGGAACCAAATATCTCAAATTTGGACTCAACAGACAAAAACAACAGATTTAATGTCTAATATCCATTGCTCGTTTTTCTTGGCCCAAATAAGTCTCTTCTAGTTATTGGTGTCCATTAGTAGTGGTTTATTTGCAGCAATTCGGCTATAAAGGCCTGATTCAAGCAGTCTCTGAACAGTTGATGTTAAGATGTCTGTTACATGAATTCTGTGAAGCATTTATTTGGGCTGCATTCTGAGGTGCAGTTAACTCTAATGAATTTATCCTCTGCATCAGATGTAACTATGGGTCTTCCTTTCCAGTGGCGGTTCTCATGAGAGCCAGTTTCATCATTGCCAGTTTCATCTGACTGCACTTGAAGAAACTTTCAAAGTTCTTGAAATGTTCCAGATTGACTGATCTTCAGGTCTTCAGGTCTTAAAGTAAGGATGTTGTTTCTCTTATAGCTTATTTGAGCTGTTGCCATAATATGGACTTGGTCTTTTACCAAATAGGGCTATCTTCTATATACTACCCCTACCTTGTCACAACACAACTGATTGGCTCAAATGCATTAAGATGGAAAGTAATTCCACAAAATAACTTTTAAAAAGGCACCTGTTAATGGCAATGCATTCCAGGTGACTACCTCAGGAAGCTGGTTGAGAGAATGCCAAGAGTGTGCAAAGCTGTCTTCAAGGCAAAGGGTAGCTACTTTGAAGAATCTCAAATATAAAATATATTTTGATTTGTTTACTACTTTATTGGTTACTACATGACTCTATGTGTTATTTCATAGTTTTGATGTCTTCACTATTATTCTGCAATATAGAAAAGAGTAAAGATAAAGAAAAACCCTGGAATGAGTAGCATGTCCAAACTTTTGACGAGTACTGTAAATGAGATATTTTTGTATTTAATTTTCAATAAATATGTGCTTTGTCGTTATGGGGTATTGTGTGTAGATGGGTGAGAAAAAAATATTTATTTAGTCCATTTTGAATTAAGGCTGTAATACAACAAAATGTGGAATAAGTCAATGGTTTTGATAACTTTCTGAACCTTTGGAAAGTATTCAGACCCTTGACTTGTGCCACATTTTGTTACGTTACAGCCTTAATTCAAAAATGGATTAAATACATAAAAAATGCTTCATCAATCTACACGCAATACCCCATGACAATGACAAAGCAAAAACAGATTTTTAGAAATGTTTGCACATTTATTATTATTTAAACACTTTGCTATGAGTCTCGAAATTGAGTTCAGGTACATCCTGTTTCCATTGATCATCCTTGAGATGTTTCTACAACTTGATTGGAGTCCACCTGTGGTAATTTCAATTGATTGGACATGATTTGGAAAGGCACACACCTGTGTATATAAGGTCCTACAGTTGACAGTGCATGTCAGAGCAAAAACCAATCCAGGAGTTTGAAGGAATTGTCCGTAGAGCTCTGAGAAAGGATTGTGTCTAGGCACAGAGCTGCGGAAGGGTAACAAAACATTTTGGCAGCATTGAAAGCCCCCAAGAACAGAGTGGCCTCCATCATTCTTAAATGGAAGTAGTTTGTAACCACCAAGACTGTTCCTATAGCTGGCCGCCCAGCCAAACTTAGCAATAGGGGGAGAACGTCCTTGGTCAGGGAGGTGACCAAGAACCCGATGGTCACTCTGATAGGGCTCTAGAGTTCCTCTGTGGAGATGGGAGAACCTTCCAGAAGGACAACCATCTCTGCTGCACTCCACCAATTAAGACTTTATGCTAAAGCGGCCAGATGGAAGCCGCTCCTCAGTAAAAGGCACATGACAACCGGCTTGGAGTTTGCCAAAAGGCACCTAAAGACTCTCAGACTATGAGAAACAAGATTCTCTGGTCTGATGAAACCAAGATTGAACTCTTTGGCCTGAATGCCAAGCGTCACGTCTGGAGGAACCCTTGCACCATCCCTACAGTGAAGCAAGGTGGTGGCAGCATCAAGCTGTGGGGGTGTTTTTCAGTGTTTTTCATACAAGTCTCTGAATGTCCTTGTATGGCCCAGCCAGACCCAGGACTTGAACCTGATCGAACCTCTCTGGCGAGACCTGAAAAAAGCTGTGCAGCAACTCATCCAACTTCACAAAGCTTGAAAGGATCTGCAGAGAAGAATAGGAAAAACTCCCCAAATACAGGTTTTCCAAGCTTGTAGCACCATATCCAAGAATACTCAAGGTTGTAACTGCTGCCAAAGGTGCACCAACAAAGTACTGAGTAAAGGGTCTGAATAATAATGTTTTTATATATTTTTGTATAAATTAGCACACAAAAAAGAACTATTTTTGCTTTGTTTTTTGTCGTTTGTGTGTAGATTGATGGGGGAAAAAAAGCTATTTATTACATTTTAGAATAAGGCGACAGGTAGCCTAGTGGTTAGAGCTTTGGACTAGTAACTGAAAAGTTGCAAGATTGAATCGCTGAGCTGGCAAGGTAAAGATCTGTCGTTCTGCCCCTGAGCAAGGCAGTTGCTGTTCCTATGTCTTCATTGAAAATAAGTGTCAATGGTGTGCGGAGTCAGGTGCAGGAGAGCAGAGAGTTGTGAACAGGCGCACACTTTATTTAGACAGGAGAAACCAACAGACGGACACCACTGCGTCAACACCTCCAGCCAATTGGCAAAAGTGCAAACAGTCACAATAATTATGTACAAACAAATAAACATACCTCGTGAAATAAAACACGGAATAAATGCCTACCAGTATAGCGCGTCAAAATAGACACGTAACACAAAACAATCTCACACAAAGGCATGAGGGGGAACATAGGAATACATACATGTAGAGTGATTGGGGATTGAAAACCAGGTGGGCAGGGAACAAGACAAAACAAATGGATAAATGAAAAATGGAGCGGCGATGGCTAGAAAGCCGGTGACGTCGACCGCTGAATGCCGCCCGAACAAGGAGAGGATCCGACTTCAGCGGAAGTCGTGACAATAAGAATTTGTTCTTAACTGACTTGCCTAGTTAAATCAATCAATCAAATGTAATTAAAAAAAAACATTTAAGTCAAGGGGTCTGAATACTTTCCGAAGGTACTGTTTGTGAATAACATCTACTGTAACAGACTGGATTGCCGAGTAGTGTGGGTGCATATTTTGAAGTCTATTAATATGCGCTATTCAAACACGACAAGTAAATCAGTATGTGTAACAAAATTAACAATATTGGGACAATGAATGATGTGACAAACATAATGAGAGTTTCCTTGCTGTTGGGCAGCATTTTCTCCACTGCTGTTTGCTAGAAACTACACCACAACATAAATACTGAGGCAGTGCAGGCTGCAGCATGATTAATGCACTGCACACTACATGGATTTGCAATGAACCAATCTTCTGATGAGCTGCTTACACTTGCAATAAACCAGCACATGCCTGCCTCCAGTCTAGGGCCTCCCTCCCAGTCTTTTTTTATCTTGGAATTTGCAAACCAAACAACTAGGTCCGTGAGTGTGAACGTGAGGAGATTAAGTCATCAGTCAGAGAAGTAATGGCTTTGGCATGTGATTCTTCTCTGTGAAGCATGTGACTGTGATTGGCTCAGTCCACTGTGTGGCTACAACTCTCTGGGGCAGACAGAGTGGGTCAAAGGCCTATTTGTCTGTGGCAGTCTGTGCTGTCTGTCTGTCCCTATAGCTTGGCTCTACTGATTTTGTCTGCTTGTGTCATGGTCTGTCATTCTGCCCTATGCCCTGTGCCATTTCACTCTGGCTTTGTGAGGCTACTGTGGGCGCTGGCCCAGCCCATCCATCAACAGAACTCTCCCAGACATCACAGCACCTCACCGTTAGTTGACTCTATATTTCTAAGACAACTTACATCCTCACACGGTGAAAAATAACTCCTGACATCTGTGATTATTCTAAACCTTTAAACGTTCTTTTCCCGTTACACTTACTGGCCTGTGATAGATTTAGCTTTATCTTCAGGGCCACAGTGTGGCCCTTTTTTACTTTCTCTGGATTGTATAGGTTTGTGTCTGTCTTCAAAAGCCCCTCTTTGCAGGGATTTATCAATAATGTGTCCCCAAATATAGGGGCAGCATAAAGAAGGCTTTAGTCAGTCTCTCAATGGCTGCCAGGCCTAATGGATTAAGACCACTGCCATCCCTCAGCCTCACCACTGGTTCTGCATTGTGATTTACCCACAAATGCTCTCTCATACTTTTTTTGCCAAAAGCAAAATAGATTTGGAATAACCATTTCCTTTCTTTGCCCTCTTAGTAAAAAACATTTCCCGGAGATGAACTGGCAATACTGTAGATCGACAATCCTGCCATACCTATCTCAACCAGCAAATATCATTACCTGGCCTTACTTAGGTCGGACAATGGTCATTTAGATGACTGTGGGGAGTGAGAAAAGAAAAATGCTCCTCTAAAGGGGGGTTCAGATGTCTCATTTTGTCAATATGATTGAACTCCATCCTTCCTATGTTTCTGCTATGATTTGACTAGTCAGATGTTGTGTTGGGGGCTGGGCTATTCCAGGCAGTGATCACTCCGGTGCCACTGGCCTCTGCTAGAGGATGGATGGACTATCGGCAGAAGGGCCTGGAGAAATGTGGCCACCGTGCCATGGAGGGATGGAGAGGAGATGATTCTCAGCATCACTTTGCCCAGGATGATCTCATTACTTTGTGCTAGTGGTCAGTTCCAGAGATGAGAGAGCACTCTCTGGCTCCATGCCACTACCCTGACAGACGTGTCCTATGATGACGAGAGACATTACATGCTCCTCTGATGTTTTTTGGTCCAACGCCCAACCTACAGTACCTAGATGTCTTGAAGGACATATTGCGTATGCTCACTGTATCCTCTCAGCAGTTCGATGTGGGCTGTAGAATCCATTAGTGTACCCATTCCCAAGATAGATAGCTTCCAATGACACATTTTTCCCCCCCCAGGTATTCATATATTTCTTCCCTGGTGAACAAATATTTAATATATTCCTTGAGTATTTGTGGTATGCAGTAAGAGTGGATAGAAAATCCTGTATAAAAACACACATTCTTATCCTACATTCACTCCCCATGCCAGTATACAGGTGTTGTTTTTGTTAGGATGAACAAAAAATGCCTCCTGGGTGGATGTTGAATGAGGGTTGTTTATGCCGAGCCTGTAGCAGCCTTTGACGCAATGTCTCCCTCATCTCCCCTGTCCACCTTAAAGACGTATCGTTTCACAACACCGTGGGTTCAGGAATCTCAGTAATAATCCATACCCTGTCACTTTTACATGCACAATTACACTGATTTAGTTTCATTGGCCTTGTTATTTACTTATTTATTCTGTTTCATATCCCCACATTCTGTCTAAACATGCATTATGTGTTTTATGACGCACATATAATGCTTATGAGCTAAAAGGTTTGGCTCTTACTGTGCATCAATAGTTGTCTATAAAAATATATATATATGCTTCTCTTCCTGCTATTATTTACATGATACTGCTGCCTTTCATAATGCTGGTGCTTATAAAGCCATTAGATAACCTTTCTCCTCTAGGATGGTTCAGAGCTAGTGTTTATGATCACGGTGTGATAGGACAGTTTGATAGCCTACCAATCAATTGTACACACCTTTTCTTAAATAATCAAACAGTTGAATTAAAATAGGAATGATTGACATGTTCATAACTCATACGGTATGCTATCATATGTTACTCCTTGGTGCGAATGACATACAGTATGATGAATTATAAATTGGGATTTTGCATATTAAGAGGTTGGAATGTTTATTTCCGTTTATGTCATTCACACTTGACCCACCTGTGACTGCTTGTAATTTTTTTGTGATGTAAAATATGAAGACAGGGAGGCTATTTGAGTGGGAAGCAAGATATACCAAATTAAAGATACTCACCTGTCACCCTCAGCTGGCCCACAGTATAAGATTTTTTTTTTATGAGGACTCCTCGGTCCTCAGACACACTCCAATACATTTCTCATATAAAAAAGAATGTGAGCTTAGACACGACTGCAGCTATTAACCTCAAAGTCATTGGTAAGACAACTTTAAATTGCTTAGTCCCTAATTTCTGGCAACATACAGTAAACAGTTATGGATTTCTGAGTAGCCTTAAATAGCCCACTCAACATCTCAACATTTCCACTGCTTAATGAGGGAGAGAGTGCTTAAAAGGGCAATCCACCGTTGAATGCAATGACAAAGTGGCCTCCCTGGCATGGTTTCTGTAGAAAGGGATGGATCTGGCAAAATGGAACCAATTTGAAATTCATAGACAGAGCTATGGATGCAAGAAATTATAGTTTTAACCGTGTTTTGAGGCTATACAGTGTTTGTTTACATGTACTTTGTTTACACACATTGACATTTAAAAAAAGCTTATATTTGGGGTTCTGATGGGGTACAAGAGTTAAACTAAGCTCATGAGGCATGTAGAACTTAAAATCTTCAAGAATCAATCATTCATGTGTAAGTCCAAAAATGGAGGTACTGTTGAAGTCGGAAGTTTACATACATCTTAGCCAAATACATTCAAACTCAGTTTTCCTGACATTTAATCCTAGTAAAAATTCCCTGTCTTAGGTCAGTTAGGATCACCACTTTATTTTAAGAATGTGAAATGTCAGAATAATAGTAGAGATAATGATTTATTTCAGCTTTTATTTCTTTCATCACATTCCCATTTTGTGAAAAGTACCAGTCCCTCCTGCAGCAAAGCACCCCCACAACATGATGCTGCCACCCCTGTGCTTCACGGTTGGGATGGTGTTCTTCGGCTCCCCTTTTTCCTCCAAACATAAGGATGGTCAATATGGCCAAACAGTTCTATTTTTGTTTCATCAGAGCAGAGGACATTTCTTCAAAAAGTACGATCTTTGTCCCCATGTGCAGTTGCAAACTGTAGTCTGGCTTTTTTATGGCGGTTTTGGAGCAGTGGCCTCTTCCTTGCTGAGCGGCCTTTCAGGTTTGGACTGTTTTAAAGGCACAGTCAACTTAGTGTATGTGAACCTCTGACCCACTGGAATTGTGATACAGTGAATTATAAGTGAAATAATCTGTCTGTAAACAATTGTTGGAAAATGTACTTGTGTCATGCACATAGTAGATGTCCTAACCGACTTGTCAAATATATGGTTTGTTAGCAAGAAATTTGTGGAGTGGTTGAAAAATGAGTTTTAATGACTCAAACCTAAATGTATGTAAACTTCCGACTTCAACTGTAGTAACTGCAGATTGGCCCTTTAAGTGCTGTTATCTGAATCGTCTTTACTCATCCGGCTTCTGCACAGAGAGGCTCTTGTATCCATAACATTTGCACCCTTACTTTAACATTCCTGGTTCAAGTTTGGCTTCAGCTTTTCCTGTGTAGGATATTGCTTTGGCACATCATGTGGTCAACCAGACACACTTCATGATCATATAGGCAGAGTAATACCAAGCATTTAATGCTGGAAATTGCATTACAATTTAACTTCATAGTTGTGCTAAACCTTTTCCTACTGTAATAACTTTGTAGAGTTTGGGAGCAAGCACAACTTCCATGATTATTCCAGGTACTGTAGTGCAGCCTGTACGGAGAGGAGGCCAAGCTGAGCCGGTGAATGGGAATGAGAAGTGACCTTGTTGGTCTCAAGCAGCCAGATGGTTAAGTGAAATCAACACACGGAAGGTCAGAGCTCTTTGAGACCTTGTCCACATGGTGCCGTAGACATGGCAAGGCTGCAATGATGTATGAGACGACAGGGAGGCTTTTTGTTGTTGTTGTCGCGGGATGAAGATAAAAGTACAGTAATAATATTTCATTTATTTAAGCTGGTTTTGTATCAGGGCACCAAATGGTGTTTCTCATACGCATAGTAAGATACATAAAGGCTTGAATGACAGTAATTTTTTTTTTTTGGACAGTACTCTACTTGTTTGAACACCTCTTAGCACAACAGCTTTCTCAATCTTTAGATATAGCCTACAGGCCTATGAGGCATTCAATTCCGTTTTTGTAAGTGATGCTCCGTCTTTGCATATTTTTTTTGTGAGGGCAATTTAATACCCAGTTCCACGCAGGTCACTGACTGAGCTCATGTTGTGCGTCACTGCAGTGCCTGAAGAATGGTGACTTTGTCAGGGCTGACCTTGATGCCTGTAGTGCTTCCTGTCCTGATGGTGATGATGACATGCATGCCTCTGACATGGCTTTCGATTCCAGCACTTTGAAGTGACACAGAGGGGAAGGGACTGCTGTTGTCACATCACTGTCCTGTCCTCTGTGTGGTAGAGATGGCCTGGCCTCCCCTGGACTGAGCCCTGGATGTGGCGTTGGTGCCAGTGGTCTTCAGCTCCTCTTCCAGCTGTACAGACTCCTCAGTGTCTTATTATGGGCTTAAGACTGAGCACAGGCGTCTACGGTCCTGAGTGCTGGGTAAATAGAAGCAGTGTATCTGGTAATGGCAGAGAAAATGTTGGGTTATACTCTATCAGCGGCTGACTGGCTGTGTGTGCTGGATGGAACTCCAGGAGCTGGCCCTCCATTAATCATATTCAAATCAGCAGCATCCCACTGAAAGGCTCCCCTTCCCTTCCCCTAAGCTCCTCACTCCTCACTCATGCTTATCTTAATATGGACAGATGAAGTCACAGTTCTGTTTGCATATTCCAAAACCATTAGAATCATAGTTTCATCATTCACTATTCATTATGTCATTATTTTCCATCACTACCAGATGTGTAATCAGTATGTTGACAAACAATGCATCACATTTCAACCAAGAACAATTATTCTATTGCTACAGGCTGGAATATGTCATATTGAATTGTGAGATAATAGGTTGTATATTAACATATGCTCAAGCAAGCCACTGATCATGAATGTTTTATTATATGAACATCAGCTTTATGTTCATGTGAACCTTGATTTCTCATAGCTCAACTCTTTCCAAGTTGGCAGGTGCTCTTAAATAGCTTATTTCCTGCGGGGAATATGCTAAGCATTTGACTAGCTCAAATATATGACTATCTCAAATGTCCAGACAGTAGAACTAACACTTATTTCTTGCAGAAGGAATACGGAAAGTTGTGCATGCTTATATAGATAAGAGTGTCATAATTGCTTTGAAAGCCTGGCATGTCTCATGAGAATTTCTCTGCTAAAACTCGCTATGTTTCTTTGAATGATACTCGTTCCAAGCAACAATGAGCATTACGTGAGATATTGTTTACTTGTTACTTGGTTTTGAAAGTGAATTGGGTATCTTTTCAATTTATTTTGAGATACATTTAGGAATTATGGATAATTTACAGTCTCCCATTTTTGAGCTGTAATTTATGGTCAGTTTTTTCCATTTTGTTATTTCCATTTTGTCACAGATCCCTCTGGAACTTTCATTACGCACACCTGGCCTCTATTCCCAGTGATTAGTAATTGTATTACTAAAGTGTGTCCTTTGTTCTCTAGTGTCCTGTCGATTATTGTTACATTTTCCATTGGTGCGTGTGAGTACCTTTGCTGTGTTTTGGCTTTCGTGCCATTGTGGATTGCGCAGATGATTACGGGTCTCGTCCCGTGTGTTAATCGTTGTGCGCTTGTGTTATTTATTCGAGGTAATCCTCGCTCTTTTGTTTGGGTTTCTACCCTGTGTTTTGTATAGTGTTTGTTTGGTCTTTTTCCCTGTGCCTTTACACGGCACGCCGTAATTTGGGTGTAATAAAAAAAACTGTTACGCATTCCTGCGCCTGTCTCCTGAATCATTCATACCAGCGTGACGAATTTCCAGAATTCACTGAGCCAATCTATGGATTTCACATGACTGGAAATACAGATATGCATTTGTTGGTCGCAGATACCTTAAAAAAAGGTAGGAGCGTGGATCAGAAAACCTGTCAGTGTCTGGTGTGACCACCATTTGCCTCATGCAGCGCGACACATCTCTTTTGCATAGAGTTGATCAGCCTGTTGATTATGGCCTGTGGAAGGTTGTCCCACTCCTCTTTAATGGCTGTGTGAAGTTGAACAGGAGCATGCTGCCGTACATGTCGATCAAGGTCATCCCAAACATGTTCAATGTCTTGTGAACGGTGATATTTTCACTTTCCAGGAATTGTGTACAGATCCTTGCGACTTGGGGCTTTGCATTATCATGTTGAAACATGAGATGATGGTGGCAGATGAATGGCACGACAGTGGGTCTCAGGATCTCGTCATGGTATCTCTGTACATTCAGGTTGCCATCGATAAAATGCAAATGTTTTCCTTGTCCATACCTTATGCCTGACCGTACCATAACCCCATCGCCACCATGGGGCACTCTGTTCAAAACATTGACATAAACAAACTGCTCACCCACATGATGCCGTACACGCTGTCTGCCATCTGCCTGGTACAGTGGAAACTGGGATTCATCCGTGAAGAGCACACTTCTCCAATGTGCCAGTGGCCATCAAAGTATCGAGTATTTGCCCACTGAAGTCGGTTACGACACCAAACTGCAGTCAGGTCAAGACCCTGGTGAGGACGATGAGCACGCAGGGGAGCTTCCCTGAGACGATTTCTGACAGTTTGTGCCGAAATTCTTTGGTTGTGCAAACCCACAGTTTCATCTGTTGTCCAGGTGGCTGGTTTCAGAGGATCCCGCAGGTGACGAAGCCGGATCTGAAGGTCCTGGGCTGGTGTGGCTACATGTGGTCTGCTGTTGTGAGGTCGGCTGGACATACTGTCAAATTCTCTTAAACAATGTTGAAGGCGGCTTATGGTAGAGAAATGAACATGAAATTATCTGGCAACAGCTCTGGTGGAGCTGCAGTCAGCATGTCAATTGCACGCTCCCTAAAAACTTGAAACATCTGTGGCATTGGGTTGTGTGACAAAACTGCACATTTTAAAGTGGCCTTGTAGTGTCCCCAGCACAAGGTGCACCTGTGTAATGATCATGCTGTTTTTTATTTTATATTTATTTAACTAGACAAGTCAGTTAAGAATAAATTCGTATTTACAATTTACAACGCTGGGCCAATAGTGCACCGCCCTATGGAACTCCCACTCATGTCCGGACGTGATACAGCCTGGAATCGAACCAGTGCAGTGCATTAGACCGCTGCGCCACTCGGGAGCCCTGTTTAATCAGCTTCTTGATATGCCACACCTGACAGGTGGATAGATTATTTTGGCAAAGGAGAAATGTTCATAAACAGGGATGAAAACAAATTTGTGCACAAAATGTAAGAGAAATAAGCTTTTTGTGCATATGGACAATTTCATTTTACATGTTGCGTTTATATTTTTGTTCAGTATACATATCTGTCGACCATTACTACTATGAGGGATGAATTTGTGTTGCTTTTAAATAAATAACAATGTATCCTAGGTTAGATACAGTTGAAGTCGGAAGTTTACATACACATTAGCCAAATACATTTAATTTGAACTCAGTTTTTCACAATTCCTGACATTTAATCCTGGTAAGCATTCCCTGTCTTAGGTTAGTTAGGATCACCACTTTATTTTAAGAATGTGAAATGTCAGAATAATAGTAGAGAGAATGGTTTATTTCAGCTTTTATTTCTTTCATCACATTCCCAGTGGGTCAGAATTTTACATACTCAATTAATATGTGGTAGCATTGCCTTTACATTGTTTAACTTGGGTCAAACGTTTCAGGTTGCCTTCTACAAGCTTCCCACAATAAGTTGGGTGAATTTTGGCTCATTCCTCCTGACAGAGCTGGTATAACTAAGTCAGGTTTGTAGGCCTCCTTGCTCGCACACACTTTCAGTTCTGCCCACAAATGTTCTATAGGATTGAGGTCAGGGCTTTGGCCACTCCAATACCTTGACTTTGTTCTCCTTAAGCCATTTTACCACAATTTTGGAAGTATGGTTGGGGTCATTGTCCATTTACGACCAAGCTTTAACTTCCTGACTGATGTCTTGAGATGTTGCTTCAATATATCCACATAATTTTCCTCCGTCATGATGCCATCTATTTTGTGAAGTGCACCAGTCCCTACTCCAGCAAAGCACCCCCACAACATGATGCTGCCACCCCTGTGCTTCAAGGTTGGGATGGTGTTCTTCGGCGTGCAAGCCTCCCCCTTTTTCCTCCAAACATAACGATGGTCATTATGACCTAACAGTTCTATTTTTGTTTCATCAGACCAGTTTCATCAGACCAGAGGACACAAAAAGTAAGATCTTTGTCCCCATGTGCAGTTGCAAACTGTAGTCTGGATTTTTATGGTGGTTTTAGAGCAGTGGCTTCTTCCTTGCTGAGCGGCCTTTCAGGTTATGTCGATATAGGACTCGTTTTACTGTGGATATAGATACTTTTGTACCGGTTTGTACCGGTTTGTACCGGGATTGATATTCACTTTTCGCACCAAAGTACGTTCATCTCTAGGAGACAGAATGCTAGTTTCCACACAGTCAGTTGAGTTCAGAGCACTCCGGTTGCCCCCCACAAGCCGCCATTGTTCATTGAACTGACTGAATGTGATTTCTGGAATGGTGGTCTGTGCTGAAACCTCAAAGTAGCAGGCAACTCAGGGCAGGGGTATTTTTAGTGTCAGTGGCAGTTGTCTGCAGGATGATTGAATATATAGAAGTGGTAAATAAAAAACCTTTCATTGCAGTCGGGCACACAAACTAGAGCACTGCAGCTGCCGCAGTAGGACCCCAACTAAGAGGTGGAGCTTTCACCCCCGCAGGGCACACAACCTACTCAAAAGTCAAACCTGAGGCGGGTGTTTATGTGACCGCCATTTACTCAGGAGCCTATTAAATTCTCCGGAGGTCTGGAGATTTGTTCAAAGTAGTGAAGGAGTTGACTTGACTATGGAGCAGACATTTTAATCATTCATTTTCATATAGTCATTCAATTATTCCAGTATAAATATTCAGCAAGTTTATACCCAGACATAGACCTCAGAGAATGCACATGTTTGATTTCTAAAATTCCCAACTTTGTATAATGAATAAAATATGTATTTTATTTTGACAGAGTGCGCAGTTAAAAGGGAATACTAAAATACAATTGCAAAGAAACTGAAAAATGTCTTGATTTTGATTAGGGTTTAGATGATGTATTTTATCTAGATAGCCTATTGTTTTGTTTTGTTTTGACACTGTGTTATGACAATAGCATAAACCCAAAGCAGGAAACAAGTCAGTAAAATGAAACCACCTTTTCCCATGTGTTGTATTTTTTAGTGATGTGATGTTTATATACTAGTAGATTAGTAGTTACAAAATGCAACAGTCACCTGTTTTGTCAAACGTATTATATACACTATCTACAGTATGTGAATGCAAGTAAATTCAGAATTTGAAAATGAAAGTGTCCTCCACTTCTCAGTGGTCTAATGAAGAAACGGCAGCCGTCCAAATATACTGAGTGTACAAAACATTAAGGACACCTGCTCTTTTCATGACATAGACTGACAAGGTGAATCCAGGTAAATATATGATCCCTTATTGATGTTAAATCCACTTCAATAACTGTAGATGAAGGGGAGGAGAAAGGACTTTTAAGCCTTGAGAAAATTGAGACATGTATTGTGTGCCATTTAGAGGGTGAATGGGCAAGAGAAACGATTGAAGTGCCTTTGAACGGGGTATGGTAGTGGGTGCCTGGTGTAGGTGCACCGGTTTGAGTGTGTCAAGAACTGCAACGCTGCTGAGTTTTGTTTCCCGTGTCTATCAAGAATGGTCCACCACCCAAAGGACATCCAGGCACAACTGACACAAGTGTGGGAAGCATTGGAGTCAACACGGGCCAGCATCCCTGTGGAATGCTTTCGACACCTTGTAGAGCCCAGGACATGACAAAGTGAGGCTGTTCTGAGGGCAAAAGGGCATGCCACTCAATATTAGGAAGGTGTTTCTAATGTTTTGTACACTCACTGTTTATCAGTAGTTTGTGGCTGGGCTATGGTGGGTCTGCATTTAATTTATTTCAAATCCTCATTGTGGGCTCAAGCTGTTTAACTACAGATCATTCCTTCAATTTGGTCCAGAAATCACTCTTGACAGTTTGAGGTTCAAATATGTTGAGGGGTTAAAAGCTATCCAGTTAAAACAAGCTACTCCTCACCCTCACAGCAAAGGTCAAGGAACATTCGAGACCCCTCGACGCTATCAAAACCAATTACCCAGTTTGACTCTAGCAGCTAAGGAGTTTTGGAGAACCCAGCTACCCTTGCTTGTATTCAAGTGGCGCCTTGTAAACAATTCAAACAGATAAACACACATTAGAATAGAGACGCAAAATCATCTCTGGGAGAATGAGGACTAAGATGTTAGTCTGGTGAATATGGAAAGACCTATCTGAAGGGGTTTCCTTTCTCTGTGGTACGTTGTTTTAAACTGGCTGGGGGGTGGCAGGGTTAGACAACATAATACGCCTTCTTCAAGTGCTTGAAAGATACATCCTTCCATCCTTGAAATACTGCACTATTCTATTATGTGTCAGATTGAGATTCATGGAAAAGGAAGGCTGTGTTCTCCAGGTTTTCGAGCAAAGTCAGACATGGCCCAGACGAGATTACCAAACTGTTGACAGTTTAGCTGTGAGTCAGCTGAACTCATGTCTTCTTTTTTTTTTTAAACACCTCAGCCACATTGAAATGAACTCACAGTGTGAGATAATCTGTAGTTATTACAGCTTTTCATGGTACCGCTCTGAAGTTTTTAGGGGCTCTGTACAATTTCACCTGACAGAAATACACCCATATTTTATATATTTTTTGCTGACTTGAAGGCTAAGGTCGAACATACCTCATTGTTAGGTGGCATCTAGGACAGATTCAAATTTGTGGTAAACATGGTAATTGTTACTTTCCTGAATATGTATTGCATATTCCTGTGATTGTAGGCTTGGGGAATTATCTATTTGCTATTCTGGCATTGTGAACAGGTTTACTATTCAACGGTAAGGGGTTTCTGACTCAAATTCAGTGGTGAGCGTTGTTCTTGTTCCACTTCCTCCTGTCAGACATAGTGGGACATGCTTTTGATTGGCATCCCTTTTACCAGGAACGGTTTGGAGAATGTTCTGCATCTTAGCTGTTCCATTCCAATGAGCTCTGCCTCCGAACTAATTGGCCTTAGTGTGAAAACATTTTTTTTTTCAGCAGGCTCTGACAAGCTAGGCAAACCACTGATTGGTGCAGCTGCATGCCTACTGTTCTAAACATGTATATGGAGTTTATTGCTATCCGTTTTTTGGGCTATGAATGTAAATGACTCACTGTCCTTTCTTTCTTTTCTCTCTCTTTCTTTCTTGCAGCTGTCATTCTGCTTAGTTGTAAAAGTAGAATATGATTTTAGAGCGGATACAGCCTTGCGTTTCTTTTGTACGACTGATGTGACACCTCAGTATGGCCTCGTTGTCATGAAACCACTTCACTTGCCACATTCAAACGTTTCATAAACATTCTGTCTCCCATTAAGGGACATCACTTTTGTCAAAAGTCTGTGCTTGAATCATGCCTGTGGTCTTGATCCAATATCAGGGAGTCATTGTTTTTGGAGATTTGCTAAGTAAACAACATTTAGATCAATCATTTAAAAAATACATGTACATTACCCTAAACGTTTGCAAAGAACAGGAAATTGCTGTATTTCAAAAATATACATGCCCAGTTTAATTTTCCCTGATAGGGATTTTGTTAGTTTTCAAACACACATGATATCAGGCATATTCACAAAAGGTCTCTTGATAGGCTCTGTGTATGAGCACAAGCATTATAATGGAAGATCGTATCTAGATTTTCCCTACTGTGCCATTCATCATTGAGACTATGAGAGGGGAACTGTCCAGCTTTGCATACTATAATTGGATCGAGAACGATTGTTTGGCCTGTATCAAACCTTGGCCCTGTTAGAATGAATGGAGTTCATCTCATTGTCACTTTTATTATCTTTTATTGAAGGCGTGTATCAAAGGTACATTGACATTCCACATGTCATGCTGCCTGGTGGTAATAAAGTCTGTTTATAACAGGCCCACCAGATTCAGCCGATTATGACCAAGAAACCACATTACAACACCACCTAAATAAATGGACATTTGACAGTTCCAAAAGGGTTCTTCGACTGTTCCCACAGTAGAACCCCTTTGGGTTCCATGTAAAAACCCTCAGGGGAAAGGGTTCTACATGGAACCCAAAAGGGTTCTTCTAAGGTTTCTCCTATGAGGACAGCCGAAGAACACTTTTAGGTTCGAGAGGGTACCTTTTTTCCCCCCTACGAGTGTACTGTATGGTTATTATTGAATACTATTACCAACCAAAGTGATTGCTTGTTTGCCTATTTGCTTAGATTTTCTCTGAAGAAACGGCTTACAGTGTGTGGTGCCTCTGGCAGCAACGATACAACTGGAGCACACGAGCATGTGGTAAGGATTTGGCAGTAGCAAAAAAAGGATAGTAGTAGTGCAGTGGCAAGGACGGTGCACTAGTATCCCATTGTATATGACCAAATAGTAGAGGTTTTGTGTAAATAACGCAAGAAGTGAACCCACTGTTCCAAGTTCCTTTTCCCGCACTGCATTTTCACTTCAGGTCTGAGTCACAGCTGACTGTTCCGGTGTGATCATTGCTGCTTTCTGCAGCGTTGATATGCTACCGCTGGGTTCATTACAGTTTGTCACAGGCAGCAGACACCATGTTCAAGGCCCGAATGCTTTGCATACTAATCCTCAGGCCTAGTGATTGAGTCACCAGGCAACAGCAGCCCAGCCAGGTGTGATGTGGCATGGTCAAACCAGGAGCCCTGAGCGTCATGGCACCTAACCAGGACTGTGTCCAAAATGGCACCCTATTCCCGATATATTGCACTACATTTGCCCGGAGCAGTGCACTATATAGATAATAGGGTTCCATTTCAGACACAACCCAGGGTTCTGTCAGTCCCCTACCCCATCCAAGCAGCCTTTTCTTAGGAAATGTCAGACATGTAAGGTTATTTGCCATCATAAATGTTCCCGCTGAACTGCGGAGGAGCGAGGCTCTTGATGTAATTTGTCGGCATGATCAAACAAGACAGACGAGAAATAAGGTGTACTGAAGGTTGTGATGGTCAATTTGTGTCCCCATCCTCAGAAATGAAAATGTGTTGACTCTGAGGTTGTAAATGGACCTGTAATTAGTTATGTCATATGGAACATCTACTTTGTATATGGCATAATTTACTGAAGGAATCCAGATTAGTCCAATACAGTAGCACAGGCTTTCTGGATGATAAATGAGGTGAGTCCCCCTTTTAAAATAGAGACACCTTCAGTCAGAAGCCCTTCATGTTGTTAATGATCATCGACAGCAAGTTTGCCATCAATTAAAGTGACACGACGATCTGAGTTGTGTCTCCAGAGGAATTCTATGTTCCACGGTGCTAAAGCACAGGGAGAAGTGCAAATGAGCCTTGTGGACTGCTGACTGCAGCAACACCATCCCCCTGTACATGCAAGATAGTGTCACTGCAATTAGGAGCGGGCCTGTCTAATGGGGTGACAACTTGAGGAATATTTCGAGGCCACCAGTGTGAAGGGCTCAGCGGAAGTACCGTGCACTGCCGCAGGCTTCAAATGGACTTAGTCAGAGTAAACCATGTCTTAATTGATGGCAAGGAGATGAAAGTTACAGGACTTGAGGATAAAGGGCAAAGCCGTGATGATTTGGGTAACGGTGGAGTTCAGGGCAGGAGTCCAGAGGAGCAGTAAACATTGGGCTTTGAGGGGCTGGCACGCACTCTCAGTCACTGAGACAATCCATTCTGTCTCCTCAGTGGTTTCTGAGCTTTGAACAGCTTACACTGTTGCAGTTTATAACAATATCCAGGACATGCTGTGGATTGGTGCACTGCACATGTAAACTGCCAATTCATTGTTAAGTCAATTTCCTGCAATTCTAACATGTTCTACATGGAGCTGAGATACATTTGTTTCCGTTTTAAAGCTAATTTTCTCATTTCTACACATTTTGCAATGGAGCTGAGAGAAAATGTTGTAGGTTTAAGGCCACCACACCCTAACACAGTAATTGTTTCCCATTAATCATATCACAGTCAACTTTTAACTGTTGAATGTGGACACAAATAGAAGTCTTTTTTGTATAATTATTTTCCTGTAATATTGTGTTGACAATATGCGAATTAGGTGATATCTCACTAAATATGCACATATTTGCATATCATGCAAATTCATTTTTATCGAGACTGGATGAAGTCAGCCTAAATGTTTTGGTTTCATTTTGTTAAGACACTCCAGGACTGGAGGTATGCATAGCAAATTGTGAATAAATACCCTTTTCATCTTTCTATGTGTAAAATAATAAAGAAAGGTACGTAAAAATGCATTTTTGGTGACATTTTTTGTTAAAGAAAATATTATGTAGAATAAAAATGTGACAACATATCAACAATTCCCTATGTATAAGTCTGAGAAAAACATCTAAGGATGAACACACACAATTTGGTGAATGCAGATGCTTCTGAGGCTGAGAAAAATGAGTTGGTGACAAGGACACTGAATTTAGACTACCGAACACCAAACACCTATTTAGACCCAATCACCATCTTCAAAGTAAGTTACTACATATAGTCCAGTTTGTAACATTCTCTTTGAAATGGGCTTTTACAGATGAAGTCGGAAGTTAACATTCACTTAGGTTGGAGTCATTGAAACTAGTTTTTCAACCACTCCACAAATTTATTGTAAACAAACTATAGTTTTGACAAGTCGATTAGGGCATCTACTTTGTGCACGACACAATTCATTTTAACAACAATTGTTTACAGACCGATTATTTGAATTATAATTCACTGTATCACAATTCCAGTGGGTCAGAAGTTTACATACACTAAGTTGACTGTGCCTATAAACAGCTTGGAAAATTCCAGAAGATGATGTTGTCATGGCTTTAGAAGCTTCTGGTTGGCTAATTGACATCATTTGAGGCAATTGGAGGTGTACCTGTGGATATATTTCAAGGCCTACCTTCAAACTCAGTGCAACTTTGCTTGACATTATGGGAAAATCAAAACAAATCAGCCAAGATCTCAGAAAAAAATTGCAGACCTCCACAAGTCTGTTTCATCCTTTGGAGCAATTTCCAAATGCCTGAATGTACCACGTTAATCTGTACAAACAATAGTACGCAAGTATAAACACCATGGGACTACGCAGCCGTCACACCACTGAGGAAGGAGATGCGTTCTGTCTCCTAGAGATGAACGTACTTTGGTGCGAAAAGTGCAAATCAATCCCAGAACAACCTTGTGAAGATGTTGGAGGAAACAGGTACAAAAGTATCTATATCCACAGTAAAACGAGTCCTATATCGACATAACCTGAAAGGCCGCTCAGCAAGGAAGAAGCCACTGCTCTAAAACCACCATAAAAAAATCCAGACTATGGTTTGCAACTGCACATGGGGACAAATATCATACTTTTTGGAGAAATGTCCTCTGGTCTGATGAAACAAAAAAATAACTGTTTGGCCATAATGACCATCGTTATGTTTGGAGGAAAAAGGGGGATGCTTGCAAGCCATATACCACCATACCAAGCGTGAAGCACGGGGTGCGGTTGCTTTGCTCCAAGAGGGACTGGAGCACTTCACAAAATAGATGGCATCATGAGGTTGGAAAATTATGTGGATATATTGAAGCAACATCTCAAGGCATCAGTCAGGAAGTTAAAGATTGGTCGCAAATGGGTCTTCCAAATGAACAATGACCCCAAGCTTACTTCCAAAGATGTAGCAAAATGGCTTAAGGACAACAAAGTCAAGGTGTTGGAGTAGCCATTACAAAGCCCTGACCTCAATCCCATAGAAAATTTGTGGGCAGAACTGAAAAGCGTGTGCGAGCAAGGAGGCCTACAAACCTGACTCAGTTACACCAACTCTGTCAGGAGGAATGGTTTCAAATTCACCCAACTTATTGTGTAAAGCTTGTGAAAGGCTACCTGAAACATTTGACCCAAGTTAAACAATGTAAAGGCAATGCTACCAAATACTGATTGACTACTAGTGTATGTAAACTTCTGACCCACTGGGAATGTGATGAAAGAAATAAAAGCTGAAATAAATCATTCTCTCTACTCTTATTCTGACATTTTACATTCTTAAAATAAAGTGGTGATCCTAACTGACCTAAGACAGGAATTCTTACTAGGATTAAATGTCAGGATTTGTGAAAAACTTAACTTAATAACTGGTGGAATATAAATAATTTAAGAACTCCCACTTCCTATACTGCAAGGCTGTATTTTGAATCATTATGGCAATGGTGTGAATAACATCAAATTGATAAAGTTTCACATCTCAAAAATAGGTTTCAAAACACCTCCACTAACACAATTTGATTAAATCACACTCCTGCTTAGCACTCTATCACGCTTATTTGATGTGTGTATGGTAGTGTCAGGCAGGAGGTTAAAATACATGGTGGTAAGTCAGAAAAAAATCCTCTCTTGGCTGAGCTAGATTCCAAATGGAATTGGAGAACTAGTGTTAATGGGCTTTATGTCTCTGGGGCTGTGTGTTACTAGAGGTCTCTAGTTGAAGGAGACTGAAACACAGCCTAATTGAGACCTCTGAAATTGGGGTTGCAGAGAGTTTAGGGTGCATCGGCAGCAGGCAATGGCGCAGCTATGGTTTCACTGGAACAAGTAGACTACCCCTGAGGAAGAAAAATATTGAAAAATGACATGCAGTATTTAGCAGCTGTATTACTTGCTCAAATACTAATCATTTCAACGACCTAACCCATTTGTAGGAAGACCACTTTAAATGATCTGCATTATTATTTCACCCTTGAGGAGTTGGAGGATTCTTCCCCCCCCCCCCCCCCCCCCTCATCTCAACTCTTGGACTTCAATCTGTGTGATCTTTTTTCCAAACCTAGCTTTAATCACTCAACTCTTGACCTTGAGAAATTGCCTTTTGACTCCATCTTGTTTTGCAGCCGTGCCCTTTTGATCTCGCCTTAAAGATTCGCTAGTAGGTTCATTCGCTGGTTAACACTAAAGCAAGGGTATATCTTGACTTTGAAAGTACATTTAATTATTATATGATTATGAAAACAGCACTTTCATTTTATATATGAGCCATGGACATAACAATAAAATGTGCAATATTAAAATCTATAAATGATGAAAATGTTATCTATAAAAATAAAAAAAGTTAAACTCTGCATTACCATAGATTATTTCTATGGTGAGGTGAGTACAGTAGATCGGTCGATAGGGGTTTCAGATACTTTTTACATTTTCAGTCCAATGGAATCGTATCTGCAGCTTTTACAGGGGCTGTAATCTGAAGACTGTGAACTGAGGGACGCTTCTCCTGAGCAAAGGTGTTCGGAGCTCTACTACCTAGATTGCACCCTTTGGAACCTCTGAACAGATTCATCCAGCAGATGCAACAAAAAAGGCCATGAATTTTTTAGATTGTAACTTTATTGTTGGGCTTTTTTTTCCCTCGAGGTGCATTTATGTTTGATGTCCTTCACTGCCGACCTCTGAGCCCACCACCTAGTTTATCATCTATCCTATTCTTATGGATGTAGGAGGAATAATCGGAGCGGCATTGACCTGTTTTGTTGGGTGTGGGTGCTTTGTCAGAGCCCCTGTCAAGGAAAGCGGTCACAGTTCATGCCTAACCTTTAGCAGAATTAGTCACTCACTCTGTGACCTAGCAGAGATGATGGACTCCTTCTTCTTTCTCCGAAATACCACTGCTGTCTCCCACATTATTCAGGTGAATGACAGCTACAATTCCCCAGTGGGACCCACAACCAGGCTGTGTTGACAGAACCCGGAGCAGTCCTGGCGATATTATACACGGTGATGATGCGTGTGTTACAGTATGAGCAGTTGTAAATTGAAGTTTATTTTTTCTCACTTTTTCTCAGCATCTATTTTCAAAGGGACGTAATATTTGACTCTGGGGCAAAGTAGTATTTACAGAAACTTACATTTTGTCTGACAGTACGAATAAAAGGGTTCCACCGACGTAGATAAGCATTGCTGTTAGATTTCTCTTGATCTCACCTTTTTATATCAGTTTGGAATTGCTCCTAATGTCCCTTCGCCCTGCAGTAACAGTTATTTCCTATCTGGCTAGCTGGTGAATGGGGCTGCAGCTCCCTTGTCGGCAAATACATCACTTGTATAAGAAGTGATCAATTGGAGAGGAAAGGCCTGATACAACACAGTTGAATATTTCTGGGGCCTGTAATTTGATTCAATGAATTATTCATGGGAGGTCCTGTAATGAATGTAAAAAGAGTTTCCCTATCATTCATAATCTCCGGGGCTGCAGTAATGTGACTCTCTTGCTTCGGGCACTTAGTGGCGTTGCCAAAAGGCTGCTGAGCATGTAAGGAAGTTGTGGAACTAGAACAATTTTAAATGTATGGTGAGAAAGATTCAAATGTTAACACAGATACTATGGCTGAGGATTATGGAATAAATAGGAACAACTCTGTACTCAGGATGAGGATTTTGGATAAAGAATACAATACGATGAATGTCTGAGTGTATTTGTCTGGTTCGCTATTGTAGAATCTGCTTCTGTGACCATTTCACATTATTAACATAGTGTAAAACCAGCGCTGTTCATAAAGACCAGCACCATTTCACATTATTAACATAGTGTAAAACCAGCGCTGTTCATAAAGACCAGCACCATTTCACATTATTAACATAGTGTAAAACCAGCGCTGTTCATAAAGACCAGCACCATTTCACATTATTAACATAGTGTAAAACCAGCACTGTTCATAAAGACCAGCACCATTTCACATGATTAACAGTGTAAAACAAGCGTTGTTCATAAAGACCAGCACCATTTCACATTATTAACATAGTGTAAAACCAGCGCTGTTCATAAAGACCAGCACCATTTCACATTATTAACAGTGTAAAACCAGCGCTGTTCATAAAGAACAGCACCATTTCACATTATTAACATAGTGTAAAACCAGCGCTGTTCATAAAGAACAGCACCATTTCACATTATTAACATAGTGTACAACCAGCGCTGTTCATAAAGACCAGCACCATTTCACATTATTAACATAGTGTAAAACCAGCACTGTTCATAAAGACCAGCACCATTTCACATTATTAACAGTGTAAAACAAGCGTTGTTCATAAAGACCAGCACCATTTCACATTATTAACATAGTGTAACACCAGACCAGTTCATAAAGACCAGCACCATTTCACATTATTAACATAGTGTAAAACCAGCACTGTTCATAAAGACCAGCACCATTTCACATTATTAACATAGTGTAAAACCAGCGCTGTTCATAAAGACCAGCACCATTTCACATTATTAACATAGTGTAAAACCAGCGCTGTTCATAAAGACCAGCACCATTTCACATTATTAACATAGTGTAAAACCAGCGCTGTTCATAAAGACCAGCACCATTTCACATTATTAACAGTGTAAAACAAGCGTTGTTCATAAAGACCAGCACCATTTCACATTATTAACATAGTGTAAAACCAGCGCTGTTCATAAAGACCAGCACCATTTCACATTATTAACATTGTGTAAAACCAGCGCTGTTCATAAAGACCAGCACCATTTCACATTATTAACATAGTGTAAAACCAGCACTGTTCATAAAGACCAGCACCATTTCACATTATTAACAGTGTAAAACAAGCGTTGTTCATAAAGACCAGCACCATTTCACATTATTAACATAGTGTAAAACCAGCGCTGTTCATAAAGACCAGCACCATTTCACATTATTAACATTGTGTAAAACCAGCGCTGTTCATAAAGACCAGCACCATTTCACATTATTAACATAGTGTAAAACCAGCGCTGTTCATAAAGACCAGCACCATTGCACCTTATTAACATAGTGTAAAACCAGCACTGTTCATAAAGACCAGCACCATTTCACATTATTAACATAGTGTAAAACCAGCACTGTTCATAAAGACCAGCACCATTTCACATTATTAACAGTGTAAAACAAGCGTTGTTCATAAAGACCAGCACCATTTCACATTATTAACATAGTGTAAAACCAGCGCTGTTCATAAAGACCAGCACCATTTCACATTATTAACATAGTGTAACACCAGACCAGTTCATAAAGACCAGCACCATTTCACATTATTAACATAGTGTAAAACCAGCGCTGTTCATAAAGACCAGCACCATTTCACCTTATTAACATAGTGTAAAACCAGCGCTGTTCATAAAGACCAGCACCATTTCACATTATTAACATAGTGTAAAACCAGCGCTGTTCATAAAGACCAGCACCATTTCACATTATTAACATAGTGTAAAACCAGCGCTGTTCATAAAGACCAGCACCATTTCACCTTATTAACATAGTGTAAAACCAGCGCTGTTCATAAAGACCAGCACCATTTCATATTATTAACATAGTGTAAAACCAGAGCTGTTCCTAAGACCAGCAACATTTCACCAAGGTCTTTGACATTTCCCTTTTATATAGCTGATAATTACTGTGTCTAGACTACACGTTAAAAGTTCAATCTAAGAAATCATATTCTCCTTGAAACTTTTCACTGTGCTTAACATAGGCATATGTGTGCTCATTATCAACTTACTTGTTACTGAGTAAGATACAGTAGGCTACAACAACAAAAACAAGCTGTGAAAAATAGCATGTCGAAAGCAACTCACTGGAAACAATGGCATGAACCTGATTACCTGTCACCCCTTAAAATATAAAGTCATTTATATTAGTCCAGAGCAGCATAACACCATACTCTAACACTCGTCCTCTTAACTCAACAGGGAAGGAATATAGATGGGACTTGTTATGGGTGGTTTTATATAGCACCCAACTGGGAACAGCATACCATATCCATTCCCTACTGGAACTAGAGAGAGGACATTGATGTAAGGTGGATTAAATATCCACCAGTCACAGGCAGGATTATGCATAGTAATCAGCAGCCCCACGTTATGGTAAATCATGTTAATTTAATAAGGAATTGCCTTGCCTTGTTCCCCTCCTCATTACGCTCCTATTGAGATACAGCCATTCCGGTAAAATGAGATCTTGAATATCACTGCTGCTGCTTAAATTTATTGGGATTTTTCATAATAGAAATATAATGCAGGGCTGTAAACTAGGTCTTAGACTCTGTCTGTCTGTCTGTCTCTCTCTCTCTCTCTCTCCTTTTAGTCTGTCTGTCTGTCTGTCTGTCTGACTCTCTCTCTCTCCTTTTTGTCTGTCTGCCTGTCTGTCTGTCCGTCTGACTCTGTCCGTCTGACTGACTCTGTCTCTCTCCTTTTTGTCTGTCTGTCTGTCTGTCTGACTCTCTCTCTCTCTCTCTCTCTCTCTCTCTCCTTTTTGTCTGTCTGTCTGTCCGTCTGACTCTGTCTCTGTCTCTGTCTGTCTCTCTCTTTCTACTTTCTCTCTGTCTCTCTCGCTCTCCATTCTCTCTCTCCTGCTCTCGGTCTCTTTTCTCTCTCTCACTGTCTCCTCTCTCTCTCTCTCTCTCTTTCTCTCTCTCTCTCTCTCTCTCTCTCTCTCTCTCTCTCTCTCTGTCTGTCTCTATCTCCTTTCAATTCAATTCAAGGGGCTTTATTGGCATGGGAAACATGTTAACATTGCCAAAGTAAGTGAGGTAGATAATATACAAAAGTGAAATAAACAATAAATATTAACAGTAAACATTACACAAACAGAAGTTTCAAAACAATAAAGACATTACAAATGTCATATTACGTATATTTACAGTGTTGCAATGATGTACAAATGGTTAAGGGTACACAAGGGAAAATAAATAAGCATAAATATGGGTTGTATTTACAATGGTGTTTGTTCTTCACTGGTTGCCCTTTTCTTGTGGCAACAGGTCACAAATCTTGCTGCTGTGATGGCACACTGGAATTTCACCCAGTAGATATGGGAGTTTATCAAAATTGGATTTGTTTTAGAATTCTTTGTGGATCTGTGTAATCTGAGGGAAATATGTCTCTCTAATATCGTCATACATTGGGCAGGAGGTTAGGAAGTGCAGCTCAGTTTCCACCTCATTTTGTGGGCAGTGAGCACATAGCCTGTCTTCTCTTGAGAGCCATGTCTGCCTATGGCGGCCTTTCTCAATAGCAAGGCTATGCTCACTGAGTCTGTACATAGTCAAAGCTTTCCTTAAGTTTGGGTCAGTCACAGTGGTCAGGTATTCTGCCACTGTGTACTCTCTGTTTAGGGCCAAATAGCATTCTAGTTTGCTCTGTTTTTTTGTTAATTCTTTCCAATGTGTCAAGTAATTATCTTTTAGTTTTCTCATGATTTGGTTGGGTCTAATTGTGCTGCTGTCTTGGGGCTCTGTGGGGTGTGTTTGTGTTTGTGAACAGAGCCCCAGGACCAGCTTGCTTAGTGGACTCTTCTCTAGGTTCATCTCTCTGTAGGTGATGGCTTTGTTATGGAAGGTTTGGGAATCGCTTCCTTTTAGGTGGTTGTAGAATTTAACGGCTCTTTTCTGGATTTTGATAATTAGTGGGTATCGGCCTAATTCTGCTCTGCATGCATTATTTGGTGTTCTACGTTGTACACGAAGGATGTTTTTGCAGAATTCTGCATGCAGAGTCTCAATTTGGTGTTTGTCCCATTTTGTGAAATCTTGGTTGGTGACCGGACCCCAGACCTCACAACCATAAAGGGCAATGGGCTCTATGACTGATTCAAGTATTTTTAGCCAGATCCTAATTGCTATGTTGAATTTTATGTTCCTATTGATGGCATAGAATGCCCTTCTTGCCTTGTCTCTGAGATCGTTCACAGCTTTGTGGAAGTTACCTGTGGCGCTGATGTTTAGGATAACAGAAATTGCAAACCAGAAACCGTGGATTGTTGGCAGCATTTGCGTGAAACTGAAAGCGCTAACCACTGCTTTTAATCAGGGAAAGGTGACCGGAAATATGACCGAATACAAACAGTGTAGCTATTCCCTCCGCAAGGCAATCAAACAAGCTAAGCGTCAGTATAGAGACAAAGTAGAATCTCAATTCAACGGCTCAGACACAAGAGGTATGTGGCAGGGTCTACAGTCAATCACAGATTACAAAATGAAAACCAGCCCCGTCACAGACCAGGATGTCTTGCTCCCAGGCAGACTAAATGACTTTTTTGCCCGCTTTGAGGACAATACAGTGCCACTGACACGGCCTGCAACCAAAATATGCGGCCTCTCCTTCACTGCAGCCGAGGTGAGTAAAACATTGAAACGTGTTAACCCTCGCAAGGCTGCAGGCCCAGATGGCATCCCCAGCTGCGCCCTCAGAGCATGCGCAGACCAGCTGGCTGGTGTGTTTACGGACATATTCAATCAATCTCTATCCCAGTCTGCTGTTCCCACCTGCTTCAAGAGGGACACCATTGTTCCTGTTCCCAAGAAAGCGAAGGTAACTGAGCTAAACGACTACCGCCCCGTAGCACTCACTTCCGTCATCATGAAGTGCTTTGAGAGACTAGTCAAGGACCATATCACCTCCACCCTACCTGACACCCTAGACCCACTCCAATTTGCTTACTGCCCAAATAGGTCCACAGACGATGCAATCTCAACCACACTGCACACTGCCCTAACCCATCAAGACAAGAGGAATACCTATGTGAGAATGCTGTTCATCGACTACAGCTCGGCATTTAACACCATAGTACCCTCCAAGCTCGTCATCAAGCTCGAGACCCTGGGTCTCGACCCCGCCCTGTGCAACTGGGTACTGGACTTCCTGACGGGCCGCCCCCAGGTGGTGAGGGTAGGCAACAACATCTCCACCCCGCTGATCCTCAACACTGGGGCCCCACAAGGGTGCGTTCTGAGCCCTCTCCTGTACTCCCTGTTCACCCACGACTGCGTGGCCACGCACGCCTCCAACTCAATCATCAAGTTTGCGGACGACACAACAGTGGTAGGCTTGATTACCGGCCTACAGGGAGGAGGTGAGGGCCCTCGGAGTGTGGTGTCAGGAAAATAACCTCACACTCAACGTCAACAAAACTAAGGAGATGATTGTGGACTTCAGGAAACAGCAGAGGGAACACCCCCCTATCCACATCGATGGAACAGTAGTGGAGAGGGTAGCAAGTTTTAAGTTCCTCGGCATACACATCACAGACAAACTGAATTGGTCCACCCACACAGACAGCATCGTGAAGAAGGCGCAGCAGTGCCTCTTCAACCTCAGGAGGCTGAAGAAATTCGGCTTGTCACCAAAAGCACTTTGGTGTTTGTCCCATTTTGTGAAATCTTGGTTGGTGACCGGACCCCAGACCTCACAACCATAAAGGGCAATGGGCTCTATGACTGATTCAAGTATTTTTAGCCAGATCCTAATTGCTATGTTGAATTTTATGTTCCTATTGATGGCATAGAATGCCCTTCTTGCCTTGTTTCTGAGATCGTTCACAGCCCAGGTCTGACAGAATCTGTGCAGAAAATCTAGGTGCTGCTGTAGGCCCTCCTTGGTTGGTGACAGAAGCACCAGATCATCAGCAAATAGTAGACATTTGACTTCAGATTCTAGTAGGGTGAGGCCGGGTGCTGCAGACTTTACTAGTGTCCGCGCCAATTCATTGATATATATGTCGAAGAGGGTGGGGCTTAAGCTGCATCCCTGTCTCCCTGTGTGAAGAAATGTGTGTGTTTTTTGCCAATTTTAACCACACACTTGTTGTTTGTGTACATGGATTTTATAATGTCGTATGTTTTTGTTTTGGTTTGTTTGGTTGTCAATCAGGGTGTGTAGGGTGAATACATGGTCTGTTGTACGGTAATTTGGTAAAAAGCCAATTTGACATTTGCTCAGTACATTGTTTTCATTGAGGAAATGTACGAGTCTGCTGTTAATGATAGTGGAGAGGATTTTCCCAAGGTTACTGTTGACGCATATTCCACGGTAGTTATTGGGGTCAAATTTGTCTCCACTTTTGTGCATTGGGGTGATCAGTCCTTGGTTCCAAATATTGGGGACGATGCCAGAGCTAAGGATGATGTTAAAGAGTTTTAGTATAGCCAATTGGAATTTGTTGTCTGTATATTTGATCGTTTCATTAAGGATACCATCAACACCACAGGACTTTTTGGGTTGGAGGGTTTTTATTTTGTCCTGTAACTCATTCAAGGTAATTGGAGAATCCAGTGGGTTCTGGTAGTCTTTAATAGTTGATTCTAAGATTTGTATTTGATCATGTATATATTTTTGCTCTTTATTCATTGTTATAGAGCCAAAAAGATTGGAGAAGTGGTTTACCCATAAATCTCCATTTTGGATAGATAATTCTTTGTGTTGTTGTTTGTTTAGTGTTTTCCAGAAGTGGTTAGAGTCTATGGATTCTTTAATTACATTGAGCTGATTTCTGACGTGCTTTCTGTCTCTCCTCTCTCTGTCTGTGTCGGTCTCTATCTCCTTTCTCTCTCTCTGTCTCTGTCTGTCTCTATCTCCTTTCTCTCTGTCTGTCTCTGTCTGTCTCTCTGTCTGTCTATCTCTCTCTCTGTCTCTTTCTCTGTCTCTGTCTGTCTCTATCTCTCTGTCTGTCTCTCTGTCTGTCTCTATCTCTCTCTCTGTCTCTCTGTCTGTCTCTGTCTGTCTCTATCTCTCTGTCTGTCTCTATCTCTCTGTCTCTCTCTCTGTCTGTCTCTATCTCTCTCTCTGTCTCTCTCTCTGTCTCTGTCTGTCTCTGTCTGTCTCTATCTCTCTGTCTGTTTCTGTCTGTCTCTCTGTCGCTGTCTGTCTCTCTGTCTGTCTCTATCTCTCTGTCTGTCTCTATCTGTCTCTCTGTCTGTCTCTATCTGTCTCTCTGTCTGTCTCTATCTCTCTGTCTGTCTCTATCTCTATCCTCTCTTTCTGTCTGTCTCTATCTCCCTTCTCTATCTCCTTTCTTGTCCTCTCTCTCTCTCTCTCTCTCTCTCTCTCTCTCTCTTCAATTCAAGGGGCCAAAGCAAGTGAAGTAGATAATAAACAAAAGAGAAATAAACAATCAAAAAAAAGAACAACAAACAACAAACATTCATCAGAATGACACAAGGTTTGTGTTAAGTAATCTTTTCTTATTATTGTTGAGTCTTGGACTTTTTTGCTGAATGTCAAATTGCCTAGCAAACATACACATACACTAATTTGGTTGGAAATGAAATCATATAAATTCTCACCAGTTGTATTACCTTTTGCGTGTTTCAGGCATTTCACAGCAACTTGCTCAATGCTCCTCTTTAAGACTGTTGTGAAATTGTTTGCTTATTTTGGGATAATAAATGCCCTTTTTCAGATGTTGCACTGTAGAGTATGTATGCAGAGTGCTTTTTATTAAGGCCACTGCAAGCGAAGCTCTATCCACCTGCAGAAACAATCTGTCTTTTTGTGATGGCTCTGCTGGTGTCTGCCATGCTGGAAACCAAATTACAATGAGTAAATGGCTTCTGTGGTGCTAGCACAGGAATTCAGGTCATTGTGATTGGTGTGTGTGTGTGTGTGTGTGTGTGTGTGTGTGTGTGTGTGTGTGTGTGTGTGTGTGTGTGTGTGTGTGTGTGTGTGTGTGTGTGTGTGTGTGTGCGTGCGTGCGTGCGTGCGTGCGTGCGTGCGTGCGCGCGCGTGTTTGTGTATCACACCAATGCCTCTTAGAAATGGTGATACCCTATGAAGTAGCTACCACTTGTACAAAATATCTTTATAGAATTTTACCACTACACAACATAGTAGAAAAGTTAAAAGGGCAATATTTATCTTATTGATTTTCGGCTCTGTTAATACACAAACTCTGTCAAACAAATTATGATCTGGAGTCGATCAGATGGATTCAACTTGCAGTGTTGTTTTTCACGTTTGTATCACTATTTCACATCCAGACACTCTTTTCTTCAGGAATTCAAGGACAATCCTTGAATCCTGCCGTGGTGGATTGCTGGCATCAGTGGTGCCATAATTGTGCGGCGCCATGAAGGGGCAGGGCACAAAGAAATGTTCCCTGTGATCAGGGATACACACTGTGTTACAGACCGATAGCAGCAGCAAGGCACAGAGCTTCCCGAGCTCCCACCATTTCAGTGGCTCCTGTCCGGCTTCAGATTCAGCTCACACGGTCTCTGAGCTCTCTCTCTCTCTCTCTCTCTTAGCAGACCAAAGGAAGGGGCTGATTGTGTCTCAGCTCCTGGGGAAGTAGAGGGCTCTCTCCAGTTACTCTGTGAGTACTCAATCAGTGGGAAACATGGTTGTCAGTGGAGCTGGTGATTTATTTCATACTGTAAAAGACTGCGACTGTGGGTGTTATTTAAGGTACAAGAGCTGTTGCTGTTGCTACTGTAATCCCATTTTCTATGTTGTGTGTGTGTGTGTGCGTGTGTGTGTGCGCGTGTGTGCGTGTGTGTGCATGTGTGCGTGTGAATTTGTGCGTATTCATGTCTTTACGCCCACATTACATTTAGCAATAGTGGGCTGTGAATATTCAACATACAGTATCTGCAGCTGTCCCTGGTGCTGATCGGTGTTAGCTACGTTATTGGGGACGGCACTTACAATATCGTCTTATCACAGATTTCAAGCTGTAAGGACTAGAATGAACGGGTTACTTTCAATTCTGTGCATGACTGCCCTCCAGATAACCATTATCTTACCACTTCCTTCCCCTTTTAACACTTTGACTGAAATAAGCTCTCTTCCCCTCAAGGACAACAGCCATTCGTATGAGTGTAAAGATTCATCTGTGGGTTAATTTGAGCTACTGTATCTTCGTCCTTCACTCTTCGTTGCCTGTTGACTCTGTGAAGTCACTTTAGGGTTGGCGTGAATGTTGAAGAGCAAGACAGGAAGTAACAAGATGGTACTCGTCAATGTTACTCTTCCTCTCATCTAGCTAGCAACATGTTTAGCCAGAAAAATGCTGATTGACATCCAGCCGCCATAGTGTTTGCCTAGCTCCAGCTCCCCCATGAATGGAAACGGGTTGACAGTAATCTGAGATCAAGGAGATTACAGGAGTGTTTTGGAGAGGCGAGCTTTGATATGATAAGGCCATAAATGGAAGGGGATGGACAAGACTTAATTCATTCTGTACCTCCGGTATAATATTTCATAGCAATAATTAAGGTCTGTCCATTGCAACATTGTATCTCTTGAGTGCACCCTTCCCCTCCCCTCCTTGGCGTTGCAAATTTCACAGAGAAAGTGTGTAGTCCAGCCTGGTCCAAGCACTCTATGCCATGATTAACCCTAACAAAATGAGGCCTTTGAAACCACGAGTGTGGGATTTTGTGTACTAGTCTTATTTACAGGGGTAAGCTCCAAAAACATGCCTTAATTACCTCTGGCTAGGCCGCTGATGTTAATTTTCCGTGGTCACGTGTTATAGCCAATTACTCAGGAACTAATGAAGTGGAACTCTGCTCAACAGAGTTCAACTGCATCCTCCTCTCAGTTCCACCTAGTTTACATATCCCACTGTGGGATGCTGCTCATCAGTAATGAACATTAAACCAGCCAATGCGTCAGACCAGAATGCAGCCGTGTCGATACCCATACCTCATTGAATCATTTCTCTCCAGCTAGCTATCTTAATCTCGGGAGGCCATTGAGGGGGAAGAGGCACGTGATCTAAACCACAGTGTTATCAGGGATTAATCCCTGACAGATATTTTCCCTTGCAGGCACCATTAGCTCGGATTCATCCCACTTGGTGTTTCCAACACCTGCGACCACCATCCGCTGGGCACAAGAATTATTACCATTGTATTTTTCTCTGGTATATAAATTAATCATGGGGATCATGAGCAACTACTTTAAATTTCTGGACTGTGACCAAGAAACACATCCTCCCCAAGGATGCCCAGGACGTATGCATCGTTAAAAACAGAGCAGTGCTATCTGACAGAGGAACAGTGCCATCTCTCTCAGTCGTACCGTACACTTCCGGGAATCTAGGCTCTGCATCTTGACGCTGAGCATAATCATAGCTTCCATCCATGGGGCAAAGGCAAACAGCTCCATGAGTTTGACTTTGAGCGCCAGGGGGAGAGGACGTGCTACAGCGAGGAGACAAAAGAAAGTTGATCAGCTTGAAAGTGAAACTGGACAGCTGACTAGACCAAACATAAATTAGCATCGATCATCTGGCAGAGCAGGGACACTAATGACTTTAGGCTTCAGGGCCTTGTTAGACAACCTCGGCAATGGACTGCAATGGTTCCCCTGCCCTCCAGATCCTCTAAGTACCCATAAATAGCGATAACTCCTCAGTGATCCTAGTCGCCACAGGTATGGCTTGATTAATTCCACTCCTCTACTACACAATTCATATTCAAGTTTGGTGCTCTACGGTATGTTTGAGTTGACATCAACTCAGCCAGGAACAATGTGTAGCACCTGTCTGGGTGGATAAGAGTGCCAGGATGATCCCTACAGCATGCCGCAGCAGTTCTTGGAGTTGGAAAATGGAATGATTTGGATTGGCCAGAATATGATGATTGGGGATTGGTATTCAAAGCCCTGATTCTACATCGTCACAGTGGGATCTACTTGGACCAAAAGGAAGAATGTCCCCTCTTGGTCAATGTACATCTCTACTGTCTATTTTTCTTTGCACCGCACACTCTGCCAGAGGATTGTGTGCTCAGATTTTTTTTTGGCAAGCTTGCCTGAATTTAGATCACATTGATTGTGAATGACTCAGCTCAGTAGCTGGCATGTATAATTTATTGATTGCAAATAGCCGTTTTGGGTAGTTGGCTGGCAAATATTCCCAAAAGGATTCAGAGAGTTGAAAATTGCACACAAACTTAATATTACCAAAATGGTACATACTGTATACCCCTACCAAGGACTGTAGATTGATGGTACTACAGACTGGTGGTATTTCAGACGGATGGTATTGCAATGGATGGGGGGGGGGGGGAGGGGATAGTCCATGCATTTAGCTCTCCCATGAGGGTTCAAATAGGTCCAATGTGAGTTCTGTCTATTGTTATATGGGTACTGTTTCAGCATCAGTTTTCCCCTACATGAGACAGATACATCACCCATAAGGGAAGGCATCAGCCAAATTTCCTGTTACTGACTTATTCCCCCGTAGTTGATTGCGATTCAGGGCAAAGCTGTGGGCAGAATGACTAGGGGAAAAAAGGCAGCAGGTAAAAAAAAAAAGTAGAAGATAAAGAAGATAATGAATCTAATTGAATCTCTTCTCATCCCTACTGAGATCTAAGTCCTTTTTATCTTTCCTGATTACTACTCTTCCCCTTTTCTTCTATTAAGTTTCCAACATGGCTATTTCTCACCACAGGAAATGAGACTGCACTGATTGCAAAGAGGGAAAAGAAAAGGATGTAAAAGTTTGGAGAAATATTGTCGCCATCGAACGTAAATGATCTGGTTTTTCACATTAGAACATCATCTGGAAGAGCATTGTATAACTGTACAACGTGGCATTAGCTCAACTCCACAGTTGGAGGGGCAGTACCTGAGTCAAGAAGTAGGCGACATTACCTATGTACAGTAGGAGTTCATGCTGAGCTTTTCATGCTGGGCACATTGTGTAACTTACAAAGGTAATGGTTTTAACACCTCGTTTCAGAGAGAATTATTATTATTTATCTTTTCTTTTAGCTTTCACTTTACTTTCCCATCCGTGTATGGAATTCTGTTCACGCGGAAGGTGATCACAATCTAGGAAGACTGTGTTCCCGTCTCAATTTATATCGGAGATGTATTGCACCTAATTCAAATGTCTCCCATTCGGGCCCGTGTAATAGTCTAGGTATTTATGTACCAATCGCAGCACATCATAATGAGCTAATGTTATTGATACCTAACCCTCTCTGTCTGGAGCTGCTGATCAAAGCCTGTGAATGTGTATAGCAGCAATTCTTTGCTCTTCACAGCAATAATAGTTCTCTCGGATGCTTCATAGAGGATATCGTCTGTGTCTGCTCTGTGTTTCGAGGTGGATTGCATGCCTTGCCTCGAGATGGATTGCTTTCTCTAGCTCTCTCAATAGAGGCCAGGTTAAATGGAAATGTCTCACCGCGCTGTCATATTCCCTGCCCTTCAAGAGTCACATCGGACATCTCCCCGGCACATCCTTTTCACTGCTGTGAGGAGAGAGAAATGCATGCAGATCTGTGTATGTATCACGTTATTTTCCACAGTGTAAACGCATTGAACCAGTAGTTTCAGCGAAATCTAAACAGGGCCTTTGGCAGGGCGGTTGAGCTACTCATCTGCTGCTTCTGCAAGCCTTGAATCTTTTTTCTCGCTCCCTTGACTTGTGCTCCTGGGAGATATTGTAGCAGCAGAATGTACACACCAAATATCAGCTCCTGTAGATCAGCTACTAGCTTGTCCCTCAGGCACGGGATCTTGACCCTGCTTATTTTGATGAATTCATTATTCATGGTTGACTGATTTTCCTCAATTCCAGCTCCATTTTTCAACAGGCTCAGTGTATAGCCTATTGCAAAAAGATTGTTGTCACATTGCCCATTTTGTCTTTTCTCCTTTCCGCAGCTACAAGGAGCAGAGTTTACACAGGAAATTTTCCCCTCTCACTGGCAATTGGATGGGAAGAAAGAAAGCCTTTGACCTTGGAAAATGAAAATGTTGTTGCCATGGGAACTGTTAATCCTTCTGTCACTCACGGACTGCCTTGCTGGTAAGATGTCCCCCAAGTTGCCTTTGATACCACACCTGATCTGCATACACCCCTCTGCAAGCGATACACCCCTCTGTCTGTTTTATCATTTCCTTACCTCTTCAAAGGGTATCATGCTGTTCTCACCCAGGATGCATGCTGTTAGGGGGTTTCCTTCGGTATGACATCACTCGTCATTTGATCTATATCACCACAAAGGATCATGTGTCAAACTTGGAGTGAAAGATGTAGGGTTTGTGATTAACTCGCAACACAATGGTTTCCATGGTGCTAATCTATTTTGTATTTCTCATTCTTCATGTCATATGTCTCGCTTTATGCTCATCTCCATGGCAATAACACTTCCTTAGCTTCTTAGCCATACCACTCAACAAACACCTGCAAGGTCCCAATTACTAACCTGAATTCTGTTTCCGTACACCGGAGTGACCTTCGAGAGGCAGAGATCTGGAGTGTCAATATAGCAGTGTATCTCCCACACTTTATGTCTGGGTATTATGAACTATCTACAGAATGGAGAGGGATTTAACGTTGACACGCCTGGCTGACAGATTTAAATGGAAGTCAAGCCCGGATATTTACAAGCCATCAGACAAATGTATTTAAATGTACACAGTGTATGGAGTAGGTGGCTATTGTGTTATCTATGCTGCCATCTCCATTGAGTTAGCATTTTATCTTCAGTCAGCACTTTCTCAGGGACACGTACAGATCAAGGCAGCCTGGAAAAGAAAAACGACAATGACGAGGGGGGGGGGGGGGGACAGAATGTGGAGATGTCAAAGACTTCTACTTGGTGCGGGTTGATGTATTTTCCTCATCATTGAGCTCACATTTACATAAATACATATATAATTGATATTCAGTGTGCATGTGTAGTTTGATGACAAGTTGGAGGGTGACTGCTAGCCAGGGTGAGATCTCTCCAAATTACACGAAGCACAAGCATTTCCCAGGTTGAATAGACCAGCTATAAAAGGTTCATTCATTTATTTCCTTTAAAGGACAGAGATATGAAGCACCTCCCTTGGAGGCTGAGGTAGGAAAGGAGGTCCTCACCTCAGGCAAAGCTTCTCCCCCACACTCTCATTAGCATGATGATGATGCGGGAGGGAGTACTTCTCTTTGTCCTAGTCTTCAAGGTTAGGTACCTGTAAAAAAAAAATATATATATATATATATATATATATATATATAAAAAAAAAAGAATCTCATATCGTTCATATGAAAGACTGTTGATTTCCAAAGGGGACATTAGAACTTGGACTGTAGCTGTGGAGAGCCACCGACAGGATACTGTAGCCTACTGTGTGTCGGAACAGAGAAGACGATTAGTTCTGACGGAGGGGGGGGGGGGGGGGGTTACGCATTAAGGGAACGATAGCTGCATTTCAGCGGAGTCAATTACTGTAACATGGGGTAATTACTCTGGTGTATTGGTAAGTTGGCAGCAGCTTACCAAAACAGCAGACCTGACTGAGCTGCCATCCGTGTCACGGGTGTGCCAACAGACTGAACGTTGGTTGGAATTCAAATGGAAAGAAGGACAATACTGTGGAAGATGTCCCTGGACTTCCTGTATGACTTGTCCGTGTGCACTGTAAATTGCGGCGTCCGAGTATGCGTGCAGAGCTACAGGGTGTAGAGAATGGGATCAGTTCATTGGCCTCTAATTGTCAGTGTCGTATTTGTTCTCTCTCATGTCAACACTGTGGCGAGGCTGTCCTTGTAGCCTAAAGACTACTGTGTGTACAGTAAAACAGGTTGGGTACATAGTTGGGTATAGGTTCACACAATGTATCATTTTGTCCTCAGTGATTGGCTTTCACCGTTCAGGCGTAGTTGTCGGTAGCAAGGTAAAACTAAAGCGGCGGAGCTCTTTTCACTCAGAGAGAAGCGCACGCCATGGACCTGTCTTCACTCAAGAACCAAGTGACAGCGTTTTCCCCCTGAGGTCTGAGGACAACAAGGTGTTCATCAATTGTAAAGCAAAGGGGAACCCAGTCCCGCATTATAAGTAGGTGCTTGTCCTTTAAACTCTTTAGCTTTTCATACCTTTCCCCGTGTCAGTATTTTCATTTAGAATGCTATGTTGTCCTGTGGCCATGTTGGTTTGTACTGTCTGATCGTGAGGAATAATCATTTGTGTTTGTGTGTGCGGCTCTACAGATGGAAGGTTGATGGGGGATATATTGACATGGATTTGAACTACAACCTGGTTGAAGGAAACCTGTTGATCAATCACCCCCATGCAACACATCACGGGGGCGTTTACCAGTGTATTGCTACCAATGTCTTTGGGACCATCGTCAGCAGGGAGGCCAAGGTTCAGTTTGCATGTGAGTAGATTTGGACTCCTATCTTCAATACGAAAGAACAACAAAACACTGCCATTTCAGACATTTACCTAAAAAAAAAAAGTTCATTTTCAAGTGTTTTTTAGAGACACGTCTTCGAGAGACAGTCTGTTTCTCTAGTCATGACACATCAAGTGAAGATGTGATTTGCTACGATTTAACGCACGATTAAGTACAGCACAAGCAAATCATTCAGGTTAGGAACCCCAAAAGGGTTTTTCTTCTCACTCCGGAAGCATGTTTTAATTTGAGAAGTGCTGTTACTTTGGGGTAATTGCCGTGTTGACATGCACTAAGCCTGCAGCTCCATTAGTGATTAGTGTAAGTCGGAATCTTAGAATGGTTTTTAACTCTGGCTTAATGTTACACCCTGACTAAATCACATCATCTGGAGCGCTTTCAACAACAGATGGGCACGTTTACCTCTCTTCTTCTCACTCAAATGCACTGTGAAATTCACTCCCTCTGTAGCCAGCGAAAAAGATAAACATCATTCCAGACTAAAGTTCTCCCATGAATCCATCAACACATTTATTTACTCTGGAGATAGTGCCAAGACTAACCCAGTTGGAATGGAATGGTCCACCTAAGTGATATGCCTTGGTAGACCTGGTAGGGTGTTCATATGTCAATGTTGTTTCTTTTTACAATGCAGGTCTACTGACAGGCTCCAGCTAATTAAACAAACCAAACCAATCCCACATTACGTTAGGGAAGTTATAACCAATCTCAGGGGGTAGGGGTTTGTATTATTCATGCAGGAAGGGTGCTCATACTTGATATGTTCATTTAAATGGTGATAAGCCTTTGGATGAGATGAGACTTTGTTATTGTTGATATTTGCCTGCCCCCCTCTTGGGATTTGAATGATATTTCCAAAGGTTTGGGGTCCCTGGAGCTGTCTATTTTTCCTCGTAATGCAGCAGCATTTAATGAAAAGTGAAAGTGATCCGTAAAACCCCGGTTTAGAGAGAGGTATTTATGTCTCTCCCTGTTCACACATGTCACTGGTGGTATTAGCAGGGAAGTAAAGCAAATGAGGTACAAGCAATGTGCATAGAGAGGAACATGGTCTTCAAAATGAAAATGCCCTCTCCAGAATCTCACTGCAATTTAGGAGAGGTTCAACTATGGACGTCTGAAAGTAATCAGAGCCACTTTGTCTTTGCCTCCCCACAGATCTGCAGAACTTCAGCAGAAAGTCCAGGAACACAGTGTCAGTGAGAGAAGGCCAGGCTGTGGTGCTGCTATGTGGCCCTCCACCCCATAATGGAGGTACCACACTCTTACAACAAAAAAAGGTGCTATCTAGAACCTTAAAGGGTTCTTCGGCTATCCCCATAGGAGAACCCTTTGAAGAACCCTTTTTGGTTCCAGGTAGAGCCTTTTTGGGTTCCATGTAGAACTCTTTCCGCCGAGGGTTCTACATGGAACCCAAAAGGGTGCTCCTATGGGGACAGCTGAAGAACCATTTTGGAACCCTTTTTTTTCCTGAGAGTGTATAACGCTTTGTATCCTCAACCCTTACTGATTCTATGCTGCTTCTCTTTCACACACGCCCCAGCTATCTTACGCCCCCTCACAATCACACCCACTTCCTTTCCAACACTGCTGCAAGCCTCTGCTCTCATATCTACTACTTCTTCTCACTTCTAGTCTTTCACATCCTACTTTCTCTCTCTTCCTCTCCCGTGGGACTGGCTTTTATGATCAGTCCTACTGGACTGGAGCAGGATCCCTCATCTACCTGAACTCAACCCAAACTCCAAATGCCGTTACATCCCCAGTTCATACCCTCACACTTCATGGCCTCAAGCTCACTCTTTCCCAGTGTGACCCGCTACCGTGCTATCATTTGTAAGCCTCCGGCGCTCCACTTCCTTCCAGCGCTCCTGGTGGCTGGTGTGTCGGGGGGGGGGGGGGGGGGGGGCGTTTATCCCGTGGCACAGCTGCGAGTCTGTTCCGTGTCTGTGTGCTGCTGATTAGCAGACCCTCAAAGTGCCCCGCACTCCTGAAGCCATTCCGCGCCACTACCACAATTTCACGCCAGCGTACCAGCATTTCTCCACTCTCTGTTTCCAACTGAATCAATGGCCACGAGGGATTCAAACCGCACCTTTTTTGCAATCTCTCTTCCTTTTCCCCAAAATGCCTTCATCTCTTCATTTGATATTTTCTAGTTTTTCTTCCAGACATTTGATGGGATTGTGTTTCACAATGCTGCTGTCTCCAGGTGGATTTCAGAGGAAAGGCATACATTTTTGAATTGGAGAACAACGCTGTGGATTTTTAGATCCAAGCAAACATGTTTGTTTTCTGTCATAACTTGTAGTAATGTCAAACCAATTTAGTGCAAGTTATTGCTGATACAGAAATGCAGAGCCATATAAATGTTATTTCAAGCAACTTGAGCCATCAGTAGTAGGTGTTCTGAAATGGTCTGTGTTCAGTGTTCAATTCTGCGAGTCCTCTGTTGCTGTGAGACCACAACCCTTAAGCAGAACCACTCCATAATACTCTCTAATCATGAAAGGTCTGTCACTCTGCCCTGACTTTCACTATGATCATTTTAATTCACTGTTTCCCTGAAGGAAGCAATCGGATCTTTACTGTCTGCCCAGTCAAAAGACTGACTGCAGGATGTAATGTGTTCCTTGATCAGAGGGGCTCTAATACCCCAGCCCACCCTACCCTCCCTGTCTCTTAAGAAGCTCTTAATTTGACATTGATGTCTCCAGATCCCGCTGCTCCAACCCCCCCCCCCATCTCTCTTCTCTCTCTGTCTCTCTTTCACTCCCTCTCTCTCGCTCTGTCCATCTCTCTTCTCTCTCTGTCTCTCTTTCACTCCCTCTCTCTCTCTCATTAAAGGGCCACCGAGTCTAAAGGCTGCCAGGACAAAAAAGGACCCAGCCTAGATTACGATAATGTTTTTGAACTTAGAATTTACTCCGCTGTCTGTGTGATCGGCATAAGCCGGTGGCACTGACCCGTAGTACGCGCGGGAGGAGGCTGCTATCTCCTCTAACTGAAAATGGAATTCAATAGCGTATCCAAATCCCTGCTTGCTCTCTGAAATGCTTGGAGACGTGAAAAGAGCAAGGTTCAGCCATGTTAAGCTGTCGAGCTAAAACAACAAACAAAAAACATAACATTATTGAATGATGCGTTATTCAATTAGAAACTGTTTGAAATACTGCTGTTGAGTATGTCGATGGGCAACAGTGGGCACAGACTAGAATGCCATGACTGCCATGGATGTGCCACCGTCTGTTATTGCGACTGTTTTGTGAACTGCCCCCTGCACATAAATCTTATTACACTGTCTAAGTGCAATGTTATTAGATATTATAAGATGCAACTACTGCATGTCTCCATCCTTTTTATAGCTACAGTACAGGTACAAGAGTCTAACCTGATCTCTTGTTTATCCTTAGTTTCGCCACACTGGCAGATTTTGTGATGTCATTGGCACAAGTATCTCTTCCTCTGTCAATGCCCACGATCCTCTGCGGTCGCTGCCTGTGCTCTTCCCCTGCAGAGATCAAATACTCGTGGGTTTTCAACGGACGCCCAAGTTTCCTGCTGCAGGATACCCGCCGTTTCGTCTCCCAGAGGACCGGCAACCTGTACATCGCCAAGGTGGAGGCCTCCGATGTGGGGAACTACACGTGTGTGGTGAGGAACATGATGACCAACGCCACCGCGTACAGCTCGCCCACCCCCGTGGTGCTGCGCAGGGACGGTGAGCATGCTACACTGCTTCCACTGGCTCCACTGTCTCCTGCTTATCCTGCATGCTGACCTCGCCTGTACCGTTGTGGGGAGTGAAAGCTAAGGAGATAAATCAGTCGTCTTGAGCGCGACGGTGTTTTGTTTAGCTGCTGCTCAGGATCGGGGTTGTGCAGTATTCACGCTACCGAGCCGTAGGGTCTGATGCCGCGTTCAAAACTACTGGGAACTCCGAAAGAATACACGGTTCAATCATGACGCCAGTGATCTTCAGGTCGGTCAACTGGAGCTCTAAGAAAGAGGCCGGGAGTTGGAGGACCGTTGAAAGGGATTTTTCTCAGTCGGAGCTCGGTTTTTCTTTCTCCAGAGTTCCCAGTTGTTTTGAACACGGCATGAAAAGCCATCTCTCCCTCTGCATGAAAAGACACGTTTACGCATTTACATATCCGGAAATGTTGAGTGCTTAGACACACACAGACACACTCACACACGTGCACACAAAAACATTTCTGCACAGTGAGATTCACCTCACCAACCCCATTACCAGTGATTATACAGTGTGTGCCACTTAAGATTTGAGCTGGAGCAGAGATGTTGTAAAGCATATTAACACGCAGGCATGCCCTTTACCAACCTGCTCTGTGCCACAGTTCTTGCATTTCATTTGAATTATAGAATGCAATGTTCATTTTGTGTTTGAATTAATGTGATGTTCTTCCACCTGACACAGCTGTAATGGGAGAGTATGAGCCAAAGATTGAAGTTCAGTTCCCCGAAAGTCTTCATGTCACCAAAGGATCATCAGTGAAACTGGAATGTTTCGCCTTAGGAAAGTAGGTCTCAAATCAAATCAAATTGGATTTGTCACATGCAGCGTTTACAACGGGTGTGGACTTAACCGTGAAATGCTTTTTTATTACCTAAAAAGAAAAACGGTAACACAAGAGGAATAAAATACACAAGAATTGAGTTATATACAGGGAGTACCAGTACCAGATCAATGTGGAGTTATATACAGGGAGTACCAGTACCAGATCTATGTGGAGCTATATACCAGGAGTACCAGTACCAGATCTATGTGGAGTTATATACAGGGAGTACCAGTACCAGATCTATGTGGAGTTATATACAGGGAGTACCAGTACCAGATCTATGTGGAGTTATATACAGGGAGTACCAGTACCAGATCTATGTGGAGCTATATACAGGGAGTACCAGTACCAGATCTATGTGGAGTTATATACAGGGAGTACCAGTACCAGATCTATGTGGAGCTATATACAGGGAGTACCAGTACCAGATCTATGTGGAGTTATATACAGGGAGTACCAGTACCAGATCTATGTGGAGCTATATACAGGAAGTACCAGTACCAGATCTATGTGGAGTTACATACAGGGAGTACCAGTACCAGATCAATGTGGAGTTATATACAGGGAGTACCAGTACCAGATCTATGTGGAGTTATATACAGGGAGTACCAGTACCAGATCTATGTGGAGTTATATACAGGGAGTACCAGTACCAGATCTATGTGGAGTTATATACAGGGAGTACCAGTACCAGATCAATGTGGAGCTATATACAGGGAGTACCAGTACCAGATCTATGTGGAGTTATATACAGGGAGTACCAGTACCAGATCTATGTGGAGTTATATACAGGGAGTACCAGTACCAGATCAATGTGGAGTTATATACAGGGAGTACCAGTACCAGATCTATGTGGAGTTATATACAGGGAGTACCAGTACCAGATCTATGTGGAGCTATATACAGGGAGTACCAATACCAGATCAATGTGGAGTTATATACAGGGAGTACCAGTACCAGATCAATGTGCAGAGGCACAAGGTAATTTGAGATAGATATGTACATGAAGGCAGGGTAAAGTGACTAGACATCAGGATAGATAATAAAAAGGTATTTGAGGTAGATATGTACATGAAGGCAGGGTAAAGTGACTAGACATCAGGATAGATAATAAAAAGGTATTTGAGGTAGATATGTACATGAAGGCAGGGTAAAGTGACTAGGCATCAGGATTGATAATAATAAAACAAAGAACCGAGTAGCAGCAGCAAATGATGAGTACAAAAATGTGTGTGTTATCAAATCAAATCAAATTGTATTTGTCACATACACATGGTTAGCAGATGTTAATGCGAGTGTAACGAAATGCTTGTGCTTCTAGTTCCGACAATGCAGTAATAACCAACAAGTAATCTAACTAACAATTCCAAAACTACTGTCTTATACACACAAGTGTAAGGGGATAAAGAATATGTACATAAAGATATATGAATGAGTGATGGTACAGAGCGGCATAGGCAAGATACAGTAGATGGTATCGAGTACAGTATATACATATGAGATGAGTATGTAAACAAAGTGGCATAGTTAAAGTGGCTAGTGATACATGTATTACATAAAGATGCAGTAGATGATATAGAGTACAGTATATACGTATACATATGAGATGAATAATGTAGGGTATGTAAACATTATATTAGGTAGCATTGTTTAAAGTGGCTAGTGATATATTTTACATCATTTCCCATCAATTCCCATTATTAAAGTGGCTGGAGTTGAGTCAGTGTGTTGGCAGCAGCCACTCAATGTTAGTGGTGGCTGTTTAACAGTCTGATGGCCTTGAGATAGAAGCTGTTTTTCAGTCTCTCGGTCCCAGCTTTGATGCACCTGTACTGACCTCGCCTTCTGGATGATAGCGGGGTGAACAGGCAGTGGCTCGGGTGGTTGTTGTCCTTGATGATCTTTATGGCCTTCCTGTAACATCGGGTGGTGTAGGTGTCCTGGAGGGCAGGTAGTTTGCCCCCGGTGATGCGTTGTGCAGACCTCACTACCCTCTGGAGAGCCTTACGGTTGTGGGCGGAGCAGTTGCCGTACCAGGCGGTGATACAGCCCGCCAGGATGCAGAATTTCTTCAGCCTCCTGAGGTTGAAGAGGCGCTGCTGCGCCTTCTTCACGATGCTGTCTGTGTGGGTAGACCAATTCAGTTTGTCTGTGATGTGTATGCCGAGGAACTTAAAACTTGCTACCCTCTCCACTACTGTTCCATCGATGTGGATAGGGGGGTGTTCCCTCTGCTGTTTCCTGAAGTCCACAATCATCTCCTTAGTTTTGTTGACGTTGAGTGTGAGGTTATTTTCCTGACACCACACTCCGAGGGCCCTCACCTCCTCCCTGTAGGCCGGTAATCAAGCCTACCACTGTTGTGTCGTCCGCAAACTTGATGATTGAGTTGGAGGTGTGCGTGGCCACACAGTCGTGGGTGAACAGGGAGTACAGGAGAGGGCTCAGAACGCACCCTTGTGGGGCCCCAGTGTTGAGGATCAGCGGGGTGGAGATGTTGTTGCCTACCCTCACCACCTGGGGACGGCCCGTCAGGAAGTCCAGTACCCAGTTGCACAGGGCGGGGTCGAGACCCAGGGTCTCGAGCTTGATGACGAGCTTGGAGGGTACTAAGGTGTTAAATGCCGAGCTGTAGTCGATGAACAGCATTCTCACATAGGTATTCCTCTTGTCCAGATGGGTTAGGGCAGTGTGCAGTGTGGTTGAGATTGCATCGTCTGTGGACCGATTTGGGCGGTAAGCAAATTGGAGTGGGTCTAGGGTGTCAGGTAGGGTGGAGGTGATATGGTCCTTGACTAGTCTCTCAAAGCACTTCATGATGACGGAAGTGAGTGCTACGGGGCGGTAGTCTTTTAGCTCAGTTACCTTATGTGTGTGTGTGTGTGCGGGTTTTGTGTGTGAGTGTGTATATAGTGTGTATAGCATAGACTGACCATGTGAATCGAGGTGAAATCTATGATCCCTTATTGATTTATTCCATGTAGAATGATTTTTAAACATTGAGACAATTAAGACATGGATTGTGTATGTGTGCCATTCAGGGGATGAATGGGCAAGACAAAAGATTTATGTTCTTTTGAACGGGGTATGGTAGTAGGTGCCAGGCGCACCGGTTTGTGTCAAGAACTGCAACGCTGCTGGGTTTTTCACAATCAACAGTTTCCCGTGTGTACCAAGAATGGTCCACCAGCCAAAGGACATCCAGACAACTTGACACAACTGTGGGAAGCATTGGAGTCAACATGGGCCAGCATCCCTGTTGAATGCTTTCGACACCTTGTAGAGTCCGTGCCCCAAAGAATCGAGGCTGTTCTGAGGACAAAACGGGGTGTGGGGGTGCAACTCAATATTAGGAAGGTGTGCATAGAGTCATTGCAAGATAGGGTCAGTGCAGATAGTTTGGGTAACCATTAATCAACTGAGATCATTTGCAAGCACACTGTAGCAGCATCACATAGTCTTTGCATATGGAATTTCAGATTCTGAGAATGTACTGTATTAGTCATTGGCCAGACATCTCCCATGACACACAACAATGTTAGATATCTATGTCTGGCAGCTAATGTATTAATACTAAGTGTCAGTATGAAGCATGTGGCTGTGGTGACCTTTCCTGCCTGACCTCTCCAGCCCAGTGCCTTCCATCACATGGAGGAGAACAGATGGGAATCCCCTCCCTGGCAAGATCAAAATCAATCATTCCAACGGGGTCCTGGAAATACCATATTTCAGACCGGAGGATGCTGGTGTATATGAGTGTGTTGCAGAGAACTCCAGAGGAAAGAACGTTGCCAAAGGACAACTCGTATTCCAGAGTATGATCACATCACAACATATATAGATTAACAGTTGTATGTTGCTTTTGTGATAGGCTATAATTCATTTAACTGTTCAGAGGAGTTCCTCATTTTATTTCCCAGGCTCATAAATGCTTATTTGTTTAATAATGAAACAATTCAAACCAACAAATGGTTTTCAACTTTAAATCCCTAAATATAACTCATAAAAATGAACAATTCCTTGAATGGTAATGGGTTTATCTGTCTTTTGTCAACGTTTAGCTAAACAAGTCTAATTAAAATTTTGAGTCCATAAATTATGGATAAATTATGGATAATGAGTCAGGCCTGGAAAACCTTTTTCTGTATGAAAGGCCATTATAATGACAGGATAATCTGGAATTAATTTGTACCAATTAACCTTTCTGTTTAGTCATTCTGAAGTAGCTAAGCCGTTGTCTTGCCAACTTGAATACTGCCAATAGCCAGTTGGTCCTTAGAGAAAAATACAAATGGCATCCCAAGCTTAAGGCAGCTTCCAGCTCTTCCATAGAGCTATTGTTTGTGCCATTATTTATTTTAGGACGACTTAAGCCCCCCCCCCCCCAACAAAACAGTTCTGCATTGGAACTGTCAATATAAAGGCTGACATTTTGTTACTAAATCGTGTTCTTTATTCTCCAGGTGTTGAACATCTGCAGTGGGTCCAGACGTTGAAAGATGTTCATATGGCCATCGAGGCTAATCTCCAGTGGGAGTGCAAGGCGAGCGGTAAGCCTAAACCTGTGTACAGATGGCTGAAGAACGGGGAGCCCTTGGTGCTGGAGGTGAGAATGGCTAAACATTGTACTGAGCATTTTGTATGTGTCATTGTTATACTCCATTAAGAACTACTCTACCCATCTTAAGACCCTTTTTCATCTCAGATCAAAGGCATGAGATCAAACATTAAGCCGGTTTGTATTTCAAAAGTCTACCCGTCACAAGGTTTGCTGCAAAGGTCACACTATCACAAGATAGATGATATCCATGTTACACTGCAGAAAAATCCTGATTGACAGTTGTTGTTTTTTTGCTAAATCTTACATGGCCAAAATATCTAAATTGTAGTTGACAGTTTGCATGAACCTTTGTATTGTTCAGATACTAATATTCCTAGGTTATGCATTTCTAAAAGTATCAATTTAAACGTAGTTTTATCACACATCCCATACTAAAGTGTGTTAATGAGGGTGTGTATGTCTTGCCACCAGGACAGGATACTGGTAGAAGGTGGACGATTGGCCGTCCCCAGGATCAACCTGTTGGACTCTGGTATGTACCAGTGTCTGGCAGAGAACGAACACGGCGCCATCTATGCCAGCGCTGAACTCAAAGTTGTAGGTAAGTGTGTCTGGAGGACTCTAGTCTGGAGTGTTTGTTATGTCTTGTTTAGAAAGTTGAAGCCAGAGACACCGCAAGGTCAAGACATTTGTGTAGAATCACTGTCAGTAGGCAGAACCAACTCCAAAAGAAAATTTACAAAAACAGTGAATATTAGCCGAGCCATGGTTTTTAGTCACATTTGCATATTTACTTGATAAAGAAACCCAACCAGTGGTTTTTCATGAAATCCAATTTATATAATTGACTAGGATGTGTTTGACAGTTTGGCTAATGCATACAGTACATGCGATAGCTAGCTGCTGTGCCTTGTCAAAGAGAACAGAATGGTAGCAACAGGGTTTGTTCTGTTCCCCATGCAGCCTCTTCACCCGACTTCTCCAGCAGTCCTGTGAAGAAGTCCATGCTGATCCAGAGAGGGGGGGAGGTGATCATGGAGTGCCGTCCCCATGCGTCCCCTAGGGCCTCCATCTCCTGGCGGAGAGGGGGAGAATTTCTGAAGGACAGCACGAGGTACAGTAACAGCCGTAGTAACAGTACGCATCGCTGCTCATGCCATTGATGGCACGTGTAAAAGGGCCCTTCTCCTGGGGCCGTGCTTAGCCTCTAGGACTCAACCCTATATGTCTCTACTTACGAGGACTGACGTTGACGAGTGTTCGTTTTTTTGCTAACACCCTCTCTTTTTGCTGATGTCAACGAACTGTATCGCTCTCTGTATGTCGCTGAATTCAGGGATGTTCTGTGACCGTTATGGTAGGGGCTTTATGTTGATTATGACCTTGGTCTTTCAATCTTGTATTCAGCAGTGGCTATAGATGCTTCCTTGTAACCTCTCATGTAAGCCTCACAGCTTCACGGGTTCACAGCTCACAAGTTTATTTGAGGTACTGGTCATAGCACCAGAAGGGTTGTGTGGATGGTGTCACTGCTACATGGCCCTGCTGCTGAAGCTACACTAGCCTCAGGGGAATTACTGTACTAAATGTGGCCCTGCAGTCGTCTGGAAGAAAGACTCCGGCCAAGAGTATGCTGTGGACCAATGGCTGGAGCAGGCCTCTCCAACCCTGTTCCTGGAGAACTTACCATCCTGTAGGTTTTTGCTCCAACCCTAATCTAGCGCACCTGATTCTAGTAGTTAGCTGGTTGATAAGCTGAACCAGGTTAGTTACAACTGGGTTTGAAGTGAACACCTACAGGAGGGTAGCTCTCCAGGAACAGGATTGGAGAGGCCTGGGTGGGAGAATAATACACTGAGTATACAAAACATTAAGAACACCTGCTCTTTCCATGACATAGACTGACCAGGTGAATTCAGGTGAAAGTTATGATCCCATAATTGATGTCACTTGTTTGATCCATTTCCATCACTGTAGATGAAGGGGAGGAGACAGGTTAAAGATTTTGAAGCCTTGAGACAAATGAGACATGAATTCTGCATGTGTGCCATTCAGAGGGTGAATGGGCAAGACAAAGGATTTGAAGTGCCTTTGAACAGGTTATGGTAGTAGGTCCCAGGCAAACCAGGTTTGTGTCAAGAACTGCAAGGCTGCTGGATTTTTCACGCTCAACAGTTTCACGTATCAAGGGGTGGTCCACCACCCAAAGGACACCCAGCCAACTTGACACAACTGTGGGAAACATTAACGTCAACATGGGCCAGCATCCCTGTGGAATGCTTTCGACAACTTGTAGAGTCCATGCCGTGACAAATTGAGACTGTTCTGAGGGCAAAAGGGCATGCCACGCAATATTAGGATTGTGTTCTTAATGTTTGGTATACTCAGTGTATGTCCAGTATACTACTGCCTACCTTATGAGTCACCCATGTTATGATTTACTCTCTAATCTTACTCAGCAGCTATATACTGGTGTGTGTGTGTGTGTGTGTGTGTGTGTGTGTGTGTGTGTGTGTGTGTGTGTGTGTGTGTGTGCGTGCGCGCGCGCATGTGAGTGTGTGCATGAGTGAGTGGTTGAGAGAAGGAGAGGGGGAAAAGGTGAGAGCTTATTCTCACCAGCAGTATTCTGTTTATTGTACTCCTCTCACACCCCTGCATATGCTCCCTCCAATTCTGCATCTTTAATTTGGGTGGTGTGGTTGAGTCAGACGGATTGTGAACAGGAGCCTTGGTGATACTGCTCTGTTATTCTCCTTAGTCTCCTGCTTTAGGGCTGTGGCCCAAATCAATATGTGCTGCCACATTTCCATAGTATTTCCGTAACTCAGTGGTCCTGCCTCAACATGTGAGCAGAGCGATTGATTAGTTACTGTATCATATTCCACGGAGCGGTCATGGGAGAAAAGGAGAAAGAAGTGATTACACAGGCTGTGCATCTGGACGAGAATAGAAAATGCACGGCGTGGAACGGCGTTTCTTTCTTAAAGCAGATAGTTCTTTACGTTTTGTATTTGTTTTGCAGCTCATTGCCCCTCAGGTCATGTTCTCAACGCGCCTCCATCACTCAATGTTTGATATTTTTGTCAATAAATCAGCGCAAAGCACCCTGTGTCAGACATGCTCTCTGGGTCTCAGCTCAGCTGGAGTGAATACGTATTTATTTTTAAGAGCTGCAGTGAAATTGTTTGATTTCTGAGCTTGCAGCTCACAGCCTCTGTGTTTGATTTGCTGTATCAGAAGGTCACGATAGCTAGGAGTTCTCAGCATCATTTATGCATGTGTTTACATTGTGTTCGTTCTAAAATAACGTACAAGCATTAGACAACCCGTGGCCTCTGGTGTTTGTGGAATATAGCAAACAATGAATAGAAACCACTGCTTTGTTATGAGGTTGCTTTTGTGATGTCTGATGTAAACCACTTTTTTCATCTAGTTTATAACACTTTACATAATTGGGGATTATGTCGCAAATAGATTAAGTCAATCATATCAAAGAGAACACTGGTCCTAGAGCTGGGACGATAAACAGAAAAATGATTGACACTGACCGTACCAACCATTTATCGAGGACATTTTACTGTCATGATAAGTAGCCTATACTAGTGAAATGTTTTCAATTAAATACTGTAAGTCTGCTTATATCGGCTACAATGGATAGTTACAATGGATAGTGACAATGGATAGTTACAATGGATAGTTACAATGGATAGCTACAATGGATAGTTACAATGGATAGTTACAATGGATAGCTACAATGGATAGTTACAATGGATAGTTACAACATTCAAACTAGTAGTAGTAGTAGTTCTAAGGGTACAGTAATAATTGAAAAGTACACTCTTAGAAAAAAGTGTTCCAAAAGGAGTCTTTGTCTCCATAGGAGAACCCCTTTTTTTAAACCTTTATTTAACTAGGCAAGTCAGTTAAGAACAAATTATTATTTTCAATGATGGCCTACCGGGGAACAGTGGGTTTACTGCCTTGTTCAGGGGCAGAACGACAGATTTTCATCTTATCAGCTCAGGGATTCGATCTTGCAACCTTTCGGTTACTAGTCCAATGCTCTAACCACTAAGCTACCTGCTTATCCATGTAGAATCCTCTGTGGAAGGGGTTCTACATGCAACCCAAAAAGGATCTACCTGGAACCAAAAAATGGTTCTTCAAAGTGTTTTCTAATGGGGGCAGAGGAAGAACCCTTTTAGGTTCTAGATAGCACCTTTTAAAGTGTAGGCTAACCGGTGCACATTTGTTATAAACTTATCCTTCCATTTATCGTTATTGTGATATTTCAGTCAATTTATAGAAATATGGAGAGAGAAAAAATTGCCCAGCTCTTAATGGTCCCTGATTAGTATTTCAGTCATGTGCAATTCAACCATTGTAGCTCTATTTCCCTTGGTTTCTCAGTCCATACACCCAGCTACAAGAGAGATGGCTCTCTAGTCCTGCTTTCATTACCTTTTGGAAATGTATTTTAGTGTTTCGATAGGATCTCACACATGGTGGATTTTCATGAAATTGAATACATAGAATGATCCTCTGGAGGAAGGATTTTTTACATGTTTTTTTAAACATTTGTATCTAAAAGCATAATTGAGAAATAATTAATCAAATTTGGCATATTTATGAGATTTTGGCCTCGCCCAGGCCTTCTTTAAGTCCATAATGTTTCATCTGTAGGTGCTACAAAGCAGAATTCGGTGGCAAACAAAGCTTTACTGCATGCTCTGTAATAGAGGTTGACCGATTATGATTTTTCAACGCTGATACCGATAACGAATATTGGAGGACCAAAAAAGCAGATACCGATTAATCGGCCGATGAAAAAATTTTGCTTTATTTGTAATAATGACAATTACAACAATACTGAATTAACACTTATTTTAACTTAATATAATACTTCAATACAATCTATTTAAATAATGCAAAAACAAAGTGTAGGAGAGGAACGTAAAAGTGCAATATGTGCTATGTAAGAAAGCTAATGTTTCAGTTCCTTGCTCAGAACATGAGAACATATGAAAGCTGGTGGTTCCTTTTAACATGAGTCTTCAATATTCCCAGGTAAGACGTTTTAGGTTGTAGTTATTATAGGAATTATAGGACTATTTCCCTCTATACCATTTGTATTTCATTAACCTTTGACTATTGGATGTTCTTATAGGCACTTTAGTATTGCCAGTGTAACAGTATAGCCTCCGTCCCTCTCCTCGCTCCTGACAGGGCTCGAACCAGCAACACAATGTGTCACGGTTCATGAATCCACTGCCTCCCTCTCTCTTTCTCTCTCTCTCTCTCTCTCTCTCTCTCTCTCTCCCGTGTTTGTGTGGGCGTGGTTCCCAATCTCAGCCTGATTGTCTGTGCCAGCTGGAATCACTTATCTTCCCTTTATATGTTCTGTAACCAGTGTTTCTTGTTGTCAGATCGTTGTTACTTCTCTGAGTTTGTGTCGTGTGTCCGTACTCATCTCTCATCGCCCTTGTGTGGATTATCTGCTGTGCTCCCTCCTACACATCCGGACACACTCCCCTGGATTTCTCAGCACGCTATCATCGGAAGATGCGCCCTAGTCCCTGGGTTGGATTCCGTCTGAGTAGAGTCAGTCTGTCCTGTTGCTGCTGTAAACTGTATTCATTAAACCATCGTTGCTTGCATCTTGCATCCGCCTCTGTATTGTCACAGAACGATCTGACCAGACCATGGATGCAGCGAGTTCAACGAGTCTGACCGAATTCATTTCCCGCAGTATCACGAGAATGGATCAACAAGAGGAGAACATCTCCAGCACAGGTCAGGCAGTACAAGGCCTTGTGACGCAGGTATCCCAGCTGACCCAACAATTACAACATCTGAGGGGTCTCGCTGCGCCACCTACACCGGCAGTTCAACCCGCCCCGCCAGAGCCGGATTCCCAGCTAGAGCCACGGCTACCGACACCAGAGGGTTATTCAGGTGATCCTGACTATTGCAGAGCTTTTCTTACGAGATGTTCCATGCAATTCTCGTTGCAGCCACGGACCTTCAACCGTGAACAGTCTAAGGTAGCATTCGTACTCACACTGCTATCAGGCAAAGCGGCTCTTTGGGGAACGGCGGTGTGGGCGAACCAGGACCCATGCTGCACCTCTTTCCAGACACTCTCCGAGGAGATGAGAAGGGTCTTCGATCGGGCCGTGGCGGGTAGGGAGGCGGCCAGACTACTCGCTGACCTTCGCCAAGGAGACCGTTCAGTATCGGAATACTCCATCCAATTCCGCACTCTGGCCGCAGAGTGTCAGTGGAACGAGGAGGCGCAGTGGGACATGTTCCTGCATGGGCTGGAGGACCGGATCCAGAAGGAGATTTATGTTCTGGACCTTCCCAGGAATTTAAATGGACTAGTGGAACTAGCCTTGAGGGTCGACGCTCGTCTGAGTCGTATTGGCCACCGAGCATGCCCTAACAGACCGTATAACGACACGGAGGGCTGGCATGCCAGCGGCGGGAACACGGCCAGTTCAGCCTCCGCTCACGAACCCATGCAGCTGGGGAGAGCTCGCCTCTCCCGGGAAGAGAGGGAGAGGCGGAGATCCCAAGGACTCTGTCTCTACTGTGGTAGAGCGGGCCACTTTATCCACTCCTGCCCGGTAAAAGATCAGGCCCGGTAGTAAGCTTGAGGCTACTATCGGGTGGTGTCACCACAGAGAAGACCTCATCATCTACTCTCCTCCCGGTAAGACTAAGATGGGCCACCCACACGCACGACACCCAAGCCTTACTGGATTCAGGAGCAGAGGGTAATTTCATGGACTTCAAGCTCGCTCACAAACTCCAGATTCCTATCACCTCACTCTCGCACAAGATATCCGTCAACGCTCTCAATGGTCAAGAACTCCCTAACATTTCTCACACCACTGAACCTATCACACTCATCACTTCTGGCAATCACACTGAGACACTATCATTTCTACTCATGGACTCACCCATTGCACCATTAGTTCTCGGCCACCCTTGGCTCACCCAACACAACCCCAGAGTTGACTGGGGTCATAACTCTATATCCATGTGGAGTAACAAGTGCCTTGAGTCCTGTTTGGTGTCTGCTTGTTCGTCTGTGTCTGATTCTGTGTTTCTAGAGGAGGCAGTGGATTTGTCTAACGTGCCCGTTGAATACCTCGACCTGAAGGAGGTGTTCAGTAAGTCCCGTGCTGCTTCTCTTCCTCCGCATCGTCCCTATGACTGTGCAATAGAATTATTGCCAGGTGAGTCTCCGCCTAAAGGCAAGTTATATTCACTCTCTGTTCCTGAGAGGGAGGCTATGGAGAGATACATCTCTGATTCTCTGGCATCTGGATTCATTCGTCCTTCCTCTTCTCCAGCGGGGGCCGGGTTCTTCTTTGTGGGGAAGAAGGACGGTTCTCTGCGTCCTTGCATTGATTACCGTGGGTTGAATAACATCACAGTGAAGAATACCTATCCCTTACCGTTGATGTCCTCAGCCTTTGAAAGGTTACAGGGAGCATCCGTGTTCACTAAGTTGGATTTACGGAATGCATATCATTTGGTTCGCATAAGGGGGGGGGACGAATGGAAGACCGCGTTTAACACCCCCAGAGGGCACTTCGAATATTTGGTCATGCCTTTTGGGCTATCCAACTCCCCAGCGGTTTTCCAGGCACTCGTCAATGACGTGCTGAGAGATATGATTGATCAGTTCATATATGTTTACCTGGATGACATACTGATTTTTTCTTCTTCTCTCCAGGAACACGTTCAGCACGTCAGACGAGTGCTTCAGAGGTTGTTGGAGAATGGACTTTTTGTCAAGGCGGAGAAATGCATTTTTCATGCACAATCCGTTCCATTCCTAGGTTACATCGTCTCGACTGAAGGTATTCGCATGGATCCTGACAAGGTTAAGGCTGTGGTGGATTGGCCAAGCCCAGATTCCCGTAAGGCCCTACAGAGGTTTCTGGGATTCGCCAATTTCTACCGGCGTTTCGTTCGCAACTTTAGCCAGATAGTCGCTCCTCTTACCGCCTTAACCTCCCCCAGAGTGACGTTCAGGTGGTCCGATACAGCCGAGGCTGCATTCACCAAACTCAAGAGCCGCTTTGTTTCGGCTCCCATCCTCATTGCTCCCGATCCCTCGCGTCAGTTCGTGGTGGAGGTGGACGCTTCAGAGGTGGGGGTAGGTGCGGTACTTTCCCAACGTTCCTCTTCTGACGACAAGATGCACCCTTGCGCGTTCCTTTCCCATCGGTTATCACCTGCGGAACGCAACTACGACATTGGCAACAGAGAGTTGTTGGCAGTGAAGTTAGCACTGGAGGAGTGGCGCCATTGGTTAGAGGGTTCGGGGGTACCTTTTATAGTTTGGACCGATCACAAGAATTTAGAATATATCAGAACCGCCAAGCGACTCAACTCCAGGCAGGCGCGGTGGGCACTCTTTTTCGGACGTTTTGACTTCTCTCTCTCGTATCGCCCGGGTTCCAAGAATGTCAAACCCGATTCCCTTTCTCGCATTTTTGACCATTCCGAACGCCCATCCACTCCCGAGTGCATCCTACCCGGGACCCTAGTGGTCTCCACACTCACATGGGAGGTTGAATCGAGGGTCAAAACGGCCTTAGAAGGGGTAACGCCTCCGCCCGGTTGCCCGCCTAATCGGTTGTTTGTGCCGGAGGGGTGTCGGTCCGATGTTATTCGGTGGGGACATTGCTCCAACGTAGCGTGTCATCCAGGAGTCAGCCGCACTAGCTTTTTGGTTAAGCAACGCTTTTGGTGGCCACTGATGGCTCGTGACATTCACAGTTTTGTCTTGGCTTGCTCGGTTTGTGCCACTGGGAAGACTTCTAATCGACCCCCAGATGGGTTACTCCAACCGCTGTCGGTCCCTTCGAGACCCTGGTCCCACATCGCGCTAGATTTTGTTACCGCCCTCCCGCCCTCCCAGGGCAAGACGGTTGTTTTGACCGTGGTGGACCGGTTCTCGAAGGCGGCTCATTTTATTCCCTTGCCTAAATTACCATCTGCCAAGGAGACAGCGGTAACTGTCGTGGATCACGTCTTTCGCTTACATGGCCTGCCGATGGACGTAGTTTCTGACAGGGGGCCCCAATTTGTGTCCAAGTTTTGGCAAGAGTTTTGTAGGTTACTGGGAGCGAGTGTCAGCCTGTCTTCAGGGTTTCATCCCCAGAGCAACGGTCAAACGGAGAGGGCCAACCAAGATTTGGAGAGAGTGTTGCGATGTTTGGTTTCTAAGAATCCCTCTTCCTGGAGTCAACAACTCTCTATGGTTGAGTACGCTCACAATTCGTTGCCAGTGGCAGCCACGGGTCTCTCTCCGTTTGAGTGTAGTTTAGGTTACCAGCCACCTATCTTTCCCAGTACGGAGTCCGAGGTCACTGTTCCCTCCGCTCACGCTTTCATCCAGAGGTGCCGTCACGCATGGAGCAGAGCCCGTGAGACTCTTCTCCGGGTGGGGGCGCGCACCAAGGCTAAGGCCGATCGCCACCGGTCGAAGCCTCCGGTATACGTCGTTGGCCAAAGAGTGTGGCTTTCTACTAAGAACATTCCACTCCGATCCGTTTCGAACAGGCTTGCCCCCAAATTTATCGGCCCGTTCAAAGTCACCAGGATCATTAGTCCGGTGGCGGTCCGGCTCAAGCTTCCTCCGGCGTATAGGAGAATTCATCCTACCTTTCATGTGTCTAAAATAAAACCTGTGTTTCAGGCACGCATTAACCCGCCGGTCCCGGTTCCCCCACCGCCACGACTTGTTGATGGGGAACCCACCTTTTCTGTCAATCGTATTTTGGACTCTAGAAGGAGGGGACGCGGATTCCAGTACCTGGTGGACTGGGAGGGTTACGGCCCGGAGGAGAGAAGTTGGGTACCTGCTAGGGACATTCTGGATCACTCCCTTATCGATGATTTCAATCGACAGGTAAATTCGCCTGGGAACGCCAAGAGGCGTTCCTAGGGGGGGGGGTATTGTCACGGTTCATGAATCCACTGCCTCCCTCTCTCTTTCTCTCTCTCTCTCTCTCTCTCTCTCTCTCTCTCCCGTGTTTGTGTGGGCGTGGTTCCCAATCTCAGCCTGATTGTCTGTGCCAGCTGGAATCACTTATCTTCCCTTTATATGTTCTGTAACCAGTGTTTCTTGTTGTCAGATCGTTGTTACTTCTCTGAGTTTGTGTCGTGTGTCCGTACTCATCTCTCATCGCCCTTGTGTGGATTATCTGCTGTGCTCCCTCCTACACATCCGGACACACTCCCCTGGATTTCTCAGCACGCTATCATCGGAAGATGCGCCCTAGTCCCTGGGTTGGATTCCGTCTGAGTAGAGTCAGTCTGTCCTGTTGCTGCTGTAAACTGTATTCATTAAACCATCGTTGCTTGCATCTTGCATCCGCCTCTGTATTGTCACACAATGACAACAGCCACCACATCGAAGCATCGTTACCCATGCAGAGCAAGGGAAACAACCACCCCAAGGCTCAGAGCGAGTGAAGTTTGAAACGCTATTAGCGCACGCTAACTAGCCAGCCATTTCACATTTCACACCAGCCTCATCTCGGGAGTTGATAGGTTTGAAGTCATAAACAGCGCAATGCTGGCAAAACGCATGAAAGTGCTGTTTGAATGAATGTTTATGCGCCTGCTTCTGCCTACCACCGCTCAGTCAGATACTTAGATGCTTGTATGCTCAGTCAGATTATATGCAACACAGGACACGCTAGATAATATCTAGTAATATCATCAACCATGTGTAGTTAACTAGTGATTATGATTGATTGTTTTTTATAAGATAAGTTTAATGCTAGCTAGCAACTTACCTTGGCTTACTGCATTTGCGTAACAGGCAGTCTCCTTGTGGAGTGCAACGAGTGAGAGGCAGGTCGTTATTGCATTGGACTAGTTAACTGTAAGGTTGCAAGAATGTATCCCCCGAGCTGACAAGGTGAAAATATGTCTTTCTGCCCCTGAACGAGGCAATTAAACCCACCGTTCCTAGGCTGTAATTGAAAATAAGAATGTGTTCTTAACTGACTTGCCTAGTTAAATAAAGATTAAATAAAGGTGTAGTAAAAAAATTAATTTAAAAAAATCGGCGCCCAAAAATACAAATTTCCTGAAGTTATGAAAACTTGAAATCGGCCCTAATTAATCAGCCATTCCGATGAATCGGTCGTCCTCTACTCTGTAATATGAGTAATATTTTCACATACTTCAGGGGTACGCGCAATGCCTTCGGGGGCACGTCAAATAAAAATGTGATTCACGTGACTTTTTTTATTCACATTTTCAAACAGTCCATTTATATTTTCCAACGGGGCTATACATTTGGGTGAGGTTTTTTTCTCACCTGAGCAGCCTCGTTTCATTGGCAAAACATTTAATTAAACCATCTAGTGTTCAGCGAAATAACAACGCAATGTCAAATACAGGTAGAATAGTCAAATAATTAACAACCAAACGTAGCGGCTGCTCATGTTGGTAACTGTACTGATGGCGCAAAAGCCATGACAGGGAGACATAGTTGAGTGGTAACGCGCGTGCAAACAGTTGCTCCCGACGCCACTTGGGTACACTGCAACATCCACCGAGAGGCTCTTGCTGCCAAGGGAATACCTGAAAGCTTGGAAGACATTTTGGACACTACAGTGAAAATGGTTCACTTTGTTAAAGCAAGGCCCCTGAACTCTCCTCTATTTTCTGTGCTATGCAATGATATGGGCAGCGACCATGTGACGCTTTTACATACAGAAGTGGCGCTGGTTATCAAGGGGCAAAGTATTGACACGTTTTTTTAAAATTGAGAAACGAGCTTAAAGTTCTTTACTCACCAGAATTTTCACTTGTCTGACCGCTCGCATGATGACAAGCTTCTCACACAACTGGCCTATGCGGCTGATGTTTTTTCTCGCCTGAATTATCTGAATCTAGGATTACAGGGACTCTCCGCCACTATATTCAATGTGCAGGACAAAATTGAGGCTATGATTAAGAAGTTGGACCTCATCTCTCTCTGTATTAACAAGGACAACACACTGGTCTTTCCATCATTGTATGATTTTTTGTGTGCAAATGAACACAAGCTTACCGACAATGTCAAATGTGATATAGCGAAGCACCTGAGTGAGCAGGTACTTTCCCGAAAAGCATGACACAAACAACTGGATTCATTATCCCTTTCTTGTCCTGTCTCCAGTCCACTTACCGATATTTGAACAAGAGAGCCTCATCGAAATTGCAACAAGCGGTTCTGTGAAAATGTAATTTAATCAGAAGCCACTGCCAGGTTTCTGGATTGGGCTGCGCTCAGAGTATCCTGCCTTGGTAAATCGCACTGTTAAGACACTGATGCCCTTTGCAACCACGTATCTATGTGAGAGTGGATTCTCGGCCCTCACTAGCATAAAAAAACTAAATACAAACACAGACTGTTGGTGGAAAATAATTTAAGACTGAGACTCTCTCCAATACAACCCAACATTGTAGAGTTATGTGCAACCTTTCAAGCACACCCTGCTCATTAACCTGTGGTGAATTATTCACAATTTTCGATTAACAAATAAGGTTTATATGTAAGATAGTTAAATAAAGAGCAGAATTATTGATTATTATTATGTTATTATTATTACTATTCCCATGAGCCGGGTTGTGACAAAAACTCACACTCATTCTTATGTTTAATAAATGTATCGTATAGTGTGTGTGTGTGGCAGGCTTACAATGATGGTGCTAGAGGGGGTGCTAGAGGGGGTACGCAGCTGGAGGTTGAATATTTGAAGGGGTACGGGACTATAAAAAGTTTGGGAACCACTGGTGTAGATGAAGGGGAGTCGACAAATTAAAGAAGGGTTTTTAAGCCTTGAGACAATTGAGAATGTGTGCCATTCAGAGGGTGAATGGGTAAGACAAAGTGTATATATCTATTTTTATAACCTTTATTTAACTAGGCAAGTCAGATATGAACAAATTCCTATTTTACAATGACTGCCTACCCAGGACAAACCCTCCTCTAACCCGGGCAACGCTGGGCTAATTGTGCGCCTTCCTATGGAACTCCCGATCACAGCCGGTTGAGATACAGCTTGGGATCGAACCACGGTCTGTAGTGACACCTCTAGCATGGAGATGCAGTGCCTTAGACCACTGTGCCACTCAGGAGCCTTATATTTAAGTTGCTTTGCACGGGGTATGGTAGTAGGTGCCTGGCGCACTAGGTTTGAGTGTGTCCAGAACTGCAGCGCTCCTGGGTTTTTCACACTCAACAGTTTCCTGTGTGTATCAGGAATGGTCCACCACCCAAACAACGTCTAGCCAACTTGACACAACTGTGGGAAGCATTGGGGTCAACACAGGCCAGCATCCCCTGTGGAATTCCTTCGACACCTTATAGAATCTATGGCCCTGACGAATTGAGGCTGTTCTGACGGGAAAAGGGGGTGCAACTCAATATTAGGAAGGTGTTCCTAATGTTTTGTACACTCAGCGTACGCCAACATCCCTCCAACGGACCATTCTATGGATTGTATTTTGTGAGCATTTCTAAAACCATGGTCTTTTTTTGTCCTGGTTACGTGAGGAATCACTCACATGTTGTATAACGATAAGGCTGCAGGTAAAGATTCCCATTAGTGAATCATCTCTCCCCGTTATGCTGCTCTCTTCTCCTTCCCCTGTCCTCATTTTGGCCTTAGTGTCCCGCTGTGTATCCTATTAAAATACGCATTTAATCTTTTGTGCTGTCAATAGCATGGCGACCCTACAGCAAATCTGTTCTGCTTCAACTAAGATAATTGCTCTCTGCAAATGTGCTTGTAGAGAATTCAATCTTCCAGATAATTACGTTTTTATTCATGAAATAGTTGTCATTCAAACTACAGCATGGATATCGGAATGGATGTGATATGAAAGTGTTGATATAATTGTATGCTTATCCTCATTTATCAATCACTAATATAGTATTTCAAATCCCTATATAACCCAGTGAGGGCTATCAAATCATTATTGATCCTGATAACGACAGCTGTCTGTTCTTTCATTCTTGTCAGACGGACCATCATGGGGGATGGAACTCTCCGTATCAGCAACATCAGCGAATCAGACGGAGGGAGGTACACCTGTGTGGCCAGGAACCCCTTTGGGACATCAAGCAGTACTGGTACTCTGGTGGTTAAAGGTACTTTTCCGGACACAGTTTTCACTACCTTTTAAGCAGATGGTTTAAACCTGTTTAGAGAAAGAAAAAAAATACTAAGCCAAGCATGAAATTGATAATGAAATGTATAGTTGTTTTATGTTCCTGCTGGTTTGACAGAAACATAACTCATCCTTGGTTTTGTCAGCTGTGAGTTATTGGTCACACAGCGGAGGGTAGAAAATCCCTATATCTATAGTAGTGAGGAGAGAGATGTTCTGTTCCATCCAAGTCAGACATTGCATGTTAATTTTAAAAGACCTGCTGCGGCATATTTCAATGTGGCTGTTCTAATAACTGATGGTTCTACATGGATTATTCATTTTTTTCCCTTAATTTGACACCATGATTGCATTTAGTTGAATTATTCAGTCTCAAGACTATATCAATAAAACATCATGAAAAAAACATGTAATAGGATTGAGAGGAAGACACTTCCCAATGGGAGCAATTTAAGATCAATTTGTTACATTAGTAGTAGGGGAGGCTGCCACTGCATTGAAACATCTTGTCTAAAGTACATTTTGTCCAGCAGCAGGTTTATATTCATATTCAAGGTAAACATGATCCTGTGTGTTTGTTTTTCTGTATTCTCAAATAGAGCCAACCAAGATAACAGTTCCACCGCTGAGTGTGGATGCCACTGTGGGAGAGAGCATCGTGTTGCCATGTGAAGTGTCTGGAGACTCCTCCCTGGGTCCCACCTTTAAGTGGTTCTTCAACGGCAAGCTCATCGATTTCAACAGACAGGACCACTTTGAGATGATAGGAGTGGTATGTACCTTCTATCTGTACTGTACAGGAGACAGCACACAGTAGTCTCTTCTCACAAGCTTCATAGCTTGGACAGTAAAAAGCAACACCTTATATGAACATGTTAGAATATTTACAACCTCCGCACACAAGCATCCTGAATTGTACAGTATCATTACACCAACACCTACAGTGCGTTCAGAAAGTATTCACACCCCTTGACTTTTTCCACATTTTCTTGTGTTACATTTCAAATGTATTAAATTGAGGTTTGGTGTCACTGGCCAACACACAATACCCCATAATGTCAAAGTGGAATTATGTTTTTACAAATTTTTACAAATTAATAAAAAAGGAAAGCTGAAATGTCTTGCGTCAATAAGTATTCCACCTCTTTGTTATGCCAAGCCTTAATACATTCCAGAGTAAATATTTGCCTAACAAGTCACATTAGTTGCATGGACTCACTCTGTGTGCAATAATAGTGCTTAACATTCTTTTTGAATGACTACCTCGTCTCTGTACCTCACACATACAATTATCTGTACGGTCCCTCAGTCGAGCAGTGAATTTCAAACAGAAATGTAACCACAAAGACCAGGGAGTTTTTCCAGTGCCTCGCAAAGAAGGGCACCTATTGGTAGATGGGTAAAAAAGCAGACATTGAATATCCCTTTGAGCATGGTGAAGTTATGAATTACACTTTGGGTGGTGTATCAATACTCCCAGTCACTACAAAGATACAGGTGTCCTTCCTGACACAGTTGCTGGAGAGGAAAGAAACCGCTCAGGGATTTCACCATGAGGCTATTGGTGACTTTAATACAGTTAAAGAGTTTAATGGCTCTGATAGGAGAACTGAGGATGGATCAACAACATTGTAGTTACTCCACAATACTAACCTTAATGACAGAATTAAAAGGAGGAAGCCTATACAGAATACAAATATTCCAAAACATGTATCCTGTTTGCAATAATGCACTAAATTAAAACTGCAAAGAATTTGGCAAAGAAATGCACTATGTCCTGAATACAAAGTGTTATGTTTGGGGCAAATCCAACACAACACATCAAACATTGTGGTGGCGGCGGCATCATGTTATGGGTATGCTTGTCATTGGCTAGAACTAGAGGTTTTTTTTTTAGGATAAAATAAACAGAATAGAGGTAAGCACAGGAAAAAATCCTAGAGGAAAACCTGGTTCAGACTGCTTTCCAACAGACACTGGGAGGCAAATTCACCGTTCAGCAGGACAATAACGTAAAACACAAGGCCAAACATACACTGGAGTTGCTTACCAAGACAACATTAACTAAGTGGCCTAGTTACAATTTAGAATTAAATCGGATTGAAAATCTATTGCTGTATAGTAATGATCAAAAACCAATTTGACAGAACTTGAAGAATAAAACAAAATTGTAATGTGCAAATATTAAACAATCCAGGTGTGCAAAGCTCTTAGAGACTTACCAGAAAGAGTCCTAGCTGTAATCGCTGCCAAAGGTGATTGTAACATGTATTGACTTAGCGGGGTGAATATTTCGGTGTTTCATTTTCAATAAATTTGCAAACATTTCTAAAAACATGTTTTCACTTTGTCATTATGGGGTATTGTGTGTAGATGGGTGAGAAAAACTCATATTTAATCCATTTTGAATCCCGACTGTAACACATCAGAATGTGGAATAAGTCAAGGGCTATGAATACTTTCTGAAGGCACTGTTCATCTCAGACAAGACTAAGGCATTTAACATGGAGACTTGGCCAGGTAAAACCTGTGGACATGAAGATTAAAACAACCAGTCTGTTGCTGATCTTATGAGTAAATCACCTGACACTCCAGTGAACAAAGGCACACAAATCTGTCTGCCTACAGGATTTATCCTCTGGTCTGCTGAGCACACAAAGACCCTGCACTAAAACGGCCTGTATAACACTGACATTTTCACTGTGAGCATCATTTGGCAGAGCTCTTAAACTCCAGGAAGTGTTTTTTTGTTTTTAACACAAGGAGTGTTGAAATCAGTGTCACTCCAATGTTCCTACCTGCTCTTTTCTCTCACTGCTACTGCAATAGCATACTTGGGATAAAAAAAATCTATCATAATGTATACTGTATAAGTGGTATGAAAGGTGCTACACAGCTGGAAAGAAATATATATTGAATGACTGTATTTCGAGACACTAGTATTGTTGATAAATTGCACACTTTTTCTGTTCTATTGTCATCAGGGATCAGCTGGTGATCTGATGGTCAGGAATATTCAGCTAAAGCATTCTGGGAAGTATGTGTGCATGGTACACACTGTGGTGGACAGTGTCTCAGCAGCAGCCCACCTGATTGTTAGAGGTACGCACGCACTTCCTCCCTGTGATGATACTTTGGTTTACTGGCATACTGTAGCACCCATAGAGATATACCATATCTAGGGTAGCACTCATCTAAAGAGGAATTAGACAACCTCAGACATGATCACCCGTTCTATTAATTCCCTTTACTTCAGCCAACTATTCTGGGTGACATTCATTCAGTGTTAAATAATGACTACAGGAGCATCTGAAAATCAATGCATAAATTTTCCTCTTCTCCTTCGTTTTTGAATCCTTTTGTATTTCCCCTCATCAACTGGAGGATCTTTATCTCTGCTGTGTGAAATATTAAATGTCTCTCTCTTTTGTGGGCAGACTGCTCTAACCTTGCCATCCTTTTTTTGGCTGACACAATAGAACTATTTGACAGTGGTTGTCCTTGTCTCCCTGTTCTGTGCCTGTGCTGCTGGTTATTTCAGGGCCTCCCGGTGCCCCAGAGGGCCTTATTGTGGGGGAAATCACTGACTCCACTGCCCAGCTCTCCTGGGAGTCTGGACCTGACCACCACAGCCCTGTCATCACATACAGCATCCAGGCCAGGACCCCCTTCTCCATAGGCTGGCAGGCCGTCAGGACAGGTAGCTACAATGCCAGCCCATCCCTCACAGACACTGTTTACAGATGTAGGATCTTAATTTGATCACCCTGTTGCAGGAGAACGTTCTTGCAATGCAGGAAATGTAGACCTTGTAGTGTATTTAAGGTTTAAAAAGGCTTCTGATGTTTGTAATTTCCCCTTTAAAATGTCTGTTCTATCAGAATACTGTGGGAATAGTCAGCTTTGGGGATGAATGATGTGAACAGGAGTATTTATCTTTAATCATTCGTTATCTTGGGGGCCTTCTTGGATAAGTTATATTGACATTAATTGTATCACAGGCAGTCTTTGATAACATGAATGTGTTTTGTTGGTGGATGAGAATCAATATGTATTTAAATTCTAAATTCTTTAATCCTAGTTCCTGATTCTGTGCCTGGACAGATGTTTCATGCAACGGTGATAGATTTGAACCCCTGGGTGGATTACGAATTCAGGGTGGTGGCTAGCAACAATGTGGGTGTTGGAGAGCCCAGCATGCAATCCAAGCAGATTCGAACAAAAGCGGCAGGTACATTCTCATTTCTCTTTTTCCTCTTGTGGTGAATCTATCAACCCCACGGTGGAAATGTAATTTAACGGTCTGATTAGTTTCATTTTGCATGGAGTGTTCCGTTCAGCCCCTGATGAATTTCACCATGTAGAACCCACATACACTTTTCACGCCAGTCCACTGGTTATTGTGCCTTTCTCATCGCTAATTACGTGTAATGAAGACAGAATCAGCTCTGTTCCAATTTGACTGACACAGAGACAGATGTTACTAATTGACCTAATAGGAAAAGAAAGTGAGAGATAATTTATTCGTGTGTTTAGGCCACGTGGCCTATCTATCCATGTGGATATTGACACTCGAGACATTTGCCTGTCAGATTAGAACTACCCGAGCAGGAGGCATCATACCTTTTATAGCATTCCGACGCTGTTCACATCAGCACTCAGGAATTTCTGCCATGATTAATTCATGTCAGCAGCATCAACAGGAGCCGTGTGAAATACCCACGCCTGCCATAAGGCAATGACTTGAAAGTGTCTCTTCTGAGTGGGTTAGCAGAGTGCTTCCGCCTGGCCCACTGAATCACAAGGGAAGAGTATTCCTGCAGTGCGATACACTGTAGTAACAGCAGTAGCGTGCACTGGCGCTCGTGCCAGTATCAACCCTAATTTAATTACATCAAAAAGCTAAGCCTTTGCTTTGAAACCGTACAAGGATGAGGGGCACTATGATAGTGACATCAAGGCTTCCGTAGGGTTTCGGAGTAGTAGGGATTCAAATACATGCCTTTGCTCCGAGGAATACACAAACTTATATTGGACACTGTTGTTGTTTTTTGTCCATCCAGTTCCTGAAGTAGCACCAGGTAATGTGAGTGGAGGAGGAGGAAGGCGGGGAGAACTGGTTATCCAATGGGAGGTAAGCTTGCTGATCATCACGGACTTATAGAATACATCTTTATTATGACAGATCAGTGTTCTTTCCTTTCCTTTTTAAAATTATTTATTTGTTTTTCCTTGTATGTCAAGGACAACTACAAGATACAATACCTACAAATATGTACATTTCAAATCACTCTTCTGACATGAATGGGGTTTTGACAGAATTCTCTACGGCGATGTGACTTCAATTAAATGGGTTTAAATTAAAAGAAGAGCTGTCTTGCCTAACTATTTGCCTGTTCCAAATGGCTCCCCTGGTGTGTAAATCAAAATGCAGATGCAGAGATGGTGGAAATTGTTTGTGCATAAATCTAGGAAGATGTCTCAGAATGGATGTTTCTGTGGGTTTCTTAAAGGGAATGAACTTATCATGCAGAATGTGTATATACTGTGTATATCTTTGGATATAATGCATTATGTTGGGGTTGTGGTATTTCACTGTTCAGAATTTGACACTTCCAGTTGAGGTAGTAATTTGATATTCAGTTCAACCAATGGGAAGGGATAAGAATTGCTACAATTTATGCAGCCAAATTGTCTCTGTCTCATAGCCAATACCAGAGGAGCTACAGAGTGGAGAGGAATTTGGATACGTTGTGGCTTTTCGTCCTCTTGGTACAAGCACATGGAAGCAGACTGTGCTGGCTTCACCTGATGCATCAAGATACACCTTCAGGAACGACAGCGTCCCTCCCCTCTCCCAATTTGAGGTGAAAGTTGGAGTCTACAACAACAAAGGAGAAGGCCCGTCTAGCCATGTGGTTGTAGTGTATTCCGCAGAGGAAGGTTAGTTATTTTGACTATTTCTCAAGATGCTGATGAAATGGAAGCTTTGGGTTAGTTTGACTTGAATGTTTACCATTCTCGATAATGTCCTTGGTCTAAATTTGTCATTCTTAGAGCCCTCTGAACCCCCGTCCAGAGTGTGGACCCGGACGCTGTCAGCCTCTGAAATCGAGGTGTACTGGGAACCCATTACCCAGACAGCCAGCAGTTGGAAGATCATTGGATATGAGGTATGAAAAATATCCAAAGAATCATGATGCTGGTAGAGAGCAGAAAACAGCATGATAGATACAGTATTATCCTCACGATGATTGACTTAGCAATAGGTTGGCATGCATTTAAATACAACTGCCAATGGCAAAAACGTGACATTTCCCCTCCCCCGAAGAATACCTTGGGATACAAAGGTATATTTCTCACCATCTAATCTAGAGTGAAGAGGTCTGTCCACAGCTATTCCAGTCTCCCAAGGAGCCTAATACACTGGCTGCTTCCCTGCCTGAGTAGTGTTCTATAAATCACCCCTCACAAGTGTGAACATCATATATCAATTTCCTCCACAACCAACACTGTCCCTAATGACGGAACACCCTGAGGATCCTTGCCCATTTTCCCCTTAGTATATAGCCCAGAACTGTCTGGCTGTAGAGAAGGCCCAGGTTGCTTGACCCCCATTGTGAACCTGGTTATCAGGTCCACAAACAACGGTGCTGGACGTGTCTCTAATCCTGTTTTAATGCTGTCGGGAGGTCTGGAATAACCTTCATGTCTTTGGTTCCAGGTCCTTTGTTGGGAGGAGGGGATGCAAGAGAGTGATGCTGAGATGGTGAGGGTCACAGACACTGCAGCCATTCTCTCTGGGCTCAAGGGCAGTACTGTGTATCTGATCTCAGTCAGGGCCCAGAACAGCGCTGGAGCAGGGCCTTCTAGCCCCGCAGTCAACGTCACCACCAAGAAACCACGTGAGTATTCTCTAAGATGGAACAGTTGTCACATGCAATTTGAGCATTTTTCTCTCCACAAGTTTGCTTTCACGTATATGAAGCCGGTATATCCAGCAGAGGTTAACATGAATGGAATTGTGGTGGAATGCAGCAGTATACAGTACAACTTCAATGGCTTTAGAGCCTCTGTGAATACTCTACATCAACAGCACTGCTGAGACAAAACATCATCATCTGGGTAAAGTTTTGACTGCATGGTAACTGCAAGACTAACGAATGGAATTGGATTATGTCATACCTACAAACATGTGAATTAGCAGTGTAGTGGCCAGAAATGTTTTTATGTGTATATTATACATCACTTGCGACTAATAAGACTATGGGATTGGCCTATTTAAATGTTTATCTGACTCCATAAAGATTATTAGCAATATGCGAGAGTTGAGTTACAGTAATAGGCAAATGAAGGAAGGTCCGAGACTGGATTCCAAATACAAGTGTATTTAACTACTTTGTAAAATGAATGGATTCACATTCAAGGCATAAAGCTTACGTTACAAGACATTAACAAGCATTACAAGGCATTATTCTAAGCATGGTCAGTGAGAGAGACAGAAATCATAGCCTGAAAGGCCCCAAAAGTCCATGGTGTGGAGAGAGAAAGAAAGAAGGTGTCTCACCACAGAAGGTCAGGAACAAATAGGAGATAGAAAAATGAATATTGATCTTCTATAAGCATCTGAGTTGTTTGGATTCAAAACCTGAGTTGTTGACCAATAGTATTACTGTAAAGTTAACCTCCAATCAGATATCAGACCTACATGAGGTAGCCTCTGCTTCTCAGAGGTGAGACAATTAGGGTTGGCAAGACCAACACAGAGAATGCTACATTTTTAAGGCAACACAGAGCACATTCTTGCATACAGTTGATAAGAAGAGTCACTTCTGGGGTTTTTTAATAAATAAAAAATGGGTGATAAGATGCTGTTTACCTTGACAACTCAGGGAGAGGAGGCGTTTTTATGAGCTTATCAGAGTAAGATGCAATTATTCAACTACTAACTCTATCACAAAGCAATCAGCTATCCCTCCTTCTTGTGTTATCTTCTATTCGAGACCCACTGGGCGCAGACGTCAGTTCAACTGTTGGTTACGTGGAAATAGGGCTGGGCAGTATACCATATTTTACTATATACCGGTATTGATGCACTGACCGGTTTGGGTTTTTACTTTACCTTCTATAACGGGATTTTAATTTTTGTTTTGTTAAATGTGATACGCATTGTGTAACATCCATTTTTAGAGTTTACTTCACTACTTGAGTCCTTTCTCCATGGCACTTTCCTAGCCCGCACCGTCACCAGTGTTGCCAACTTAGCGACCTTGTCGCTATATTTAGCGAGTATTCAGACCCCTCTAGCGACACATTTTCAAAAAAGCGACTAGCGACAAATCTAGCAATTTTTTCTGGTGTTATTGGAGACTTTTGGAGACTCTGACATGAAAGCATGTAACGTTCTTACTCTTCTAAACGAGCAGCGGGTGCTGCCGTGGGCCCCACCACCCCGTCCCAAAGCACTCACAGGCGGCCCAGTCCTCGCGCAGCAGTCCATCCCAGCTGCAGTCAGAGCAGGTGATGTTCACCCCTCCGCGTCCAGATAAAAAACGAAACAAAAAAACAAACAACATATTTAGGGTATTTTTTACTCACTTTTTGTCTCTCCCACGACGTTATTCCTTTCTCCTACAGAGTCCATCACAATTACATGCACATGGCCAATTATGCAAATTAGGTGATGATGTCATTTAGCGACTTATAGCGACTTTTAGGACAGCCAATAGCTATTTTCCTTACTGAGGAGTTGGCAACACTGATCGTTACTCAAGGAGCGCAAATGTTGTTCCTCGACCACGAGAAACTTGCGTTCAGTCTGCATGGTCAATGCAGCACATGCAACAATGTTGATGATTATGATGCCGTTTTCACATTGCTTCTTATAATTGCATTCTTAGTTTGTGTTTCTTACATCTGCAAACAGCTAGTTTGTATTTTTTTAGCAAGTTTGGCCTACATCTTGTTAGCTGCTAATCTCTAGTTAGCTGTCTATCTAGCTAGCTAGCTAATAAATGTACTGAGTCAGAGCAAACGTAATTAGCTAAACAGCCTGATAATACCAGTGATGGTGTAGACTTAAATCAGCATGTTGTTTGTGCAACAGTATCTTACAAATCAAAGAGGAATACGCAAAGCATGAATATGAGAACATGCAATGAATCCAAAGATTACAGGGTCCCCTATGAGACATATGATCAACAGTTTGGTTCCTACCCTGTTACAATAACTCCTCCCTGGCATCTACGTTCAGCGTCATGTCAAACAACACTATGCAAAGTGCCTATAGAATTAGAATAATCATTCTATTTCTATGGAACCAACAGTTCACCCAAGTGTTTTGCACTAAATCGCAAGTCAAATCGCAATTGCAACATCTCAAATGAGTGCAGGAAATGCAAAAGTTTAATCGAACAGTATAAAACAAGTAGAATGGAGAAAGACCCATTGAAATCACTTAGAATGTATGTGTTGCCACCCTAGGATCTTGCACTACCCATAAAGCAAACATAGAACTATTGTTATTCCAAAACATAAAATGACCGTCCATTTTTTTTAAAGATACCTTGAAAATATATTTTGGCCATATCGCCCAGCCCTACATGGAAACAACATTGATTCAACCAGTGTGTGCCCAGTGGGTAGTTCCTTCAAACAGCAGTGATTATGGGGATGTTTAAAGTGAGAAAGTAATTTTAGCTATAGACGGAATTGTACGTGATTAATTTGTGTGGCTTTATGATTGCATATCTTTCAGCACCAAGTCAACCTCCAGGGAATATTGAGTGGAACTTGACAAACTCCAAGATCTTTTTGAGTTGGGAACATGTCAAGGCAATGGGAAATGAGTCTGAGGTGACAGGATACAAGGTGAGTGTTGTCAGTGTAATAGCGGGATCTTTGAAAACTAGGAAACAAATGCAGTTTGTTGGTTTACCTCAACAGCTGTCTTATCTATTAATGTCTCCCTGGTCGCAGTGGAAGTATAAACCTCAGCACTTCCATTGTCACATATAGATTGTCCATGCAAAATTGTGTGGACAACCCGTACAAATGAAAAAAGACCGTTCCTGGTGTTATGACACAAAACAAATCTGTTTCTCCATTGTTCTGGGTTTCCACTGAGTATGTTTGACTGAAGGTCTGCCATGTTCTGATATGGAAACACACAAAATGTGTCCTTGTGGATAGCTGTTGAGGTAACACTTTCCCTAATGGCGTCCCTAATGGTGGAACGCCCGGAGGATCCATTATTTCCTGCCTTTTGATCCCTCTGAATGCTCAGTAGTAAAAAGTGTTTGAACCTGCGTAACAGGAAGCGTTTCATGTCATCTTGAGTATCTGAACTGAGAGCATTCAGCAGAGGATTATGACTCAGAAAAGGTCCTGGTTTCTTTTAAAGTATTATTTTACAATGGAGCACCTTTTGCTAATTGATTGATCTGATATGGCTCAGAGATATGAAAGAGAAGGTGAGGAAGCAGCTGAGTGCCTGTGAAGCTTCACACTCAGACACTAGCCTCCATGGAGCGCCACGGGGGCCACACTAGCACCTCACACTATAATTTGCAATTCATGTCATCCTCTGGAAAGGGGCTTCTGAAAAATACAAAATACAATTTCTTAAGACTATTTGGCTGCACAAGAAAACACTTTTGTATTTTTTTCCCCAAAAATAGCTCCCCCCCCCCCAAATCAAAAACAATAGTGGCATTATCCAAAAACGACTGTGTCACTTAAATTTGTATTATTGATATCAGATACCATGATATTCCCTCTCCCGTCTCTAGGTGCTGTACCGTCAGAACTGGCTTGGGAAGACCAGCGTTGTGGAGACCAACAGGACCAGCATGGCACTGCAGGTCCCCTCTGGTGAGGACTACCTCATTGAGATCAAAGCCCTGAGTGATGGAGGGGATGGCAGCAGCAGTGGCCCCATCAGGATACCAAAGATGTCCAGTAAGAGAGAACTGTTTTTGTCTTTCACCATTCACAGGATTCACTTTTGGCACAATCGATTCAAGGTTTCCAGAGTGCCTTCAACAAAATGCTGTCTCATAACGATGAATCCCACAGGTACTATGTGTTTGTTGATGAGTGTTTTTGTCTTTTTCAGGTCTTAACTCAAACGGCCATTTCAGCTCAGCTCCATGCAAGATTTGTGCAGTTATGTTTTTTATACTTTCAAAGTTGACTTTATAAGACTTAAACATGTATTGCCTTTAATGAACTCTAGCTTTCAGAGTCAAGTACTCAGCAAAGGATGTGTTTTACGTGTACTTTTCACTTCTCAAGAATGTGAAATCAACAGCTAACTATTTAGAGTATTCAACGCAGCTGCATTGCCTTACTGTATGCATTTTTTAAATTAATTTGTCAACCAAGCTTTTGAGTGTTTTATGTCTAGATTTTATGCCGAAAGGATAGGCTTTTACACATGAGAAGATTGTCAATCCTTAGAACAATCTACATGAGATATTTATATGGCGGGAATATGAAAGTAATCAAATGAAAGCGCAAACATACCCCTTAATGATGTTTGTTATGTCCCTCAGTAATTACAAATCCAAATGTTTAGTTCCCCATGGCTGTGTCGAGCTTCTGTTTTAGAATGACATGATGTCCTTTTCTAATGGTAGAGATACAGTACCTTGCCTATGTGTGCATCATCCCTGTGTTTTGTTGTGACCTGTTTGTTTGTTATTGTAAATGTTCTGTAAGAATGAGTCAACTGTGGGAATGACCATGGTTCACTCCGAGGTTGTCCTTTAACTCCTTAATGAAGCACAGTGACAGTATGATCTGTCTGGTGGCCATCAACATTCCGCAGATTCCGTGAAAGAAAATTCACATATGCTATCGTCAACATTTAACAGTATCGAAGGGCGGCGCACAATTGGCCCAGCGTCGCCCGGGTCAGGGGAGGGTTTGGCCCGGGGTAGGCCGTCATTGTAAATAAGAATTTGTTCTTAACTGACTTGACTAGTTAAATAAAGGTTAAATAAAAATATGACCACCACAGACATATTGGATCAATATGCAGAACTATACAGAAAAACATGTTAATGTGCATTGATACAGTACCTGGGGAAGATTTTCTCAAACATTTTCGATTAATTCAACTCTTTCTCCATGGTTCTTAATCAAGATAGTTCAAGTTGTGGCTGAGTTGTGCTTGATAGGTGTTGCATAACTGTTTTAATACTATTGTATTAACAAACTAAATGTATCTCTGTGAGATGTAATTGAAAATGAATAAAATGTTTCAAATTGAAATGTCTATTTTTAAATGTGTTTCATTTCAGGTGTGTGTGCCCTTTTGAAAGTGCCAGGGAGAATGGCAAACGTCATTCACAAGGAGTCAGTGTGACACCCTTCTGCACTAATGGTTACCATTCAGTTACCATGAACAGGTAGCTCACAACACTGACAGACAGCATGGTTGCTGTGTTTTCCCTCGCCAAGGTTTTTTTTTAACACAATCAACATTTAACTGAATGCTTTGGTCCTTGCTCAGCATAACATTTACAAATCCAAATCCTGCAGTGTCTGTTCGTGCATGCAATTTAGATTGTTTTAATCAGAATTGAATTACCTGATTTTGATTTGATGCACTGCAACTTGCAGTGGACACTGACCCTACTAATGAAAGTGGCAGTTGCACCCACAAAACGTTGTCCAGTGCTTTCCAGAGTGCTTTTTTCCCCCAACACGTCATGATTACATAATGGTTTAGAGGACATTAGGGTTAACTGCTATGTCAATCGAGAATATCACTGAACCTTACTTGGGTTAGACCAGAACATATTGCTTACCTTCATGCTCTTGCTAATATTGCCCTATTATCAGATGCACTGATGTCAAAACATTGAGAAGTATCAGGAGGAAATAATGTCTCCCTTCATGCTAACCCAGGGTGGTATTTGTAAGCAGCTCAATACTGCTGAACGTATGGGTATTGTGTGGATATACCTTCCCCACATGAAACAAATATCCTGCTTCCAATCTATATGGTTGCCTGGAGACAATCCATTCAACGTCTTGTGCACAATGATGGTTAATTATCAATAACTCAAGGTTAACCTCTCATGAATACAGAAATGATTGATTATTTTTCAGATACAGGAAAATCAACCTTCAAAATGTTCCATGTTTTCAGAGGTCAGGTCCCCTGCATGAACTCTGTTGAACACTACACTGCTACCATATGATTGAAGGCTCTCGTCATTTTTTTCCAATTAGAACAACTTTCTCAGAAAACAAATTGACTTGCAACAAGCAATTAGAATGGTAAATTCAGAGGTAAACATTCAGTAATCGGAATAGCGGGGGACAAAGGAAATCCACGGAACCGTTTTGAATCCAGTTAAATATTTGTCTAATTGTTGTTTCCTCCTGACAAACAATGTCATGTTGAATGCATGATAGTGGCATGCTGATATCTGATATTGTATTTATTTATTTAGGATATATTGCACGTCAACGTGACAAGAGACAAATTGATCGGCACACACAGGAATGTACTTCATAATGTGCCGGGGAACATTTTCAATATGATGTTTAGGTCAGCAAACGATACATGAAGTTATGTGTACCACATGGCAGATGACATTTTCAAGACGAGGCATGACACAGGAAGACTACACCATAGTAGAGGAAGTGCATTCCAGCCAGCCACACATTGGAATAATCGTATCAGGCTGGCTGACAGGTAAGTGTCTGGATATGGACATTAATCTCCTGAGAACTGCTCTAACTCTGTGGAATACCCAGGGATTTCATAGCAGACGCTAGGCCGCCTGAAAATAGAAGCAGGTCTGGAATGAAAGTAGAAGTGTACTTAAAATGTCCTCTGTCACGTTATGTTGCACAAAGGTACAGTATGTCTTAAATAACACACAGAATTGATCTTGATCTCTTAACTAATTCTTTTTTCATCACTGTATACCATCAGTATTGCATGTCGATCATGAACTGTGAATTAATAGTACCGATGTCTTATCGTGGTTATTGCTTATTCATATCCTGAGAGGGACATACAATACTATACCTTCAAAAAGGTTGTTGTCACAGTAACACTGTGAAGAGATATGATGCCGACCTCCAGTTGGGGTTATGTTCACAAGAGTATAAGTGTCATAGAGTGTAATACACAAGCCTTTTAACCACGTTTATTTTTGTCTTATAGCATGAATTTAAAATGGATTACATTTTGATTTTGTGTCTCTGATCTACAGTACACACAATACCACATAATGTTAAAGTTGAATATTTGCTTGTAAAACATTTTTAATTAATAAAAAACGAAAAGCTGAAATGTCTTGAGTCAATAAGTATTCAACTCCTTTGTTATGGCAAGCCTAAATAAGTTTGGGAGTAAACATGTGCTTAACAAATCATATAACTTGCATGGACTCATTTTGTGTTCAATAATAGTGGTTAACCATGATTTTTTTAATGATTTCCCAATCTCTGTACCCTGCACATACAATTAAGGTCCCTCAATCGAGTGGTGAATTGCAAGCACAGATTCAACCACAAAGACCAGGGAGTTTAAATTCACCTTTCAGCAGGACAATAACCTAAAACACAAGGCCAAGTCAGTTCTATGTGAATGTTCCTGAGTGGCCGAGCTACAGTTTTGACTGAAATATTTTTTGAAAATCTATGACAAGTCTTGAAAATTGTTGTCAAATCAAATTGTATTAGTCACATGTGCCGGGGTAGACCTTACAGTGAAATGTTTACTTACGAGCCCTTAACCAACAGTACAAATAAGAATAAGAAATAAAAGTAAGAAGTAAATAAGGAGCAGCAGTAAAATAACAATAGTGAGACTATATACAGGAGGCTACCAGTACAGTCAATGTGTGTGGGGGGGGGGGGGGGGGGGCATCGGTTAGTCAAGGTAATTGAGTTAATATGAACATGTAGGTAGAGTTATTAAAGTAACCACACATAGACGATAACAACAGAGAGTATCAGCTGTGTAAAAGGGGCGGGGATATGCAAATAGTATTGGTAGCCATTTGATTATATGTTCAGGAGTCTTATGGCTTGGGGGTAGAAGCTGTTTAGAAGCCTCTTGGACCTAGAGTTGGCGCTCCGGCACCGCTTGCCGTGCGGTAGCAGAGAGAACAGTCTATGACTAGGGTGGCTGGAGTCTTTGACAATTAAACATTAGGGGTCGAAAGGGGGGTACAGCAATGAACAACAAACAATTTGACAGAGCTTGAAGAATGTTAAGAATAATAATGGGCAAATATTGTACAATCCAGCTGTGCACGCTCTTAAGGACTTACCCAGAAAGACTCAAAGCAGTAATCACTACCAAAGGTGATTCTAACATGTATTGTCACACTCAGGGGTGTGAATATTGATGTACATTTGATATTTCTGTATTTCATTTTCAATAAATTTGCTAAACTTTCTAAAAACATGTCACTTTGTCATTTTGGGGTATTGTGTGTACATGGGTGAGAAAAATATATTCAATACATTTGGAATTCAGCCTGTAACACAAGACGTCGAATAAGGGGTATGAATACTTTCTGAAGGCACTGTACAGTATATTAAGAATAGGACCATTGACCAGATTCCCAGATGCCACTATAAAAAATGATGATCTGTGACAATTACTGATTATTGCACCATTTCTATTGGCCTTCACGACCCAGTCATGCTTTTCTTGGATTTCAATGGAGTTCCCCCACCACCACCACCACCATCCACTGTCAATCTTAAATCATATAGCAGTCTTATTCTTGACAATACTTAAATAGCTGTTAGATGGAGATCAGTTCATTCAAGTAGGGACAGATTAGACAGCCCATCCTAAGGCCATGTAATGAATCTTATGCATTAAGAACTAGAGAACATTTGACCCAGATTTCTCACAGATAACCGCAGAAGTGGTGAAAGATCACTGCATATACACAAATGAGACTCCATGTTTCGAGGAGAAAGTCCAGGCAAATGCACTATTGAATAATGTCGGTGATAAAGATTGTTTGTCGGAGTCAAATTCTGTTGTTGGTTGTTGAAAATAGTTTGGAATGGTTGAGATGTGTTGAAATCGGTGATTGGTAAAACATTACATCTCTCTTACATCTCTCTTAGAATTATGGAAGTAACCAAGTCCTGATCTCAGCAAATACGTCAGCAAATATTTGTGATTTTTTATTTATTTTTATATTCAAGAGAGTAAGTAGTGGATTTCAAAAGATGCAGGGTACAGAAGTTCTAAGACCCAGGTTAAAGCACTCATAATCTACAAAATAGCACAAGCTACTTGGCCTGCAAATGCACATGAATAGTCAAGGTTCAGTACTGATAAAGCTGGTCTCAGGACTGGGAGCTATGACAGAGACATAATCTTTAAGGTAAACAGGATTAGAACTCAAAGGGAAAGCATTACCTTACCAACAGTGAGATAAAATTGAGTTTAAGTGTGTCAGACACTCTCAGTATGTGGTTGTCTCACCTAGCTATCTTAAGATGATTGCACTCACTGTAAGTCGCTCTGAATAACAGTGTCTGCTAAATGACAAAAATGTAATGTAAATGTTAGCATGTTCAGTTCAGGACAATGTATGTTGGATTGTATGGGTGTAAGTGTGTGCAATACCAAATCAACTGATGGTTATCTGTAAGGACTGATGCTGGAGACAAGAAGCAAGTACAGGGAGTGAACATTTAATGGAAAACAGACATCAAACAGAAGAAGGACAGTGTCTGGACAGGGGGAACAAAACAACATTACGACAATAATGTCGACACGGGGAACAAAACTGAGGAACAGACAGATATAGAGGGGGCAATTAAAAATGTGAAGGAGTCCAGGTGAATACAATGAGCACAGATGCGCGTAATGATTGTGACAGGTGTGCGTAATGAAGGGCAGCCGGGCACCCTCGAACGCGCCAGAGAGGGGGAGCGGGAGCAGGCATGACACTACCTCCCCCTCTAGGGGGCACCACCCTGCGTCCCACCTGGGCGAGCCTGACGGGCCAGACAAGGCATGGATGCTGGACAAGCCCACTGAGGCGTAGAAGCCGGACGAGACGGCTGAGGTGTGGGAGCCGTACGAGCCGGCTGAGGCGTGGGAGCCTGATGATCCCGCTGAGGCGTGGGAGTCTGATGGGCCAGCTGGGGCTTGGGAGCCCAACGAGCCGGCTGAGGCATGACATGGGATTGGAGCCTGCCGAGCCAACCGATGTAAGGAAACCTCTGAAGCCAGCTCAGGCGCGGAAGTCCGACAAGCCAGCTGAAGCACCCCCGGTTCCATCGGCGTCCGCACCCAGACCCGATGTCACCACCAAAAACAAAAAACAAGAACTCCCTGATGCTTCAAATAGTGGAATCAGCATTCTGTAAGGACCGACACTAGAGATGAGAAGCAAGTACAGGCAGTGAACATTTAATGGAAAATGGACATCAAACAAAACAAGAACAGCGTCTGGACGGGGGGAACAAAACAACATCCCGACAATAATGCTGATAAGGGGAACAAAGCTGAGGAACAGACAGAAATAGAGGGGGCAGTCAACAACGTGGCAGTCAACAACGTGAAGCAGTCCTGGTGAGTCCAATGAGCGCTGATGCGCGTAATGATGGTGACAGGTGTGCGTAATGAAGGGCAGCCTGGTGCCCTCGAGGGCCAGAGAGATAGGGAGCAGGAGCAAGGCGTGACAGTTATCATAAATTTAGGAATTTGGAGCCATTGGTTGGCAGAATGGCACACTTGCAGAAAAGGAGTTCCATATAGAACCAAAAATGGTATCATATATGGAACTCTTTTGTAGGGTTCTTCTTCACTGACCCAAATAAAACCCTACGGGTTCTTCTTCACCAAACCAAATGGTTTCATATAGAACCCTTTACGGTACCATTTATGGCTACTACTAATAGAATAGTAATATTAATAAGAAAAATATATATTGAATAATAAAATCATGCACAAAAGAATACCAACATGGTTTTGATATGCTATTGTCATTATAGTCACACTCAAACAACCAGTTTAGGGAATGCAAACATTGTTTGGAAATATGCACTGGTGGGCAGGGAGGCACTTTGTTTGAATGATGGCCCATGCCAATCTTGGTAACTCTGAATGCCTTCAGAGGGTTTATACATTCTTTGTGGACAGTACTGTATGGGTGGCTGGCTGGTTCCTGAGAAGAATAAAATGGCAGCATAAACATGAGTCAATCTTACACCTGCAAGAATGAAGGAAAAATGCTGTGCTGACATAATTATTATGATGCAGAAGACCAACTTACATGCATTTGCTGACATCAGTAGCAATGATATTTGGGTTCAGCGGCAACGTAGCTAGTCCCTTTTTATGAAAAGGGGTCTTCCATTTTAACCAAAGAACGAAAAGGTTCTATATAGGTGTGCATATTGATACATTGATACATTGAGATTTTGATAGTAGTTGACATTATGGCCATCAAAAGAATTCATTAAAAAATGTAAGTAAAAAAACATATAGTTGCAATAAACTGTCTAAACAATTCAAAATGTTATGTTGCCACCTTTGATTAAAAATTGAACTCTTTAGAACCCATAGCAGCCGTCGACAGCCTTTTAAAAAATGACTGTAGACACCGCGAACGGCCTTGTTTTTCAAACAATAATATCTGTCAATATGTCAATATGGCAAAATGTACTTGCAAACAACCTGTTGTGGTATTTGCAGAGCTGTTGTTATCAACCAGAAACCGGAAACAGGGTATGCAGTCTTTTTTTTTTTTAAAGACTCGCTTCATGAAAAGGATGGCACCGAGGCGGACACGACTTTTCACTGTGAATGAGGCTGTATCCAGTGATAGCTGAGGTTGACGCTTCGTGAGTGCATCCCAAATTCCCGCTACACACATCTTTTCTTGCCTGACAGACTAACTAGCTAGCTAGCTATAGCAAGCAGCTTGGTCCGTTTCCACGTGAATTACATCGGTAGAAACAAGACAAAACAACCAACTAGTTAGCTAGCTGACTATATACAGCTAAAAACTGCAACTATTGCCATGAGACAGAGAGCAAACATTCAAACTCCACCGCTGATGTGCTCGCCTGTACCAACCAAGTGATCATGACAGCATTTGCTAATCTGAGAGCTATTCCCCAAATTTCACAGCATCAATTATTGACAGCACCAAACATATATCTGCCCTATTACTTATTTCACGCACCTCGACATCACCGCTTTTCAAGATGCAGGATGCACCTGAGCTCAATTTCGAGTCTCATAGCAAAGCGTCTGAGTACTTCTGTAAATAAGGTATTTCTGTTTTTGTTTTTTTAAACACATTTGCAAACATTTCTAAAAACGTTGTCATTATGGGTTATTGTGTGTAGATTGATGAGGAAAAGCATTTATTTAATCCATTTTTGAATAAGGCTGTAAAGTAACATCATGTGGAAAAAAGGGGTCTGAATACTTTCAGAATGCACTGCATAGGTATAATGGTTCCCAAATAGGCAAGAACATTATGTTTAGTCATTATTAGTTACTTCTGTCTTTAAATCAGTAATCCGATTCTGGAATTTCAATTGAAAAACACAATTTACTTGAATAATGATGATAACCAAGTGTCTCCCAATTACATGTTGAGTAATTTTATTAAACCTAGATTTTTTAAAAAGCAATTAGCTTAATTGCGTATCATGATGTTACCTGCCTCAAGCTTCACAATTATTTAAACGTTTTGTTCAAGACACCTTTCTTTATGTTCATTTGGCGTCACCCTATTGGACATTATGTCACACTGATGAACAATAGAGGCAGTCAAATTTTTACACTTTCCAAAATAATCAAACCATTTGTATATGCAACTTCTAAACATCAATAATGGATCTTCATTCAATTATTTAAGGTTATTCATTCCAGTTACAGGGTCTCGAAAGAACCCTGTATTATTATTTTTTGTCACTCCCCTCCCCGAGTCGGAGTGGGTAATTTACGTGCCTGGCGCCTTCCTTGGATGGTGCCTTCCCTGGAATCGAACCCTGATTCCCTGTTACCCGTAGTCAACATGGTATGCACAGAAAGTACCATTGAAAGTTGAATAGGGCACACATTCGAATGAGACTTCAGCGCCGCTATTGGGGTCAACAAAACCATGATGCCAGAGACTACCCCGCATGGGTTTTGGGTAGGTCTGTTGCGGTGACCATATTACCACCACACTGGAGGTCACCAGTCATGAAGGCAGTTAAATTCCACGTGACTGTTTAGTCACGGTAATTAGGCTTCTCCAAGCTCTGATGCTGCTGATGGTCATTAGTATCCTACCAAACTTGCTAACTGCCTGGTACTCAGCCCTCTAATCACTCTGACATCTAAAGTTACATTAATAATGCTAAATGAAGCATATGGGAGTACCTATTTATGTGTTAACAGTTCAATATAGAATAGCCGCATGTGCGCACTCCCTCAAATGGTTTGGAGAAAATATCCTTTCACTTTTATTCAGCTTTGTTCAATTGTATTCTTCATACTATAAAATAATCTAAAAATAATGCCATGGAATTCTAAGCAAATCTTGTCTGCTAAATGAACTAGTGTAGCCCACAGCCATATGGCATAGCCAGATCAGGACCTAACATAAGAACAACACAGAGTTCGCTATTCTGTTCTTCTGAAATGGACTGCATTTTCTTTATATCATGTTTGTTTAGACCTGTCTAACACAAAAAAATGAATTTATTGTGAAGGTGTAGGATATATTACATGGATTTATTTTACTTTTTAAAATATAGATGTTCCAAAGGTCTGCATCACTGGCTTGTGTGGAAGCCAGGAGATGCTAAATTTGTTTAAGTTAATGAACGGTAAATTACCGTGAGACTGACAGTTATTTGCTTGACAATCACTGGCTGATGAAATTTTGTGGACACCACAGCCCTAGTCGTGGGTCTGATAAATGCACGCATCCCCGAAGGTCAGCGCTCATTGGCATGTATTAGCTCTAGAATTTCCTCAGTTATCCAAGTAACGTTGTTGCAATCAAAGGAACCATAACTGATTTAATGAGCCATTACCAGTTTCACTGTAACGGCCGTGTGTACTAAGACTTGCATGGCTTCATCCTTGAGACAAGAATATGTTGCTGACAGGATCACTCAGGTAGACACCCACAGCATTGAGGTGTACCTGGCCACAGTGTGAGGAGGAGCCAAGGAGCTGCTCAAGAGAGGTGTTCTGTTGGAGGATACCACACAATGGAGCCAATGACAGGGTTTGAGAAACACAACACCTAGGCAACGAAGCCATGGCACACCTAGGCATCATTGCCTAGGAGTGCCATGCCTCTTGCCAGAACACCAATCGGAGGACCACTGAGACAGACTGGTGGGACCGACAGAGAGGCATCAAGGGGATGAATGATCTAATGCAGGGAGTGAGAACCAGGAATGGGAGCACCACAGACAGTCCCCAATATCTGCCTGCACCATCCCTACGGCCAGGTAAAAGAACCAGTCCCTTCCCAGGAGGCAGAGACAGAACCAGAGGTCAGTGGAAATCTCAGATTGTATGGTCTTTTTTGGCCTTATTGTTAACAGTACGTATACCATTTGATTTCACCACAGCATGTTGCTTTTTAATCAAATCAAATGTATTTATATAGCCCTTCGTACATCAGCTGATATCTCAAAGTGTTGTACAGAAACCCAGCCTAAAACCCCAAACAGCAAGCAATGCAGGTGTAGAAGCACGGTGGCTAGGAAAAACTCCCTAGAAAGGCCAAAACCTAGGAAGAAACCAGGAGAGGAACCAGGCTATGTGGGGTGGCCAGTCCTCTTCTGGCTGTGCCGGGTGGAGATTATAACAGAACATGGCCAAGATGTTCAAATGTTCATAAATGACCAGCATGGTCGTATAATAATAAGGCAGAACAGTTGAAACTGGAGCAGCAGCATGGTCAGATGGACTGGGGACAGCAAGGAGTCATCATGTCAGGTAGTCCTGGGGCATGGTCCTAGGGCTCAGGTCCTCCGAGAGAGAGGAACAAATAGAGAATGAGAGAGAGCATATGTGGGGTGGTCAGTCCTCTTCTGGCTGTGCCGGGTGGAGATTATAGCAGAACATGGCCAAGATGTTCAAATGTTCATAAATGACCAGCATGTTCGAATAATAAGAAGGCAGAACAGTTGAAACTGGAGCAGCAGCACGGCCAGGTGGACTGGGGACAGCAAGGAGTCATCATGTCAGGTAATCCTGGGGCATGGTCCTAGGGCTCAGGTCCTCAGAGAGAGAGAATTAGAGAACGCACACTTAGATTCACACAGGACACCGAATAGGACAGGAGAAGTACTCCAGATATAACAAACTGACCCTAGCCCCCCGACACATAAACTACTGCAGCATAAATACTGGAGGCTGAGACAGGAGGGGTCAGGAGACACTGTGGACCCATCCGAGGACACCCCCGGACAGGGCCAAACAGGAAGGATATAACCCCACCCACTTTGCCAAAGCACAGCCCCTACACCACTAGAGGGATATCTTCAACCACCAACTTACCATCCTGAGACAGGGCCGAGTATAGCCCACAAAGATCTCCGCCATGACACAACCCAAGGGGTGGGCGCCAACAACAGACAGGATGACCACATCAGTGAATCAACCCACTCAGGTGACGCACCCCTTCCAGGGACGGCATGAGAGAGCCCCAGTAAGCCAGTGACTCAGCCCCTGTAATATACTTCAATGTTCATGTTTTATACTTCAACTGTCAAAAAAAAAAAAAATTCTATTAAACCAACCACTTTTCAATCAAACCAAAAGACTAAGAAAATTACCCCTTTTATAGCAATTGCAGAAAAGTGCAGTATTTATGATGAACATTTCTGACTAAGTTTACAATCTGTTCAGAGCATGGGCTTTAGCAATGTCTTCAGTACTTCCTCATTGTAAGAGAACCCTCCCCACACAATGGTGCCCAAATGCTGGCTCATTGTTTAATCACAGAATTGTGTCACACCAAGTGGACATTGCTTTTGGGGACAACATTTAATCAATCAGAACCATTTTAAAATATGATGAATGGACTTGGGGACTACTGTTTCTTGAAATACACATCTGTGTCATAAGTACTGTTGTTGTAGGTGAAGGGAATATTTTTTTCATCCATTTATTCACTTAGTTCAAAGTTCCGCAACCTTACCTGGGACAGTCACACCATTGGACAATTACCACGTCTGGTTCAAAATAGTAAGAAAGCAAATAATACAATGCATGAATACAGTCATGATCCAAGTTAAAAAATCAAAGCTTTTAGTAATATGTTTAAAATTTTAACAAAGTTAAGTTACATTTGTGAAAAAAGGGGGCATCGCGTCAACTATCCAGTTCCATGCCTGCATTCATCTGATACTGCTCTATCCGTGTGTTAGCAAATAAAAGTATGCCATTAAGTATTATGTTAGTGACTTACTTTGTAAGGCTCAGAGAAAACCTTGTATCATAATCACATATAAAGCAACCCTATAAAAGCATAGTTGTTGAAACGGATATCTTTCCATTCTATTTTAAGATTGTGTTTAATCATCTTTGTGTCCCTCACAGACACAAAAGATGAGGTCAGGTGTATTCATGCAACATGACTCCAAACAGCAGATGAGAACGTTACTCCACATTCTATGGCTGTGCTTTTCATATCAGTAAGATGCCGTATAAAACAATACCATGTAATGAGCTTTGGATCAAGAGATGTTTTAGATACAGTAGAGAGTAGTCCACAGTACATTTGTATAGAGCTGCATGGATTTTTTTTGTCGTTATTGTTTTTGCAAGAACTGCATCGATTTATTTCTATTACTAATAGGCTGCATAACAGAGTAACATGAGGGGGCTCTGAGTGGAGGTAATGTCAGTATTTTTGAACATGTAATGTGTAGAAACATCAGTGTGTTATTATGACAAGCCTCAAAGAAGGTACACTGAATGTCACCAAATGTAAACCCAGTGGACATGTACGGTACAGCACTATGGCGTTGATTTTAGCAAGAGATATTGCGTGACGGTTTACTTGGAATGCGTCCCTGGATGTAGCGTTTGTGTGCCATATAAGATATGACCAGAAAGGAATTCCTTCTTTTTTTATCCCTCTTCAGCAGTCCTTAAGCTTGTTTTGTTTTTTCTTCATCGTGGCTGCATAAGAAAATGAAAAAATCTGGAAAATACTAGGATTTGGGTTTTGGAGTTTCCTATAGCAACATGTTGAGTCTTTAGGAAACCGCAACTGTTATTGGTTTGACAACCAGAAAACTCTGTGTAAAAAAAAAACAAGCTGAGCTAGAAATATATTTTCAACATTTAAAGGCTATTCATGGTGTTCTGAAAGCATCGCATTTGGAGTTGAGCCTGTTGGCATAAAATTACATTTTCAGTAACTAAAATATGCTTGATAGGCGTGCAAATATCAGTCATGGTTCATTTTAAGCCACATTTTAACCCAAGGTGTATAGTCTACCTTTGTAATGGTTTGCTAATGTAGGTGCTCCACTGCAACTTAAAGGAAAAATACACCTAAAATTGATATTTTGGTATTTGTTTCATTAGTCCATTATTGACATAGTCCACAAACATTTTGCTAGTTAGCAATCAAGTTTTCAAGATATGTGTCTTCCAAAATACAGAAATCATACCTGTATGATGCAAAACACAGCATCAAAGGATGCACAATGCATCATAGGAGGAGACACTGGTAAAATGGGGTTTTATACATTGTCATGCTTCACACCTATTTTACTGTGTTACACGAGGATGAGTAAATGTGTTTTGGAAACTAACATCACTCAAAGTCTACTTTTAACAGTCACTTCAATTTTCCAAAGCTTCAATCCCCTTTGAGTTTAAGCTGGCTGCTCTGTCAGAAGGAAACTCAGACTTAAATATGTAAAGCAATTGGTATAACCAGAGCTTGACTCATGGATTGTAACTAATCCCTTTTTCATGGACATTTCATAAGAACCTTACTCATAAAAAAAATGCATTCTTTACCTCTAGGAGCTCATGGACTTAAATATTACCCAAAGTCAACCTTTACAGATTGTAGAAGCCATTTTGGTCGATGTAAATGGTTGGCGACTTTGTGTTGTCTACAGTTAGGCTGTATTTGTATATTCCACTTAATTTGTACCCTACAGTAGAGCAGACATTACCTCTCTAGGAGATTGGATTATTTCATGGACATTGGATGGAATCGTTTTCCTGGCTGCAACGGATTCGGCTGCCAAGGAATATTTACCGACGAATGGGAGGAAGGAAAACAAATCTCCTGTGCAAAATAGCATGATTGTCGGCGGTGTATCAAATGACAGTATGTGCACTTCAGCAGAGGGCGTTGTAGGAGTTCGTGACAGCTTATCACTTTTATACATTTATAGTGATCTCCAAATAAAGATATGTTGTGATCACACTTAAAGACAGGTTAATAGTTACTTTGTTTAGTTCATTCACAAGCCAAATGTTTGGAGGATGATCAGTGCCACTTTAAAAACGAAATGCTTAAATGGTAAATAGGAACGTGAAAATTATAAATTAATTTATATATTTATATCAGTGTGCATGATTCATTCCACAATTCAATTGCAAAGTTAAAATGAAAATAGAAAATTGTTAATAAAAAAATTGGAAGTGGTAAACAGAAATTCGAAATGAACATGTTAAATGGAAAATGCCATTGTAAATTAGAAATGCAATGTGCAAAGTGAAATTGAAAGTGTCTGTTTTCTTTTTCCAACAACCCAATTCAGCATTTTCTCTTTTCTATTTCCATGTTCATTTTCAAAGTGTATGCTAAATGTATTCTGAGGCGTGAACCAGGAGAGTCAGAAACGCCACACCCCCATGCAGTAGTACAACCTAGCCATGTTGGGCCCTCTTTGAATTGATCGTAGACTAGTGTCATGACGTTTTATTAGTTAATATGATGACTGTTGCTCATCAAATGATTAAATGTTTCTAATTGTGTGATTAACTGAATCAAACAATTATTAACTCATTAACCCGGGGCACCATGGGAAAACTAGTTTTTATTGAGTTTCTATTTCCCAAATTAACTCAAAGAATATCAGAATATCGATTGACAACAGCCGCTAATTAACCAGTTACCTCTACAATCTCGTTCTGAACGTTGTATAGTCCGTGAATCTGCACGGACCCGGGTCTCACCAATGAGTTTGTACCACACCAATCTTAGTTGAATATGTATTTACTAGAAAGCTAAAAAAAAGAAGAAAAAAAAGAAAGCTAAAAGATACACATAGACAAAATACATTATAGGCTATTGATTAGAAGTTAGTATAACGGGCCAACACACTATGGCGCGTGTTACCCAAAATGGCGATTTCAAAGAGAGAGAGAAAAAAGAAAGTACACGAGAAATATACATTTGGGTGAATTTGTCAGCTATGCTATTCTAACCCTAGCCTTGCCCCAAACTGCCGCTCTTATGGGTCAGAATATAATGATGTAATTACGTGGGGAAGATCTCAGAGGATTCTCTGTGTGAACCGTTCAGAGGACCGTTCAGGCTGCTCGATGACTCGCACCTTTCTGGTCATCCTCACGATGTCAGTGTCCTTTTGGCTTAGGAGTCTATTCCCTCACCCTTGCTCTGGAAGGGGTCTTCTGAGGACAGACAGCTCTGTAGCTCAGAGCTCACAGCATAGGAATGAAACCATTTAGATACCACGATTCGCTGGGATTGGATGCTAGGGGGTCCGGCTTGAATTAACCTAGAACTTAGAACTTAGACACAGCTACTCATCCGTAGCTTGGGTAGAAAAAGATTTATTTGTCTTCAAACTTGTGTTGCGTTCTGGGTTCGTTGACTTTTTAGACCTTGGCTGCAGCTTGGGTCACGTAGTCTCCTCTGTAAATTCTTTACTCACAGGTTGTATACCCTCGTGTCAGAAGTGGGCATAACCTCCTTTAGGGCAATTCTCTGGGAATACCAAGTTATGAGGCAAGGTCTAGATTTAACTCAAATCCAATTTTAGACAACGAACTTCACATTTCATCTTTACCAAAACATTCTCTTTGTTTTGGACATTTTCCATACAACGTACAATGTATAAACATCAAACATATACTAGGTAAACTGTTGACGTTACAATCTTTTCGTAATAATGTCATCTATTAACCTTTAATAACAAAACAAAAATGACATACATTTTCATATTCCATCTATCGTCATGACCACCATTGTGGCTGACGGAAACCATTGTTCCAAAGTCCCTTTATTTAATGTTTAATGTTCTGAGGCTGGTTCTCCATAGTAACAGGACAAAATAATTTGTCTGTGGCCTGAGATTTACCAGGGCGTGAGGGGTCATAAAACCCCCACATCTTCAGACCCCTAGATCTCTCCTCCTCTGTTGGGGTTGAGAGATAATCTGTAGGGTTGTGGTCTCCTGTAACGTGACCTGATCAGGACAGTCATGACACTAGTGTAACCAACAGGGTGTGACCCCAGGTCTCCTTGGCACCAGAAATGCCTGCTAAGCTGAAGCCTAGGCATTGACTCAGGGAGCAAATGCAACTTTGAAAGTCTCAGGCAAGGTTGGGACTACCCCGAGTGGGGTAACTTATTGTGGGAAGTTTGTGGAAGGCTACCTGAAACGTTTGACCCAAGTTATTCTACCTGATCTAAAACAGTGAATATTTACTAGGAATAAATGTCAGTAATTGTGAAAAACTGAGTTTAAATGTATTTGGCTAAGGTGGATGTAAACTTATGACTTCAACTGTAAATGCGTTTCCACCACCATTTCTCTCATAATTAATTTTACAGAAATAAAGAGATCCCACTTCGTCAAGCATATTTTTTTAGGTCGATATTTGTCAAGTTTGCCGAAAATGTTGTTCTTTCCATCAGGCTTGTCGTGACATTTTTTATCCAACATCAACAACTTATAGTGTACTGGATCACTCACAAACAGAGTAATATAAAAACAATTTAATGCTGCAACTTAAAAACAACTCCAAGTATATTTTAAATTAATATACTAAATTGCAATTAGGTGTGTTTAAGTGTAATGATAGCATACAGTATGTGTACTGTATAGTATACTTAAGATATTCTAGAAAACTACATCTTGTAAATTTGTAGTAGTAGTGGTATATATTCAGTATATTTGTAATATATTAAAATAATTGTTTAGCTTGGGCTGAACAACCTTAGTTACAGTTCACCATCCTTTGAACTCCTCCACCTCACAAAGACCCATCTGAGCCATGTCACAATTATAACTGATGGGGTTCGAACAAGGGTTTTCTGCAGATCAGAAGAGCACATTATCCTGTTAAGCCAAAGCTTATAGCCAATTAAACTCTCCAGGTATCAGGCAAAGTTACACATCATGCAAACAACTAACTAGGAATAAGTAATTACCTGAGGAGGCTGTGTATTGTGTTGTGATTGTTGTTCTTTCAAAGTATACATGCTTTTGTCCCCAAAGCCCCATATATTACCCACCACTGCGACCTGTACGCTCTCGTTGGCTGGCCATCGCTTCATACTTGTCTCCAAACCCACTGGCTCCAGGTCATCTGCAAGTCTCTGCTAGGTAAATCCCCGCCTTATCTCAGCACACTGGTCACCATAGCAGCACCCACCCTTGGCACGCACTCCAGCAGTAATATCTCACTGGTCACCCCCAAAGCCAATTCCTCCTTTGGCCGCCTCTCCTTCCAGTTCTCTGCTGCCGATGACTGGTACGAACTGCAAAAACCAGATTTCAGAGCAGCTCACAGATCACTGCACCTGTACATAGCTCAGCTGTAATTAGCCCATCCAATCTACCTCATCCCCATACTGTATTTATTTATTTATCTTGCTCCTTTGCACCCCAGTATCTCTACTTGCACATTCATCTTCTGTACATCCTACCATTCCAGTGTTTAATTGCTATACTGTAATTACTTCACCACCATGGCCTATTTATTACCTGCTCTTTCTTATTCTTCCTCATTTGCATATACCGTATATTGGTTTTTCTACTGTATTTTTGATTGTGTTTGTTTATTCCATGTGTAACTCTGTTATTGTTTGTGTCTGCTTTCCTTTATCTTGGCCAGGTCGCAGTTGCAAATGAGAACTTGTTCTCAACTAGCCTACCTGGTTAAATAAAGGTGAAATAAAAAAATAAAGGTGAAATAAAATAAAATAAATGGTAAATTAGCATTTTCTCTTTACCATTTACATTTAGAATTCATTTTTACTGTTTCCAATTTTCAATTGCAATTTCAATGTGGCATGAATCATGCGTACTGATATGAAAATGTAAATGCATTAAACATTCTCACATTCCAATTTGACCAGATATGATGCTATTTTACAGTAAACAGATTGACAACAGACTTTCAGCACGCTTATAGGGAAGGACATTCAACAAGCACAGCACTTACACAAATTACTGATGATTGGCTGAGAGAAATGAATGTTAAGATTGTGTTGGCTGTTTTGTTAGACTTCAGTGTGGCTTTGATGTTATCAATCATAGTCTGTTGCTGAAAAAACATATGTGTTATGGCTTTACAACCCCTGCTATATTGTAGATAAAGAGTTTAACTAAAGCCAGTCTGTTTATGTATGTGGATGACTTAACACTACAAGTCAGCTACAAGAGCGACTGAAATGACTGCAACATTTAACAAAGAGCTGCATTTAGTTTCAGAATGGGTGACAAGGAATAAGTTAGACCTAAATATTTCTAAAACTAAAAGCATTGTATTTGGGTCAAATCATTCACTAAACCCGCAACCTCAACTAAATATTGTAATGAATAATGTGGATATTGAACAAGTTGAGACTAAACTGCTTGGACTAACCCCGGATGGTAAACTGTCATGGTCAAAACATATTGACACAACAGTAGCTACGATGGGGAGAAGTCTGTCCATAATAAAGCACTACTCTGCTTTCTTAACAGCAATATCAACAAGGCAGGTCTTACAGGCCCTAGATTTGTCTCACCTGGACTACTGTTCAATCATTTGGTCAGGTGCCACAAAGAGGGACTTGGGAAAATTGCAATTGGCTCAGAACAGGGCACCACGGCTGGCACTTGGATGTACAAAGAGAGCTAACATTAATATGCATGTCAATCCATCCTGGCTCAAAGTGGAGGAGAGATTGTCTTCATCACTAGTTGTATTTTTGAGAGGTATCGACATGTAGAATTGTTTTAATTAACCTTTATTTAACTAGGCAAGTCAGTTAAGAACAAATTCTTATTTATAATGATGGCCTACCCCGGCCAAATCCTAACCCGGATGACGCTGGGCCAATTGTGCGCCGCACTATGGGACTCCCAATCACGGTCAGTTGTGACACAGCCTGGAATTGAACCAGGGTCTGTAGTGATGCCTCTAGTACTGAGATGCATTGCCTTAGACCGCAAAATGCACTGAGCTTTCCGTTTGAACTACTGGAACGCAGCCCGGACACCCATGCATACCCAAAAAGCCATTCCACCAGAGGTCTATTCACAGTATTCAAAGTCCAGAACAGACTATAGGAGGTGCACAGTACACCATAGAGCCATGACTACATGGAATTCTATTCCATATCAAGTAACTCATACAAGCAGTAAAATTAGACTTAAGAAACAGATAAAAATACACCTTATGGAACAGCAGGGACCGTGAAGCAACACGAACATAGGCACAGCCACATGCATAAAAACACGGATGGATCTTGTGTTGTAGATATGTGGTAGTAGAGTAGGGACCTTAAAATGTGAAATCTGTTGTCAATGTATTGTAATGTTTAAATTTTTTTATAACTGCCTTAATTTTGCTGGACCCCAGGAAGAGTAAGCTAATTGGGATCCATCAAGTTGCACTGATTGTCCTCCGTACACATGTTAGTAATGCTTTATGATTAAGTTAACGTAAGTGTTAAGCAGAGTATGTATTTATGCTGCCTGAGGATCAAGTCTGGTGACCAATACAACTATTGACAAAGCTTATGGGTGGAATTTAAAAATGAAGATGAATAATGTAATATCTAGCCAGAGCAACAACAAAAAAATGTATACTATGGGATGATTTTCACTGGCTAACATATGTTTTATCTTGCCTGTACTTTACATTGCAAGTCCCATATTACAGTAATCTGTTCTTGCCCTTAACACCATAGGCAAGACTCAGAGGTTAAATATTCAACACAGTATACACAATGGGTGTTCCAGTTCAAAGAAAACATGCCGGGGGAATTATATCTGCTAACTATGCAACTGCTTCATGCTGCTGTTATACAGGTTCCCACTGAGGATCTACATCAATTACAGTCTCTCTAAAAGTCCCATTTCTAAAATAGAAAACCAAAAAACATGCCCGTCGTGGATTTGTGAGTTCCAAATCACGTGTTCCTGAAATAGAATTTTCCCGCAAATGTCGAATTAGCTTGCTTTTGATCACACACTTTTGTTCTGAGAAATGAAGGCTATTCCATGCGGGAAATTGCCAAGAAACTTGAAGATCTCGTGCAACGCTGTTTGCTACTCCCTTCACAGAACAGCACAAACTGGCCCTAACCAGAATAGAAAGAGGAGTGGTAGGCCCCGGTGCACAACTGAGCAAGAGGACAAGCACATTAGAGTGTCTAGTTTGAGAAACAGAAGCCTCACAAGTCCCCAACAGGTAGCTTCATAAAATAGTACCTGCAAAACACCAGTCTCAACGTCAACAGTGAAGAACAGATCCACAGATGATGCAATCATCTACTTCTATTGTACTCCACACTGCCCTTTCCCACCTGGACAAAAGCAATGCTATTCATTGACTACAGCTCAGCGTTCAACATCATAGTACCCTCAAAACTCATCACTAAGCTAAGGAACTGGGACTAAACACCTCCCTCTGCAACTTGATCCTGGACTTCCTGACGGGCCGCCCCCCCAGGTGGTGAGGGTAGGTAGAAACACATCTGCCACACTGATCCTCAACACTGGAGCTCCCCAGGGGTGCATGCTCAGTCCCCTCCTGTACTCCCTGTTCACCCACGACTGCATGGCCAGGCACTACTCCAACACCATCATTAAGTTAGCAGACAACACAACAGTGGTAGGCCTGATCACCGACAACGACGAGACAGCCTATAGGGAGGAGATCAGAGACCTGGCTGGATGGTGCCAGAATAACAACCTATCCCTCAACGTAACTGTTGTATAGCACACTGTATTACTTATACAACTAATATAAGGACAGGACATGAGACGGGAGTAGAAATTAACGTTGGCATTGTTTAATGCGTTTCAGGGAGAACATTCCAAACATTTCAACGTAGGTAAGCAAGGGGGTGCCCTAAAGGGACAAAACTAGAATATCCCCCTCCCCCTTTGCCTTTGATGACTCATAAGGAAAACGTAAATATTCACTGTTTTAACTATTGTTTTCTTTTTAATATAATTTCTCAATGTAAATAAATGAACTTTTCAGAATAACCTTTTCTAAACTAGGGATAGAGGGTAGACTGCCTCAGTCTCCAGACTTAACCCTGGGGTGTATTCTGCCCCGATGTCGGAGGTCAACCTGTCAGGGGGGCGTCTTTCTCTTGCAGGGTAATGACGATGTACTGGGTCTACAGTCACATTATCTCTGAGTCTGATTGGTGATGGAGTATGCCCAGATTAGGGTGCAACAGTACCCTGAGTAGTCACTCTGGCTGGTTCAGGTGAGTCTGGAGCACTTTCCACATTAGTTGGTTGCTGCAGTGGATGTTCAGGTGATAGTTCGTAGTCATGGTAGGTCTCCAGTAGCTGATCTTGGTTTGTCCCTTGACAGGAGTCATCTCTGAGGTTGGTTCCTGGCAACAGTTGATCCACGTGTCTCCTCCAGATTATGTTTTCCAGTGTGTGAACTGTGTAGGACATAGGCCCTGTTTGTGCAACCACTGTGGCTGGTATCCACTTTGGACCTTTGCAGTAGTTCCGAGCAAGAACTCTCTCTCCAGCTATGAAGCTTCTATATTTTGCTTTGCTCCGTCTCTACACCTGTGCTCTCTGTTGTGTCTGTACAACCTGTCTCGTCTTTGGAGGTCTTAGGGGGTCGAGTCGCGTGCGAAGCTGTCATTTCATCATGGCTGACGCAGGTGCCACGTTGGTTGTAGCGTGGGGAGTGTTTCTGTAGGTTAACAGGAAGGTGTTTAGACGCCTATTGAGGTAGCCGTTCCCTTGTGATGATTTTAAAGCTTGCTTCATCGTTCAAACCTTTCAGCGAGGCCATTCGTTGCAGGGTGATAACGGCGCTGACTTGATGTGCTGAATTCCATTTGCTTCCATGAATGACCAGAACTCTTCAGACACCAGTTGGGGGCCATTATCACTAATGAGTTGCGTTGGCAAGCCGAAGCGACTGAAGATTGACCGTAGCTCTTCGATGGTTCTCTCAACTGAGGTGCTCTTCATCACTGTGACTTCAGGCCATTTCCTGTGTGCGTCAACTACAACTAAGAACATACGATCCTCCAGTGGGCCTGCATAGTCTATGTGGACTCGCTGCCAAGGCTCCTCTGGGAAGTCCCATGGGTGTAGTGGCGCTAATTGGCTAGCTGAGGCATGTTCCTCATCTTTTGACATGCAGAACATGACTTGACCTTGTCTTCGATAGCTGCGTCCAGACCTGGCCACTAAAAGTAGCTGCGTGCAATCTCCTTCATTCGCACCATGCCACAGTGCCCTGAGTGCCACTTTCTTGAAGGCCTCCTTGTGACAGGTTAAAGGAAATATTCATAGCCTGTTATACATTAAAAAGTATTAGTAAGTTCATATTATGTGAGGATCTTAAAACATCTAAGGTTAAAAATACCATGCATTCAGTATTAGTTGATAGAGATTGATAACATTCATATAATTTTGTTAAAGTTAAAATCTGTCAAGCGTACAAAGGGTACGAATTGTGAGAGTAATGTGTAAACGTTATATTGATTACTTTATTTTGTAGTGCCTAAAAGTGTTAATCTGTGATCTACGAAATGCTCTTAATCTATGAGCCTGAGATCGATTGCTCTGGTCTCCACCCATATTCCTGGGGAAATCGCGGTCTTTTCTCATTGCACTAAAAGTTTAATTGAGAAAACAACACCGTTTTCAGGTACGTTATTGATGATAAAAAATAGTAATTTAAATGTCATAACTCGCTAACATGACAAGAGTATTTAAGGTGTGTCTTAGTATCATCTTGAGGAAGTTAGAGTTAAGTTTGCAGAGAGTAATATGAGCCCTGCTCGGTTGTAGCGAAGAATAGCATCGTACTGAGAGTAGCTGCCATTTTATGTCGATTGTGAATGAACATGTACGTTGTTAATAAGATATTTTGCTGTGTTATTTGTATAATGGTTTTTCTGTTGTTTTGTAATGCGTTACTTTTGTAAAATGATTGCATTAAAAGTTGAATTGAGAATACAATACCTTATCACTCTCGTGATTATTTCTCCCCTGTTTTCAGGGGCGTAACATTTTTGGAGGCTTCGCTGAGATTGCTGCTCAGATGTCCAGTTTCCACATCCTGGTCGCTGAATTCCGAGCCAGCTAAATCCCCACATAACAACTCAGGCAGGCTGCAGTGAGGAAAGTGTTGCTGTTCGAGGGAAGCTGGAAGTTAGTGGTTAAGTACATGTCAACTGAGGACATTGATCGACCATCAGAGACAGTAAGGACCATCTAATTCAGAGTCAACTCCTGCACAGTAAAAGTTCCTCCTGTTCTGTCAACATGACAAGCGCCTTGGAAGAACTACAGGAAGAGGTAGGAGAATTGCACACCCTGACTAAAGACAAATTACTAGACATATGTGATTTCCTTGAAATATCAGGCAAACAGAGAAGAGATGTTAAAAACAAATCCTGCATATCATTAATGACTCACATTATGATGTTTCTTGAAAGAGAGGAAGTTGCAGAGTTAGAAGATGGCGGCATGTCGGAATTGTTGCTACTTAAAGACGAAATGACAGAGATGATCCGTGGCATAGATAACAAAACAGAGCAAATTGACCATTGTATTAAACCAGCCGGAGCACTTCACAGAATAGAGGAACTGAGAACTGTAACCCCACAACAAGGGGTGGGAACTGAGCAGATTACTGCAGCCAAAGCCAGTGATTCTCTGCGTCAGCCCCAACCCCATGCCAATCTTCAGGGGAGCGTGCCGCTCTCACCCAATGCACAGCCCAGCTCATACTGGCGTAAAGAGTTAAACATTTCTGGCCAGATAGGTGAACCTGGCCCGAAAGAAAAACAGATTTTTTTCCAGCCTTGCCCATCAGATCGAGAATAGATTTAACAGAGGCTATCCTGAGGTAGAAATAGTAGACGCAGTAGTCAGGGCTATTTCTCCAGGCTCACAGCTACGCCGCTACTTGGAAGGTAAACCCCAGCTAACTCTTCCCACACTTAGATGTATCCTGCATTCCCACCTCCAAGAGAAGAGTGCAACAGAGCTTTACAAACAGCTAGCTTCAGAAGCACAGCATAGCAAGGAGACCCCTCAAAGCTTCCTGATGCGCGTCTAAGATTTGAGGCAGAAAGTTCTGTTTGCATCCCAGGAGTCAGAATCAGGGCTTAAGTATGACCCTTCTCTAGTCAACATACACACCAAGGTGGCATAGCAGTTCAGACGTCTTTTGTCCTCGTCTTGTCGTGTCCTGTATATATATATATTTACAACTTTTTCACATACATTTTATTTTTATTTTCCATCAACTCATCTTCAAAACACTCTCCTGTAACCCGCCTCACCAATGTATATCTGAATAGACAATCGGACAATTTTTTAAATATTTTTTTTATTTTTTTATATATTTTTTATTTTTATTATTATTATTATGTTTTCTTCTTGGGCCTCTATAACTATATCTATTGTTTTTATTTTTGTTGTTGTTGTGTGATTTGGATTAATCCCCTCTACCACACGGAACCCCACTAATCTACTGACGGAACGCAAGAGGTGGCTAACAACAGACCTCCATCCTATGCTAGCTTGCTACCGATGCCCTGGCTAGCTGTCTAAATCACCAACCAACCTCTCCACTCACCGGACCCTTTTGATCACTCGACTAAGCATGCCTCTCCTTAATGTCAATATGTCTTGTCCATTTCTGTTCTGGTTAGTGTTTATTGGCTTATTTCACTGTAGAGCCTCTAGTCCTGCTCACTATACCTTATCCAACCTATTAGTTCCACCACCCACACATGCAATGACATCTCCTGGTTTCAACGATGTTTCTAGAGACAATATCTCTCTCTTCATCACTCAATACCTAGGTTTACCTCCACTGTATTCACATCCTACCATACATTTGTCTGTACATTATACCTTGATGCTATTTTATCGCCCCCAGAAACCTCCTTTTACTCTATGTTCCAGACGACCAATTCTCATAGCTTTTAGCCGTACCCTTATTCTACTCCTCCTATGTTCCTCTGGCGATGTAGAGGTGAATCCAGGCCCTGCAGTGCCTAGCTCCACTCCTATTCCCCAGGCGCTCTCTTTTGACGACTTCTGTAACCGTAATAGCCTTGGTTTCATGCATGTTAACATTAGAAGCCTCCTCCCTAAGTTTGTTCTATTCACTGCTTTAGCACACTCTGCCAACCCGGATGTTCTAGCTGTGTCTGAATCCTGGCTTAGGAAGACCACCAAAAACTCAGACATTTTAATTCCAAACTACAACATTTTCAGACAAGATAGAACTGCCAAAGGGGGCGGTGTTGCAATCTACTGCAAAGATAGCCTGCAGAGTTCTGTCCTACTATCCAGGTCTGTACCCAAACAATTTGAACTTCTACTTTTAAAAATCCACCTCTCTAAAAACAAGTCTCTCACCGTTGCCGCCTGCTATAGACCACCCTCTGCCCCCAGCTGTGCTCTGGACACCATATGTGAACTGATTGCCCCCCATCTATCTTCAGAGTTCGTGGTGCTAGGCGACCTAAACTGGAACATGCTTAACACCCCAGCCATCCTACAATCTAAACTTGATGCCCTCAATCTCACACAAATTATCAATGAACCTACCAGGTACCTCCCCAAAACCTTAAACACGGGCACCCTCATAGATATCATCCTAACCAACTTCCCCTCTAAATACACCTCTGCTGTCTTCAACCAAGATCTCAGCGATCACTGCCTCATTGCCTGCATCCGTAATGGGTCAGCGGTCAAACGACCTCCACTCATCACTGTAAAACGCTCCCTGAAACACTTCTGCGAGCAGGCCTTTCTAATCGACCTGGCCGGGGTATCCTGGAAGGATATTGATCTCATCCCGTCAGTAGAGGATGCCTGGATATTTTTTTTAAATGCCTTCCTAACCATCTTAAATAAACATGCCCCATTCAAGAAATTTAGAACCAGGAACAGATATAGCCCTTGGTTCTCCCCAGACCTGACTGCCCTTAACCAACACAAAAACATCCTATGGCGTTCTGCATTAGCATCGAACAGCCCCCGTGATATGCAGCTGTTCAGGAAAGCTAGAAATCATTATACACAGGCAGTTAGAAAAGCCAAGGCTAGCTTTTTCAAGCAGAAATTTGCTTCCTGCAACACTAACTCAAAAAAGTTCTGGGACACTGTAAAGTCCATGGAGAATAAGAACACCTCCTCCCAGCTGCCCACTGCACTGAAGATAGGAAACACTGTCACCACTGATAAATCCACCATAATTGAGAATTTCAATAAGCATTTTTCTACGGCTGGCCATGCTTTCCACCTGGCTACTCCTACCCCGGACAACAGCACTGCACCCCCAACAGCAACTCGCCCAAGCCTTCCCCATTTCTCCTTCTCCCAAATCCATTCAGCTGATGTTCTGAAAGAGCTGCAAAATCTGGACCCCTACAAATCAGCCGGGCTAGACAATCTGGACCCTTTCTTTCTAAAATTATCTGCCGAAATTGTTGCCACCCCTATTACTAGCCTGTTCAACCTCTCTTTCGTGTCGTCTGAGATTCCCAAAGATTGGAAAGCAGCTGCGGTCATCCCCCTCTTCAAAGGGGGGGACACTCTTGACCCAAACTGCTACAGACCTATATCTATCCTACCGTGCCTTTCGAAGGTCTTCGAAAGCCAAGTCAACAAACAGATTACCGACCATTTCGAATCTCACCATACCTTCTCTGCTATGCAATCTGGTTTCAGAGCTGGTCATGGGTGCACCTCAGCCACGCTCAAGGTCCTAAACGATATCTTAACCGCCATCGATAAGAAACATTACTGTGCAGCCGTATTCATTGATCTGGCCAAGGCTTTCGACTCTGTCAATCACCATATCCTCATCGGCAGACTCGACAGCCTTGGTTTCTCAAATGATTGCCTCGCCTGGTTCACCAACTACTTCTCTGATAGAGTTCAGTGTGTCAAATCGGAGGGTCTGCTGTCCGGACCTCTGGCAGTCTCTATGGGGGTGCCACAGGGTTCAATTCTTGGACCGACTCTCTTCTCTGTATACATCAATGAGGTCGCTCTTGCTGCTGGTGAGTCCCTGATCCACCTCTACGCAGACGACACCATTCTGTATACTTCCGGCCCTTCTTTGGACACTGTGTTAACAACCCTCCAGGCAAGCTTCAATGCCATACAACTCTCCTTCCGTGGCCTCCAATTGCTCTTAAATACAAGTAAAACTAAATGCATGCTCTTCAACCGATCGCTACCTGCACCTACCCGCCTGTCCAACATCACTACTCTGGACGGCTCTGACTTAGAATACGTGGACAACTACAAATACTTAGGTGTCTGGTTAGACTGTAAACTCTCCTTCCAGACCCATATCAAACATCTCCAATCCAAAGTTAAATCTAGAATTGGCTTCTTATTTCGCAACAAAGCATCCTTCACTCATGCTGCCAAACATACCCTTGTAAAACTGACCATCCTACCAATCCTCGACTTTGGCGATGTCATTTACAAAATAGCCTCCAATACCCTACTCAACAAATTGGATGCAGTCTATCACAGTGCAATCCGTTTTATCACCAAAGCCCCATATACTACCCACCATTGCGACCTGTACGCTCTCGTTGGCTGGCCCTCGCTTCATACTCGTCGCCAAACCCACTGGCTCCATGTCATCTACAAGACCCTGCTAGGTAAAGTCCCCCCTTATCTCAGCTCGCTGGTCACCATAGCATCTCCCACCTGTAGCACACGCTCCAGCAGGTATATCTCTCTAGTCACCCCCAAAACCAATTCTTTCTTTGGCCGCCTCTCCTTCCAGTTCTCTGCTGCCAATGACTGGAACGAACTACAAAAATCTCTGAAACTGGAAACACTTATCTCCCTCACTAGCTTTAAGCACCAACTGTCAGAGCAGCTCACAGATTACTGCACCTGTACATAGCCCACATATAATTTAGCCCAAACAACTACCTCTTTCCCAACTGTATTTAATTTTAATTTATTTATTTATTTTGCTCCTTTGCACCCCATTATTTTTTATTTCTACTTTGCACATTCTTCCATTGCAAAACTACCATTCCAGTATTTTACTTGCTATATTGTATTTACTTTGCCATCATGGCCTTTTTTGCCTTTACCTCCCTTCTCACCTCATTTGCTCACATTGTTTATAGACTTGTTTATACTGCATTATTGACTGTATGTTTGTTTTTACTCCATGTGTAACTCTGTGTCGTTTTATCTGTCGAACTGCTTTGCTTTATCTTGGCCAGGTCGCAATTGTAAATGAGAACTTGTTCTCAACTTGCCTACCTGGTTAAATAAAGGTAAATAAATAAATAAATAAATAAATAGTCCAGAACATGTGTTTTCACACAGTCCTTACGGGTCTCCAGAGTGACAGTATCAGGATAGACATGCAGTCTCTCCTGCTAGAGAGCGAAACATCAGATGAGGTTTTGCTAGAGAAGCTTTACATTGCTCACGCTAATGAGATAGAAAGACTAAACAAAAAGCGGTTTAATCCCCAACAGCCTGCTACAACGGTAAGTGTAGTCCAGTTAGACGATACGCCATCTGCAAAGTGTCCTGTGAAGGAAGCCAAAGCTAAGATACCCTCAGAACTGTTAACAGAGTTAGCTGAACTTAAGACAGGTGTAGCTTCTCTAAAAGGGATTGCTCAGATTAAGGAGACATTACAGCAGCCTATGTTTCAGTCACCGCCCCCCAGTTAGGAGGCCAGATAGGGACCCCCAGCCACCTGTTTCCCAGCAGCAGTATTACAGCAACTACAGTCGGTCCCAAGCACATGACCCTGCGCAGCATCAATATCCACCTAACCGGTATACCAACCGCTCTGCTCAAGCTCCAAGGAGGTGTTTTGTCTGCCAGCAGGTCAGAACAGATGCACGCTGCACACACTGCTTCCGATGTGGGAGTGGAGAACATTTTCAAGCTGGATGTAAAATCCGGGGAGCCAGACCATCAAGGGAGGCCCCTTTAAACGGAAACGGGTTACCACTGAGGGACGAGTGTTAACCGTAGCTACCAAAAAGTCCCAGAAATGTTCAAATTGTGCCAGAGAAGATTCATTTGAGAACCTGAAACAATGTTCATCATGTAAAGAGACACTGTACTGTTCTAAAGTATGTCAAAACCAACATTGGACTAAACATAAGGAAAAATGCACTTACCTGAAAATTGACTGCACAGAGGAAAATGCCCACTCCTTACCATCCCTAGATCAAGGTTGCCACCCCCGTAAGGTCACCTCGCTAGTCGGCAGACAGTGCCTTATTGACTATCACCTGAATCGCCACCACCTCCAAGCTCTATGGGACACAGGCTCTCAGGTATCGGTCATTGATGAACGATGGAAAGAGGAATCTCTCCCAAACGCAAGGCTGAGAGATGTTTCAGAAATCCTGGACTCACCTGATGATCTAAGGTTAACTGCAGCAAATGGGACTGAAATGCCGTACCTGGGATGGATTGAAACAACAAATGAAAGGCTGTCACCTATCTCATCCCATCATAGGTTTCAATGTTATCGAGCACATCCTGACAATGACCGAAAAGACTAAACGATACAGTACAGCAAAACCAGCTTTCCCAAGCCTCAAAAGGAACAAGGTGAAAGCTTTGATACAGGCTGTTAGCACAGAACAGACAGATGAATACACAGTGAAAACCAAGAAAGAGAAGGTTGCTGTACCAAAACACAGTAGCATTCAGATTGAGTGCCGTGTAGCTTCCCAGCCTTTCAAAGACGACATGGCAATGCTTTTCCAGCCAGACCTGAACCCGCAGTGGCCAGACGACCTTGAGTTCTTTGACACACTAGTCAGAGTCAGGAAAGGTGTTTTTCAAATTATCCTGCTTGATGTCTCTAAGCCCACTGACCACGACATTGCCCTGCTACGACGCACAATAATCGGTACAGTACAAACCATTATGACTGTGTTACCTGCCCAAGTCTTTGAAAAAACTGTCACCCCAGCCACAGTGAATCACACCAGCGTTCGAACCCCATGTACTGCTACTGAACAGTGGGATCCACCAGTAGGTTTAACTCACCTAACCGAAGAGCAGAGAGAGGTTGTTAGGCAAATGCTTAGAGAAGAGAGTATCACCAGGGGTTCATCTCTGAAGAAAGCAGACCACTGACAGCATTTGTGACCCCGTGGGGACTCTATGAGTGGATACGTATGCCATTCGGCCTCATGAATGCTCCTGCAGCTTTTCAGCGGTGTATGGAGGAGTGTTTGGAAGGGCTCGGATAACATCTGCATTCCTTATCTGGACGACACGCTAGTTTTCAGTAAAACATTTGACAGCCATTTGAATGATGTGTGAGAAGTTTTTCAGCGTCTCAGAGAGTATGGCATTAAACTCAAACCAAGTAAGTGTGATCTCTTTAAACCCCAGGTCCGTTATTTGGGCAGAATAGTGTCTGCAGAGAGCAGCCGAGTTGACCCAGGCGATTTTGAAGCAGTAAGAGCATTGAAAGAAATCAGACCAGAGACTGTGGGCCAGCTCAGAAAAATGCTTGGTTTACTCACTTACTACAGACAGTACATCAAAGACTTTTCTAGGAGTGCCCGCTGCCTGTATGACCTCCTGAAAGCAGATTCAGAGAAATTCCCTGACCACCCACGGAAAACAAAAACAAAGAAAGTAAGTCATGTGGTACCCTCAAACAAGCCAATCCTGTGGACTGACCAGCATCAATAGGCACTTGAACAGCTGATTGAGTGTTTGCGTCACCCACAAGTTTTAGGTTTCCCTGATTTCACTCAGTCATTTGTTGTACACACTGATGCGTCACACCAAGGCTTGGGAGCAGTTCTTTATCAAAAGCAAGATGGGAAGCTTAGGTTCATTGCTTATGGCTCTCGAACCTTAACAGCAGCTGAGAAGAACTATCACTACCACTCGAGCAAGCTAGAATTTCTAGCTCTAAAATGGGCAATCACTGATAAGTTCCAGGATTATTTGTACTATGCTCCGACCTTCACTGTATACAGCGATAACAACCCGCTCTGCTACATTCTGTCTACTGCAAAACTGAACGCAACCACTCCCAGGTGGGTTGCAGACTTGGCTGATTTCCACTTTACAATAAAGTACAGGCCAGGCAGAGAGAACGGTGATGCAGATGCTTTGTCAAGGATGCCACTGGATGTAGAGTCACTGATGAGAGAATGTTCTGAGGAGCTTCCACCAGACACCATTGCCACCACGATACAAGCAGTTGAGGTACAGAAAGAGGCTGTTGTACCTTTGTCACTTTCAGCTGCATCTATGTCAGTATCAGCTGACGGTGAGACAACCACTGCAACAAACAGCTCGATCCCAAAAGATGGGATAAGAGAAGCACAAGAATCTGATCTGGTCATCCGTCCTGTGCTCAATTTCAAACTGTCTGGTTACAAACCGCCAGTTAAAGAGCAAAAGAAATTCAGTCCAAAGACAAAATGCCTATTCAGAGAATGGGACAAATTGACAATAGACAGTGATGGCATTCTGTACAGAATCACTACAGCCTGCAAGCAGTTAGTTCTACCAGAGCAGTACAAAGGTAAAGTGATGGAAGAGTTGCACAATAACATGGGACACCAAGGTACTGACCGCACTGTATCACTAGTATGTGACCGCTTCTTCTGGCCATATATGCAATCTGACATTGAGCACTATGTGACTAAAACTTGTAGCTGTGTCAAGCAGAAAAAGCCAGCCCATGAAACAAGAGCTCCTCCTACAAAGATTGTGACAACACAGCCATTTGAACTGGTATGTATAGACTTCCTTCCTCTCGACAGATGCAAAGGGGGATATGAGTACATCCTCGTGACTGTTTTACACGTTTCGCTCAAGCCTACGCCACCACATCAAAGTCAGGTAAAACTGCTGCGAATCTCATCTTCAATGACTTTGCCCTGAAGTTTGGGTTCCCGTCCCGCAACCACCATGACCAAGGGGGAGAAACTGTTCCATCAGTTAAAGAAACTCAGTGGCATGGCGGGGTCCAGAACAACACCCTATCACCCGATGGGAAACGGTCAAGCGGAACGCATGAACAGAACATTGTTGCAAATGTTAAAGACACTAACTGAGACACAAAAGTCAAATTGGAAGGAGTCTCTGAACAAACTGGTTTATGCCTATAACTGCACCCGTTGTGAAGTGACTGGCTATTCACCATTTTATCTTCTGTTTGGGAGATCACCCAGGCTTCCAGTTGATATGCTCTTTGGATTGTGCACAGAGGCAGGTTCCAGTAACCAGCGAGACTACGTGGAGAACTGGAAACGAGGGATGGAAGAAGCATACGCCATTGCAAATGAAAATGCTCAGAAAGCCGCTGAAAGAAGTAAGAAGTACTATGACACTAAAGTTAGGAGTTCAGTGCTACAGCCTGGCGAGCGAGTTCTGATTAAAAACCTGACACCAAGAGGAGGACCAGGAAAACTCCGTAACTATTGGGACTAATTGTTGTCCTCCAGCTAAACCAGAAAAGAGGTCATCAATGAGGGGTAGTGGATATTTTTCAGCAGTCAAGACTGGGTTAATGGTGACTTTGAAATCACCACAGAGTCTGAGTGATCCATCTTTTTTCATGACTGGAACAACGGGTGTAGCCCATTCACTAACATTCACTGGATCCAATACTCCACTCTCGACTAGTCTGTTAAGCTCCATTTCAACTTTTGGCTTTATGGCGTATGGGACAGGTCTATCTTTGAAGCATTTTGGCTTGCTGTCTGGTTTCACGGTCAGTTTAACTGTTATGTCCTTCATACTGCCAAGTTCTCCTTTGAACACATCCGAGTGTTTCCTCAATATCCCTTGTAGGTTTGTGTCCTCTTTTGCAACCATGTGAATTTCCTGCCAGTTTAGTTTGATCTTTTCGAGCCATGTGAGTCCTAGCAATGTTGGATGGTTGCCGTTCCCAATGTAGAGTGGTATCTTTACCTTCTGTTTGTTGAGCTCCACTGTAACAATCACGCTCCCTCTCACTGGAACAATCTCACCAGTGTATGTTTTCAGCGTCATCTTTGTGGGCTGTAGTGTGAGGGGATGTAGTTTATGCTTGTATACAGCCTCAGACAGCAAAGATATGGCTTTTCTAGTGTCCACTTGCATCCGTACTGCGTTTCCATCCAGTAGTGGTGTCACCCAGTACCCGTATCCATTGTCTGAAATTGACATAACATGCAAAGATTCTTCCCCTTCAGACAGGGTATCACTTTGTTCATCCTCTGTGTGCTCCATTTTATGAACTTTCTTTTTGTACTTCCTGAAGTCGCTTTTCCTATGTTCAGTACTCTTGATTGATTGTGTCTGTTTTTACATGTACGTTCGATGTGACCCTTTTTTTCCACAACTTCTGCAGTCTAAGTCTTTGCACCAACACTCCTCTGCTTGGTGACCTGGTTTCCCACAGCGATAGCATGGCTTGCCACCCCCTGCCTTTTTTTAACCACATAGACACCTTGGTCGATGCACTTAGCTGTTGTGCGTCTTTATTTTCCATTTCCATTGACGTACTCACTTCTATTGCTCTCTGCAATGTTAAGTTACTCTCAGTCAAAAGGTGTTTCTGAATTGCCTCGCTGCGCATGCCACACACTAACCTATCATGTATAGTGTCACTCATTGATCGCCCAAATTCACAGTGTTCAGATAACTGTTTTAATGCAGCCACAAACTGTGAGATTGATTCCCCCTTGATTTCTCTTATGAAGCCGCAATCTATCTGCGATTATCAGTGGTTTGGGAGAATAATGTCCTTTTAAGGTAGCCACAATTTCATCATATGATTTATCACCAGGTTTTTCAGGCGTTACTAGTCGATTGACTGTTTTTCCTCCCATAACAGTCAAAAATGTTGGCACAACGATTTCTGCTTTAATTCCATTTGCCAACACAAAGTACTCAAAACGTTCTGTGTAAGAACTCCATTGTTCCACAGATTCATCAAATGTTCCTATATTTCCAATCATTGCAGACATTTTCGGTTTATTTTTCATTCTCACACTTTTCAAACTGTCCCTTACTCCCAGACCCTTTTTTTCTTTCTTTTAACTCACTCTGACTTCCCTTTCTTCCGCAGCGAAGTTCTTCCTATCCCTCGAGGCACTCATTGCCATGACATCAAAGGCTAGGTAGCATCACTCGACTGGCTAGCTCCACGTTTTGTTTGCGTCTTTCTACAGCAAAAAAAAACAACAAATTTAACTCAGACTTTCTGCCAAAGATGATGAGCACAAACGTGAGAACATTTCTTCCTCGTCGCCAGTTTTGTTGTCAAGACTAAGGAGATGATTGTTGACTACAGGAAAAGGAACACAGAGCACGCCCCCATTCTCATCGACGGGGCTGTAGTGAAGCAGGTTGAGAGCTTCAAGTTCCTTGGTGTCCACATCACAACAAACTAGAATAGTCCAAACATACCAAGACAGTCGTGAAGAGGGCATGACAAAGCCTATTCCCCCTCAGAAAACTAAAAAGTTTTGGAATGGGTCCTGAGATCCTCAAAAGGTTCTACCGGTTGTATCACTGCCTGGTACAGCAATTGCTCGGCCTCCGACCACAAGGCACTTCAGCGGGTAGTGCGTATGGCCCAGTACATCATTGGGGCAAAGCTGCCTGCCATCCAGGACCTCTACACCAGGCGGTGTCAGAGGAAGGCCCTAAAAATGGTCAAAGACCCCAGCCACCCCAGTCATAGACTCTTCTCTCTACTACCGCATGGCAAGTGGTACCGGAGTGCCAAGTCTAGGACAAAAAGGCTTCTCAACAGTTTTTACTCCCAAGCCATAAGACTCCTGAACAAGTAGCTAAATGGTTACCCGGACTACTTGCATTGTGCGCCTCCCCCAAACCCCTCTTTTATGCTGCTGCTACTCTCTGTTTATCTTATATGCATAGTCACTTCAACTATACATGTACATACTACCTCAATTGGCCCGACCAACCAGTGCTCCCGCACATTGGCTAACCGGGCTATCTGCATTGTGTCCCACCACCCACCAACCCCTCTTTTTACTCTACTGCTACTCTCTGTTCATCATATACTCTATGCATAGTCACTTTAACGATACCTACATGTACATACTACCTCAATAAACCTGACTAACAGGTGTCTGTATATTGCCTTGCTACTCTTATTTTCAAATGTCTTTTTACTGTTGTTTTATTTCTTTACTTACCTACACACACACACACACACACACATACCTTTTTTTTGCACTATTGGTTAGAGTCTGTAAGTCTGTAAGGTCACTGTAAGGTCTACACCTGTTGTAATCGGCGCACATGAAAAATAAACTTTCATTTGATCGCGTAGAAGAACATTCGTGAGATGCAGAAAAAATGAAAAGATGATGGAGGAGGGCTCGACGCCATCTGTCAAGCATGGTGGATGGTCTGGGGGTGCTTTGGTGGTGGTAAAGTGGGAGATTTGTACAGGGTAAAGGGGATCTTGAAGATTTTGCAACGCCCTGCCAAACCCTGTGGACAGCGCTTAATTGGAGCCAATTTCCTCCTACAACAGGACAATGACCAAAGCACAGCTCCAAACTATGCAATAACTATTTAGGGAAGAAGCAGTCAGCTGGTATTCTGTCTATAATGGAGTTGCCAGCACAGGCACCGGATCTCAACCCTATTGAGAAGTGCCCATCAACCCAATCCAACTTGTGGGAGGTGCTTCAGGAAGCATGGGGTGAAATCTCTTTAGATTACCTCAACAAATTGACAACTAGAATCACAAAGGTCCGCAAGGCTGTAATTGCTGCAAATGGAGGATTCTTTGACGAAAGCAAAGTTTGAGGGACACAATTATTATTTCAATTAAAAATCATTATTTATAACCTTGTCAATGTCTTGATTATATTTCCTATTCATTTTGTAACTAATTGTATGTATGTTTTCATGGAAAACAAGGACATTTCTAATTGACCCCAAACTTTTGAACAGTAGTGTAAGTATTCAGACCCTTTACTCAGTACTTTGTTGAAGATACTTTGCTAGCGATTACAGCCTTGAGTCTTGGGTATGATGCAACAAGCCTGACACACCTGTGTTTGGGGAGTTTCTCCCATTATTTTCTGCAGATCCTCTCAAAACTGTCAGGTTGGATGGTGTGTCACTGCACAGTTATTTTCATGTCTCTCCAGAGATGTTCGATCGGCTCTGGCTGGGTCACTCAAGGACATTCAGAGACTTGTCTTGAAGCTTCTCCTGTGTTGTCTTGCCTGTGTGCTTAGGGTCATTGTCCTTTTGGATGGTGAACCTTCGCACCCAGTCTGAGGTCCTGAGCGCTCTAGAGCAGGTTTTCATCAAGAATCTCTCTGTACTTTGCTCCTTTCATCTTTCCCTCTTTCCCTCCCTGACTGGTCTCCCTGCTAATGAAAAACATCCCCACAGCATGATGCTGCCACCACCATGCTTCACCGTAGGAATGGTATTGGCCAGGTGATGAGCAATGCCTGGTTTCCTCCAGATGTGACGCTTGGCATTCGCTTGGCAACTAGGTTTCATCAGACCAGAGAATCTTGTTTCTCCTGTCTGAGAGTCCAACCGGGCTGTCATGTGCCTTTTACTGAGAAGTGGCTTCCATATGGTCACTCTACCATAAAGGCCTTTTTGGTGCTTCAGATATGGTTGTGCTTCTGGAAGGTTCTCCCATCTAGGGCTGTGGCTGTCATGAAATTTAATCAGCGGGTGATTGTCAAGCAAATAACTGTCGGTCTCACGGTATTTGACCGTTAATTAACATAAACACATTTAGCATCTCCTGATTTACACCCAAGCCATTTAAAAAAAATGAATCATCAATGTAAATTTAAAAAATGTAAAATCAATGTAAAATAGCCTACACCTTCACAATAAATCCATTATTTATTTTAGGCAGGTCTAAAGGAGCATGATATGAAGAAAATTACATCTATTTCAGAAGAACAGAATAGCATACTCTGATACGCTAAGTTGATCCTGATGTGGCTATGCCAAATGGCTGTGGGCTACGCTAGTTAATTAAGCAGAGATGATTTGCTTATAATTCTGTGGCATTATTTTATATTGTGAAGAATACAATTGAACAAAGCAAAATAAAATATAAATATTTTCATCAAACGATTTGAGGGAGTGCGCAGTTAACAAAGAAATAGGTACTCCTATATGCTTCATTTAGAGTTATTAATGTAACTTTAGTTGTTCTACAAAGGTTGGGCTATATGTTTTGATTTTTAATACATTGTAAGGCAGCATGATGACACTCTAATGATAATTTGAAAAAAGTTGCTTGAAAAGGCATGTGCAGGCTGTGCACACTCCAATAGTTTCTCATTCAGAATTTGACAATCACTTGATAATGCCTCAAATTTCACGGCGGCATCCCTTTTGTGACCTTAATGCACTCCAATGTGTCTCTCACTCACTCTCCATGATTGGGTCTTTTTAACAGGCTACAAGTGAAGACAGACCCATCAGGGACGCAACTGTGCGTGTCCTTATCCAATTCCGAGGTGCATATTGAAGATATTGGATGAACTGTCCACATTTACTTTTGTTATCAGTCAACAAGATGAGTAGGCCTAACGAACAGCAAAACCACTAGCCTATGTAAATCTACTACCCCCCATAGTACAAATGTTTACCTATTCTATGCATGAAATAAATATTCCAAACAGTCTGGGACAGTTGTGGGATGCGATAGATCCCAAATTAATACAACATTGTGGCTGATGCAACAGATCAGAACATTTAGCTTAAAATGTTGATAAACTATCAGGCTATTTCTTCACATTATAAGCGCAGCAATGTGCACATGGTAGTAGGCTATAAGTGTGAATGTTCCATTAGTGGAAAACACCATTTATTAAAAGTGACCGCAAATGCAATTATATATGTAATGTTTTTATTATAAAGGTGCACTTTTATGGTGAAAAAAAGTGGTGAAAAGTGGTGAAAATGTGGTGAAAATGTTCTGGTGTATAGCCTAACTGTATGACAGTTAGGCTATACACCACTTGTAAAGCGGATTAATCTGCGACATTTTAAGAAGTTATTTGGCCACTTTTTAGTTGCTACAAACCTTATTAAAACATATAGGCCTACGGGCCAGGCTACATGAGGTGTGCGACTATGATTTGAACAAGATGCAAAAAAAAAAGGCATTGTTTCTTACTATATATAATTCATAGGTGATAGGCTAATATTGTCACCCATCAGACCATTCTTGATTTAATATTGACTTTACATATACTAAATCTAATATGTGTGACATTTGTTTTGATTTTGAATGGATCATTATCATGCACCTGTATCAAAACAGGGGCAGTGGAAAAAAATATGTCATCTATGCACTTAAAGAGCGAATGGAGGATGCTTTTCCACGTGGTTTATTTACATGCCAACCAAGTAGGCTATACTCGTGGTGTAAATATAAGCAATGTGCTTAATATTAGGAAAGTAGAGAAATAAATATAGTAGGCCTAGCCTATAGAAAGCTGATGGGATCCTCCTCTTTTTAGTAGCAGTGATCACACTTCTCCTGCAGTTGCACAGCATATAGAAATGTTGCGCAACATTAGCTCATGGGCTCTCATGAAGTGTCTGATTAGATCTTCTAATAATTTTGCGTTGATGTCAGAGTGATTTGAGGGACAATAGAGTGCTGAGTACCAGGCAGTTAGCAAGTTTTGTAGGCTACTAATGACCAGCAGCATCAGAACTTGGAAAAGCCTAATTACTGTGACTAAACGGTCATATGGAATTTGACTGCCTTCATGACTCATGACCGCCTGTGTGGCAGTAATACGGTCAACAGGCCTACTCCCACCTCCACAGAGAAACTCAGGAGCTCTGTTAGAGTGACCATTGGGTTCCCCCGATTGCTCAGTTTTGCCAGGCGGTCAGCTCTCAGATGAGTCTTGGTGGTTCTGAACATTTTCCATCTAAGAATGATGGAGGCCACTGTGTTCTTGTGGATTCAATGCTGCAGACATGTTTTGGTACCCTTCCCCAGATTGGTGCCTTGACACAATCCTCTATGGACAATTCCTTCAACTTCATGGCTTGGTTTTTGCTCTGACATGCACTGTGGGACCTTTATATAGACAGGTGTGTGCCTTTCCAAATCATGTCCAATCAATTGAATTTACCACAGGTGGACTCGATTCAAGTTGTAGAAAAATCTCAAGAATGATCAATGGAAACAGGATGCAACTGAGCTAAATTTCGAGTCTCATAGCAAAAGGTCTCAATACTTATGTAAATCAGGTATTTCTGTTTTTCATTTGAATCCATTTACAAAAATGTCTTAACCTGTTTTCGCTTTGTCATTATGGGGTATTGTGCGTCGGAAAATATGAGGAAAATATTTTATTTAATCCATTTTAGAATAAGGTTGTAAAGTAACAAAATGTGGAAAAAGTGAAGTCGTCTGAATACTTTCTGAATGCACTATATGAGGTGGCATAATTTTACATTAATTTTCACTTCAGAATTTTGTCCCATTATACAAGGAATCTGATTGTCTGAACACCCCTTTTTATTTGAGTAAAGTTTTATGTTATTGCCGAGGTGTAGGCTGTGAGATATGTCAGAAGGTGACATTGTGTGGAACTGAGCTGAGCTCTAAAGCAGGGATAAAGTGATGTGATGGACAGAAGATTGGCTGAGAATTAAAAAAGAAGATGAGCCCTCTCCGAGCACTACAGGACAGCTGACAGGCAGCCTGTAAAGCTCTCTCCTCAGGTTCACATGGAGTGAGCCCTCTCTGGAAGGCCACAGGTGAGCTTGACTGATAACTATGGAGGTCATCCTTCCCATACTATGACTTGTGGGTGTGAGACCAAGCTAGCTAGAAAAATAGTTGTAAACCATTTCAATGAATGTGCTTTAGCAAATAGTTTCCCCTTATTCTACGGGTATAATTTAACTGTGCATATTTGCAGTAAATCTGAATATTGCTCAATTTAAAAGAGTTAACTCACAAGACTACCATCTGTAGGAACATCAAAGTCACCCATTAGAAAATAATAATATCAAGCAACGTGAGAAGATAGGAATATTAAAATAATGTGCCTTACTGGCAAGTACATGTGCTCATTATTGCATATGAAAAGTTTGGAACGTGTTAAAGCTGCCTGTGAAGAAAATCTTTGATTGTGTGATGGAGAAAAATAATTGGGTAAAGGCTTTGGAAATCTCAGTCTGTAGAGAGACAGATATTTTGATTTCAGTTTCTAGTGGGACACATACGAAAGAGGTATGACATTTAAATAAACACACAGTATGTCATTCTATTTGGATCAAGATGTTTCAGACAGGAACATGATATAGCTATGATTTGTATTTCACGTTTGTTTACAGTATACACATCATTTACTCTGAAGGTGCACTTCTCTCTCTCACACAAACACATCATTCAAATATCTATCCAAAGTCATTCAACTTGAGCAAAATCAACCTGTTTTGTGTTCTCCCAGGAGAATGAATTACAATAGAGATCTATTCCAGTGACAGTATTCTCTCACAAAACATGACATTCCACAGTCTCAGGGATTTTTTTATTTATTGGACAGAATCAAACAATGTCAATGTCTCTGATGAGATCAAAAGTAGAGCAGGGAGGGTATGAGCCAAGTGGATCATAGTGCTGTCCTATTTTATTAACTTCTACCATGTTCTTTGTCACCCGTCCTGTCAACCATCCTGCCAGAGCAGCAGCATAGCCATCTTCAGCTAATCAGCAAAAGTAGACAAAAGTCAAATTGCAGCTAAATGTTGGTGCTATTTTACAACAGCTCCTCGTGTTGTTTGGGTCAAGAATAAAAATGTTAAAGATTGCACACACATTGAAGAGGGATGATCCTGACTTTTGAGCTAATCAAACCTTTGTCGAATGTATTATTTTAAACTGGATGATTCGAGCCCTGAATGGTGATTGGCTGACAGCAATTGTATATCAGACCGTTTACCACGGGTATGACAAACAATTTATTTTAACTGCTATAATTATGTTGGAAACCAGTTGATAATAGCAATAAGGCACCTCAGGGGTTTATGGTATATGGCCAATATATCACGGCTAAGGGCTGTATCCAGTATCCGGGCAGCCGCGTTGCGTCGTGCATAAGAACAGCCCTTAGCCATGGTATATTGGCCATATACCACACCCTCTCAGGCCTTATTGCTTAAAAATGTGTACAACACATTTAGGCACACTTTCCCGATATCGAGTTGCACCCCCTTTTACCCTCAGAACAGAAATACAAGGTGTTGAAAGCATTCCACAGGGATGCTGGTCCATGTTGACACCAAATCTTGTGTCAATTTGGCTGGATGTCCTTTGGGTGGTGGGCCATTCTTGACACATATGGGAAACAGTTGAGTGTAAAAAACTCAGCACTCAAACTGGGTGTGCCTGGCACCTACCCCGTTCAAAGGCACTTACATATTTAGTCTTGTCCATACATCATCTGAATGGCACACATACACAATCCATGTCTCAAGGCTGTCTCTTCCTCTTCATCTACATGATTGAAGTGGATTTAACAAGTGACATCAATAAGGGATCATAGCTTTGATTCACCTGGTCAGTCTATGTGATGGAAAGAGCAGGTGTTCCTAATGTTTTGGCAGTTGGTGCAGCAGCTACACATACACTACTTGACCAAAATTATGTGGACACCTGCTCGTCGAACATCTAATTTCAAAATAATGGGCATTAAAATGGAGTTGGTCCCCTCTTTGCTGCTATAATAGCCTCCACTCTTCTGGGAAGGCTTTCCAGCAGATGTTGGAACATTGCTGCGGGGACTTGCTTCCATTATGCCATAAGAGCGTTAGTGAGGTCGGGCATTGACGTTGGGCGATTAGGCCTGGCACGCAGTTGGCGTTCCAATTCATGCAAAATGTGTTCGATGAGGTTGAGATCAGGTCTCCGTGAAGGCCAATCAAGTTCTTCCACACCGATCTCAACAAGCCATTTCTGTATAGACCTCACTTTGTGCATGGGGTCATTGTCATGCTGAAAACGTAAAGGGCTTTCGCCAAGCTGTTGCCACAAAGTTGGAAGCACAGAATCGTCATTGTATGCTGTAGAATTAAGATTTCCCTTCACTGGAACTAAGGGGCCTAGAAAAACAGTCCCAGACCATTATTTTCCATCAATCTTTACAGTTGGCACTATGCATTCGGGCAGTTACCGTTCTCCTGGCAACTGCCAAACCCAGACCGGTCCATCGGACTGCCATGGTGAACTGTGATTAATCACTCCAGAGAACGCGTTTCCACTGCTCCAGACTCCAATGGCGGTGAGCTTTACACCACTCCAGCTGACGCTTGGCATTGTGCATGGTGATCTTAGGCTTGTGTGGGGCTGCTCAGCCATGGAAATCCATTTCATGAAGCTCCCGACAAACAGTTATTGTACTGACATTGCTTCCTGGGGCAGTGTGGAACTTGGTAGTGAGTGTTGCAACAGAGGACAGACGATGTTTACACCCTTCAGCACTCTGTTGTCTCGTTCTGTGAGCTTGTGTGGCCTACCACTTCGCGGCTGAGCCGGTGTTGCTCCTAGAAGTTTTCACTTCACAATAACAGCACTTACATTTGACTGGTGCAGCTCTAGCAGGGTAGAAATTTGACAAACTTACTTGTTGGAATGGTGGCATCCTATGACGGTGCCACGTTGAAAGGCACTGAGCTCTTCAGTAAGGCCTTTTCACTGCCAATGTTTGTCTATGGAGATTACATGTCTGTGTGCTCGATTTTATACACCTGTCAGCAACGGGTGTGGCTGAAATAGCCGAATCCACTAATTTGAAGGGGTGTCCACATACTTTTGTATATATAGTGTAGCTCTCCACTTCTCTTTTGTCATTTAAAGGCAATTTTCTCTCCTTCAATTGAGCTTCAGTCCATCACCATTTGAGCAATCTGCAAGAACAATATAGTCTCCTTATCTGTTCTCCACTGTCAAACATCCTCTTGTATTTCAGTCCATTAAGGTATGTATGCCATTAACCCTGGGCGGTCTCCACACTGCCATGCCTATCAGGAGTATCCTCTCGTCTCTCCTATAAATTATTGATTAGGAACTGTGAGGCTATCATGTCCAGCCATTTGAAGTAACTCATTGTTTACCTTCCTTTTGTCTATGTTAATACCATTTTAAAGTGCTAGTACCGTAGTGGAGCAGAAGAATCAATGTAACCAGTATCAGTGCTCGAAAGAGGCCAATATTTGACAGGTGAAAATTTGAAATTTTTCATAAACAGAGAGTTGGAGAGTTCAGTTCAGTGTTAGATTCCTTATTCAACCATTTCACTTTTCAATAAATGCGTTATTTGTCTAATATGTCGCGTTCTTTCTAAAGAGCCGCTATGTATCTGTAGAATGGCCATACTGTATGTATCTGTAGGTGGGACAGTAATAGTCCATGGGCCAGTATGTTTTGCTATGATAACCACGTATCTGAGAGAACTAAATGTGGTAGCTGAAATCACTGCATTATATGTTATGACCCCTATGCGGTTATTTGGCCCAACAGGATTGAGGGTATGACATGTTTTCTGATTATCAGGGCTCCTGAGTGGGCTAAGGCACTGCATCTCACTGCAAGAGGCATCGCTACAGTCCCTGGTTCGATTCTAGGCTGCATCAAATCTGTCCGTGATGGGGAGTCCCATAGTGCGGCGCACAATTGGCCCAGCGTGTAAGATAGTTGTTCTTAACTGACTTGCCTAATTAAATCAAGGAGCAATCTTCTGAAACTTTGGTAATGATATCTCTATGGGCCCACCTTAGGGGGTCAAAGGTCCTACATGTATGCATTTTGGGGTACATCGAGACAGAATGGACAGTATTGAGACGCACTCTATTATCACATGGTACCCTAGATCAGAGTTTCCCAAACTCGGTCCTGGAGGCTAGGGGAAAAAACAAAACGTGCACCATGGGTGGCTGCGGGACCGAGTTTGGGAGACTCGGTTTTAGACTAGCCTCCTCTGAATTGTCAGCACTGGAAATATGGATTTAGTTTCATAACCAAGCAATGACAGCAAATACAGAATGGTTTAGGCAAATGATGTATTGCTTGATTTATTGTCATACAGTAGCTAAAATCTGTATGAATCTGTGTACATATTGATATTGTTTATATTAACTACTTCACTTAACACTAAGTTCCCTGGAAGGCATGTGATTCTAAAGTAACCAGGCATTAAATAACTCCTGATCTGAGCCCACTTGCCTCACTCTTTTGAAGAGTAGCCAGGTGCTCCCAGGAGATAATGTTTGACATCATCAAGGACTTAAAGACCTCTTATGCATTTTTGTTACAATGACATGGTTACTTTAATCAGCCTCGCATGATTTTGTCACAGCCACAGAATTATTTAGCTGACAGAGTTTGTCATTAAGGGCCTCAGCAGTTTTGCTTAGGTCTGAGGGAATGAGACTGTTTGGTTCATGATAGAGCATCTCTACTGTCCATGGCCCTCCTATAGATACACCGCTCTTCTAGTCCATGGGCCAGTGGGAAAAATGTGTCCACTTTTGGGGTGGCACAGGTTTGATGCTATTCAATTGTACATCACAAGCCCCTGATCAAATTGATATATGATAACTTCTCCAAAAAAGTACCTTAATGCGTTTTTCACACCTACAGCATCTTGTTGTATTGGGAGTCTATGCAATAGAACGGGAGTCTATGCAAAGGAACGTTGAGACAAGTTGGAATGTTCACATGCTCATTGAAAATGATTGGAACATTTTTATCGAGTAATCTCATCATAAAAACCATGGGATTTGGTACATTTTTGCCATCAGATCTAATGATTCAGACGGACTCATCATCGAAAATGTGGAATTAGCATGTGTTGTTTAATCACCCCCAAAAACCATTATTATGCTCATGCATATCAAAATAAGAAGGGTGATTAGTAAATATGAACATCAGCAGGGAGATTAGTCTTCAGTGATACATTGCTCCTTTAATAAGATGGTTTGCTCTGTAAATTAGTGCTCGTAATTGCTGCCTAATTGGTTTGTTAAAATGAAAAATCGACACCAGTCTATCATTGGCGCTAGAGCATGAACTCCCTAGTACACAACTAACATTCATATCCCTAACTCATTCATTCATTCATTCATATCTCTAATGGCAAACTTGAAAACATGCCAATCAGAGATGTACAGTATGATGTGATTTAACTATCCATTTTCCCGTTAGGTTTATTCCCCAGGGATTCATGTTCTACAACTCTACAACTTGTAATGTCAAGCTTTACAGAACTGTGTGGGCAGAACTGAAAAAGCATGTGCGAGCTAGGAGGCCTACAAACCTGACTCAGCTCTGTCTGGAGGAATGGGCCAAAATTCACCCAACTTATTGTGGGAAGCTTGTGGAAGGCTACCTGAAACCTTTGACCCAATTTAAACCATTTAAAGGCAATGCTACCAAATACTAATTGAGTGTATGTAAACTTCTGACCCACTGGGAATGTGATGAAAGAAATAAAAGCTGTAATAAATAATTCTCTCTACTATTATTCAGACATTTCACATTCTTTAAATAAAGTGGGGATTCTACCTGACCTAAAACAGATAATTTTTACTAGGCATGTATTTGGCTAAGGTGTATGTAAACTTCCGACTTCAACTGTATGCGGTAAGGCTACCGTTTGTAAAACACCAAAAGAAGACAGCCGGTCCGGACAGGACTAAAATTCCAAAAGATGTCTGGGGTATAGCCTTTTTAAAACAGGCCATAGCATTGTCTGTATTAGTTCTCATTCCTGTGACTAATGAATTAGGCTTTTAAATTTCTGAATATCAGCTACCTGACTTTATCAGGAGGAGTTATCCCTATTTGCAATGTGTTTACACAAAGGGAAATGCAGAAGTATTATATTTTTTCGCTATAATCAGCTCAATAACAATTGATGAACACAAACGTGAAACCATTGATCATGACAATTTTGCTCAAGGGATGAAACTCCTGGGCAGCAGTTGTGAGTAGCCTGATTCTCCAGACCATAATGTCCATTTTATTTTGACCTGTCATGTTTTTAAGATATGTTGCTTGTTAACATGTCAGCACATTATTTGATTAGGCGCCATTTACAGCGGCTTGTATTCGTGGAGGCCAAGGGGAGACAATTCTTCCCACTAAAATTGACCAACATATATATATTTTTAAATAAAACTTATTTAGTCTCTGTGTTTCATAAATGTCCTTCAATTCACAGGAGGCTGAATGTATCTTACACAACAAAGCATTAGAACGAATGAAACAGCGCCCCTCTTTCTCTCTATGTGTAGCCCATCTATTTGATGCTGTCTAGTCAAAAATAGTATGACACTGTCGTCGCCCATAGCATTGAATGCAAGGGACCAGCGAGCATTTGGCCTTCGTTGATAAAAAATATAGAATAATAGCCAATCAGCATTGAACTAAACAGAGTGAGCTCAACTGTGAATGGTCCTGGTGCACATTTTTTTTATAGGGAAGCCAGTTTGGATTTGGCTTCACACCAATCACGTTTGAAGCCAAATGTAATTGACAGAAAAAAAAGTGTGGCATCTTGCTCTGTTGTTGTCCTCCAGTGGCTAGCTAGCTATACTGAACAAAAATATAAATGCAACAATTTCAACGATTTTACTGAGATACAGTTCAAAGGACCAAGAGTATGTGGACACCTGCTCGTTGAACATCTCATTCCAAAATCATGAGCATTAACAGTGGTGTAAAGTACTTAAGTAAAAATACTTTAAAGAACTACTTATGTAATTTTGGGGGTATCTGTAATTTATTTTACCATTTATATTTTTCACAACTTTTAATTTTACTTCTCTACATTCCTAAAGAAAAGTATGTACTTTTTACACCATAGATTTTCCCTGACACCCAAAAGTACTCCTGACATTTTGATTGCTTAGCAGGACAGGAAAATTGTCAAATTCACACACTAATCAAGAGCAATTGCATTTACTTTTGATACTTAAGCATATTTAAAACCAAATACTTTTAGACTTTTACTCAAGTAGTATTTTACTGGGTGACTTTCACTTTTACTTGAGTCATTTTCTGTGAAGGTATCTTTACTTTTAAGTATGACAGTTGTGTACTTTTTCCACCATTGAGCATTAATACAGAGTAGATCCCCCCCCCCTTTGCTTCTATAACACCCTCCACCAGTCTGGGAAGGCTTTCCACTAGATGTTGGAACATTGCTGATTGCTGTGGGGACTTGCTTCCATTTAGCCACAAGAGCAGTAGTGAGGTCGGACACTGATGTTGGGCGATTACGCCTGGCTCGCAGTCGGCGTTCAAATTAATCCCAAAGGTGTTCGATGAGGTTGAGGTCAGGGCTCCTTGTGGGCCAGTCATGTTCTTCCACACCAATCTCGACAAACCATTTCTGTATGGACCTCGCTTTGTGCACGGATACCGTCATTGTCATCCTGAAACAGTAAAGGGCAAACAGTAAAGGGCCTTCCACAAACTGTTGCCACAAAGTTGGAAGCACAAAATCATCTAGAATGTCATTGTATGCTCTTAGGCTTGTGTGCGGCTGCTTGGCCATGGAAACCCAATTCATGAAGCTCCCGACGAACAGTTCTTGTGCTGACATTGCTTCCAGGGGCAGTTTGGAACTCGGTAGTGAGCGTTGCAACCGAGGACAAATGATTTTTATGCACTACGCGCTTCAGCACTCGGAAGTCCCGTTCTGTGAGCTTGTGTGGCCTACCACTTCATGGCTGAGCCGTTGTTGCTCCTAGATGTTTCCACCTCACAGTAAAAGCACTTACAGCTGACTAGGGCAGGTCTAGCAGGGCAGAAATTTGACCAACTTACTTATTGGATAGGTGGTATCCTATGACGGTGACACGTTGAAAGTCACTGAGCTCTTCAGTAAGGTCATTCTACTGCCAATGTTTGTCTATGGAGACTGCATGGCTGTGTGCTCGATCTTATACACCTGTCAGCAACGAGTGTGGCTGAAATAGCTGAATCCACTAATTTGAAGGCGTGTCCACATACTTTTGTATATATAGTGTTCTTCCACATACACACACACACATACATACACACACACACACACACATACACATACACACACACAGAAATCAGTAACATGGACAGCCACATCATAATTACGTTGATTGGACTAAATGTTTTTGTTGGTATCTTTTAGTTGTCACTGTATTAGACTCAGCATAGGTGATTAGATGATGTTGAAGTTGAAATGGTGCTGGAATAGTGGAGGCAGAGACTGTTTTCTTTGCGACTTCCGGTATCTCTCCGTGGCTCTAAATCAATAGGCCTAGTTGTTAAGTTCTCACACAAATCATCAAGGAACCCACCAGGTACAACCCTAACTCTGTAAACAAGGGCACCCTCATAGACGTCATCCTGACCAACTGGCCCTCCAAATACACCTCCGCTGTCTTCAACCAGGATCTCAGCGATCACTGCCTCATTGCCTGTATCCGCTACGGAGCCGCAGTCAAACGACCACCCCTCATCACTGTCAAACGCTCCCTAAAACACTTCTGTGAGCAGGCCTTTCTAATCGACCTGGCCCATTGACCTCATCCCGTCAGTTGAGGATGCCTGGTCATTCTTTAAAAGTAACTTCCTCATCATTTTAGATAAGCATGCTCTGTTCAAAAAATGCAGAATTAAGAACAGATACAGCCCTTGGTTCACCCCAGACCTGACTGCCCTCGACCAGCACAAAAACATCCTGTGGCGGACTGCAATAGCATCGAATAGTCCCCGTGATATGCAACTGTTCAGGGAAGTCCGGAACCAATACACGCAGTCAGTCAGGAAAGCTAAGGCCAGCTTCTTCAGGCAGAAGTTTGCATCCTGTAGCTCCAACTCCAAAAAGTTCTGGGACACTGTGAAGTCCATGGAGAACAAGAGCACCTCCTCCCAGCTGCCCACTGCACTGAGGCTAGGTAACACGGTCACCACTGATAAATCCATGATTATCGAAAACTTCAATAAGCATTTCTCAACGGCTGGCCATGCCTTCCGCCTGGCTTCAACCTCGGCCAACAGCTCCGCCCCCCCCGCAGCTCCTCGCCCAAGCCTCTCCAGGTTCTCCTTTACCCAAATCCAGATAGCAGATGTTCTGAAAGAGCTGCAAAACCTGGACCCGTACTCATAGACCTTGCCAAGGCTTTCGACTCTGTCAATCACCATATTCTTATCGGCAGACTCAGTAGCCTCGGTTTTTCGGATGACTGCCTTGCCTGGTTCACCAATTACTTTGCAGACAGAGTTCAGTGTGTCAAATCGGAGGGCATGCTGTCCGGTCCTCTGGCAGTCTCTATGGGGGTGCCACAGGGTTCAATTCTCGGGCCGACTCTTTTCTCTGTGTATATCAATGATGTTGCTCTTGCTGCGGGCGACTCCCTGATCCACCTCTACGCAGACGACACCATTCTATATACTTTCGGCCCGTCTTTGGACACTGTGCTATCTAACCTCCAAACAAGCTTCAATGCCATACAACACTCCTTCCGTGGCCTCCAACTGCTCTTAAACGCTAGTAAAACCAAATGCATGCTTTTCAACCGGTCGCTGCCTGCACCCGCATGCCCGACTAGCATCACCACCCTGGATGGTTCCGACCTAGAATATGTGGACGTCTAGAAGTACCTAGGTGTCTGGCTAGACTGCAAACTCTCCTTCCAGACTCATATCAAACATCTCCAATCGAAAATCAAATCAAGAGTCGGCTTTCTATTCCGCAACAAAGCCTCCTTCACTCACGCCGCCAAGCTTACCCTAGTAAAACTGACTATCCTACCGATCCTCGACTTCGGCGATGTCATCTACAAAATGGCTTCCAACACTCTACTCAGCAAACTGGATGCAGTCTATCACAGTGCCATCCGTTTTGTCACTAAAGCACCTTATACCACCCACCACTGCGACTTGTATGCTCTAGTCGGCTCGCCCTCGCTACATATTCGTCGCCAGACCCACTGGCTCCAGGTCATCTACAAGTCCATGCTAGGTAAAGCTCCGTCTTATCTCAGCTCACTGGTCATGATGGCAACACCCATCCGTAGCACGCGCTCCAGCAGGTGTATCTCACTGATCATCCCTAAAGCCAACACCTCATTTGGCCGCCTTTCGTTCCAGTACTCTGCTGCCTGTGACTGCAACGAATTGCAAAAATCGCTGAAGTTGGAGACTTTTATCTCCCTAACCAACTTCAAACATCAGCTATCTGAGCAGCTAACCGATCGCTGCAGCTGTACATAGTCTATTGGTAAATAGCCCACCCTTTTTCACCTACCTCATCCCCATACTGTTTTTATTTATTTACTTTTCTGCTCTTTTGCACACCAATATCTCTACCTGTACATGACCATCTGATCATTCATCACTCCAGTGTTAATCTGCAAAATTGTAATTATTTGCCTACCTCATGCCTTTTGCACACATTGTATATAGACTCCCCCTTTGTTTTCTACTGTGTTATTGACTTGTTAATTGTTTACTCCATGTGTAACTCTTTGTTGTCTGCTCACACTGATATGCTTTATCTTGGCCAGGTCGCAGTTGCAAATGAGAACTTGTTCTCAACTAGCCTACCTGGTTAAATAAAGGTGAAATAAATAAATAAATAAAAGTAGTCGGAAAATGTCAGAAACATGAACTTGTTTGACAATGCTGTAGGTCATGTAGTTGTTTGTGACATGCAATATGTTTTGTGGACTTCGCTGGACAGATGTTGTTCTCTGGTTTTGCGCTGAAACAAAAGGTGTGGTTGAATTGATTCTGCCCACTGTGTCTTCTTAATGTCCCGGCCTTAGGTGTATATATGACATTGTCAAGGCACATGAACTAACAGGTTATAGAGCAAACAACGCAATTATCACAACACATGAGACTATATGGCTTTTCTTTCCTGGCTTGGCTTCCCCAGTGATTTTAATCACGCACTGCTACTGGCCATTTAGGTTAAGCTATTTGATCGGAGAAACCTGCATGATTTCAAAAGTTTCCGTCTCATTACGTTGTTGTACATTTTATCACCAGCCTGTAGGCTACAGAAAAGGCCACTTAGGCCTACTCTTTCTACCATAAGATTTATGTTATATTATTATTATTTTGACTGAACGTTGGTGGAGCGCCGCAGCGATGCGTCTCTCCAACAGCACCCTGGAGAGGCGCGCTGGGAATGGACAAGATAAATATTTTGCGGTCCTGCCTTTGACGAAGTGGGCACTTCTTTTCACAGGGCGGCATCAGTGCTCAGCTAAAAAATACCATGTGACACCGGTTGAGAGAAACTGTCATTGTTTTGGGTCAGAATTATGTGAGGTTTTATGTGTTTTTGGAAGTATGTATTGGTCAGTTTAGCTCAGAAAATGCCATACTCGTTAATCTGCCGCCATAGTCGGCTGCCTAATCCTCCCTAATGATCGGTCCGGCCCTGCAACACCCTTGCCAATTTAACCTCCAAACACTGGCTTCTCTGGCATTATCACTTAACTGACTACTTGAACGAGAAGAGAATGATTGATCAGATGTTTGTTATTTCTATCCCAACCATAGAGACACGTAGCCCAACCTTCCACTGTCTGTCTACAACAGGAAATGAGGGGTGTAAATACCGTTTAACCATTTTGCATTTCACCAGTGAACATTTCATTATGCATTCACCAATTATCCTTCCCTAAATTACAGGTTGGCATGAACCGCACAACGCATCGCTCCTAAACACACCCCTGTTTGCCTGCCACAATCTTCAACCAGGGGTGTATTCATTACGCTGAGGTACATATACCAATTTACTCCAAATGGAAAATGTTTTGAAATGAAAACAAGAGTTTCTATTGGACAAATTCAAGTAGGTCCCTTCCTGTTTTTTTTCTCCGTTTGATCTGTTTGCTTCCGTTTGTTTTTCTTAAATGGTAAATGGTGTGTTTCTGTTGCAAGACGTAATGAATACACCCAGGACACATTAAGGACTCCTCAAAAAATATTTGGACAAAGAAGTAAGTGTTTACATTTCTTTAGTGTAACTTTAGCGTTCATTCTGAAAGAGGATCATTGGTACTGTAGTTTTCATTTTAATCAACAAATACATAAATGGAAATAGTGTGGAGTCGCAAACAAAAACTATGGTGGCTAAACTAAGTACATCGGCATCCGTGACCACACATTACCATACATTTCATTTTTGTTTTCACCAGTGATCAACAATCATGCTAATTGAGAACATTTCTGCAATTACAAAACCTATATTTGATTAAATTGTTTTTGATAAATGACATCGGCAAGAGACTGGGGCTAAATCCCGGCATTTGTGCAGGGAGGGCTTTTGTGAAGGTAACTCTACTTATGTCCCAATTGAAACTGGTCTTCAGGGATGCAGCAACCAACCATATGGTGAAAATAAACAAGTGAGTTTCCCCATAAAAGTGAGGGAGGCATGGAGCTGTTATGAGCTGCTTCCATTAGCCCCAATAAACTCTGAAGGTGAGGCGGAACAGTGTGACAGAATCTAAACCGACAGCAGTTTGTTTTTGCAGTTTTAATTAAGGAAGGCAGGTGTGATAAGAATTGGTGTGTTATGCAGCATATTAGTGATAATAACACAAATTAATGTTATTCTCTCACACTTTGTATTATTTAGTTCTCAATCTCCAAGTGCTCTACACAAAGAGAGAGACACTAACAGGTTACAAGAGGCTAACAGGTTACAAGAGGCTAACAAGTACAAATAAGACTATTTTGCACAAGTGAACACTTGGATGAGCAATACATTTTCAGAAAGTAAACAATGACAAAGACTGAGATCATGGGCCCCAAATCCCTCATCAAGAAACTGGGTCAACACAACATGACTATCGATGGCTGCACCATCCACTCCATCTCCACAGTCAGGAACCTTGGTGTCACATTTGAGCCCAGTCTGTCATTTAAACCCGCCATCATACAGAACATCACCAAGTCAGCTTTCTTCCACCTCCAAAACATCTCACGACTCCGACCCTCTCTCGCTGACCCCACTGCTGAAACCCTCACTCACGCCTTTATCATTCATGGACTACTGCAACACCATTCCCTACGGACTCCCCACCAAAACACTGGACAGACTTCTACACATAAAAAATTCAGCTGCACGAGTCCTCACACACACTAAACCTTGGGACCACATCACCCCCACCCTCATAAAACTCCACTGCCTCCCAGTTCAATACAGGATCACCTTCAACTGCTCCTGCTCACCTACAAAGCACTCAATGGACTGGCGCCCACATATTTTACTGACCCCCTACACTCTTAGAAAAAAAGGTGCTATCTAGAACCTTAAAGGGTTCTTCGGCTGTCCATAGGAGAACCATTTGAAGATTTTTTGGGGTTGCAGGTAGAACCCTTTCGGGTTCCATAATGCCTTCCACCATTGAACACTTCATTATACATTATATGTTCACCAATTATCCTTCCCCAATTTACAGGTTGTCATGAACCGCACAACACGCTCCTAAACGCACCTCTGTTTGCCTGTTACAATGTCCAACCAGGGGTGTATTCATTCCGTTTGCTCTGTTTGCTTCTGTTTGGTTCTTAAACGGTAAACTGTTTCCGTTGAAAGACGTAATGAATACACCCCAGGAAGCATGAAGATGAAGAACCCTTTTTGGTTGCATTTAGAACCCTTTTTGGTTCCAGGTAGAACCCTTTTGGTTCCAGGTAGAGGAGTGCACACTCACTTTTCTGACACTGGCCTCCTCAACATCCCTCACACCAGGCTCTGCTCCAAGGGAGACCGGGCTTTTAGCAGTGCAGCTCCCCAACTCTGGATCTCCCTCCCTCTCCATGTCAGAACCTCACAATCCATACAGATATTCAAGTCCAAACTAAAGACACCTCTTCACATAGGCTTACCCGGATACTCTGTTTGTCTTACCTTTATATCCCTTGTCTCGTTCCTTCCCTGTTTAGTCTGTCATCATGATTAAGTCGGGTAAGTCTGTCCTGGTAAGTCTGTCCTTATGTTAAGTCTACTTTTACATACTTATTTTAATGTGTGATTTTATAGCTTTTTATCCCACTGATTATCTTGTGTATGTAAAGTAACTTGAAAAGTACTTTAAATAAAATGCATTATTATTATCATTATTATTATTATTATAATATTATATAATCAGTCAAAGTTAGTTTTGAGGCCTGTATAAAACTCCTGGTGAGAAATTGGCTTCAGTCTATGGTAATTAGGAAGAGCCCTGAGTGATACATTTAATTTTTAAGGCCTAACAAACACATTTGTCACAATCATTTGTAACCATTGTCACAATGTGGCATACCATTAAACATGTGATTATGTGTTAACAGGTGCTCACAAATGATAATAAAATTGGATGATTATGTTGTATCAATTGAAATGTAATTCTAAAATGAGAATATTTCTAATTAAAGAACTAAAACCAATTTCTCATCACCAGTCTGTTTTCTACTCCTTTGAGAGATTTGAGTAATTGAGTGGAACCCACCAAGAGATTAATGACATGGTTTTTGCAACTTGGCAACTAGTCCTTATTATGGCTGGCAAGAGGGAAATAGTACACAACAGTGTGTAAACACAGATCTGATTTGATGTAATGATCCCAGTTTTCCCAAATCCCAGTAAACTCTCTGAAGAAAAATAAGCTAATTTGTTCAAATTTTTCCCCATGCTCCTGCGGGCAAAGTCTGGTTCCAAGGAAAATTGGGTCTAATGGAGTGTGCGCCCTAGTGGTATGACCTCAATTAACGTTGCCATCCTCAATGTCTGTACAGTGTTCAACCCTCGGTGACCACATCAGAAAATCTGTTGCATGTCTTGTTCCCTCCTTATTTTTTCTCCGTTTTATGAAAAGCACAGATGTTCTTTGCTGCTGTTTTCCATTGCTTCCTGAACTTCTGTCTTTCAATCAACTTTCTACAGACGAAGACACTCAAATCAGGTAGACAAACAGCTGTCCCATTTCAAAAACATATTTGATACTTGTCCCTTCTGCACCACTGAGAAATGGTTACTGTTTTTTATTAAATAAGGGTCAGGGAGAATATTATAAACTGCATGAAGGGCAGTCGCATGACCCTATTGTACACTAAGAATGATCAGAATTCATGTTTGCAATGCTTGACAAGAACTTATCTCATCCAAGTGGCCCCATTTTCAGACTTGTCTCGTGGCCATGGCTTTAAAAAACCTGGCACAGGGACTGGACTAAGGGGCGTAGCTGCCATGTGAAATCCTTCACATGCATAACTAGGCTGAAAAGGACAGATTCCTGAAATACCCCTTAAAAAGCGAGGCAGTTGCCAGCTCATAGCTGAGATAACTACACAGAGCCAGACTGCCTGAAGCCTCAATGCATCATTGGGCCATTAGTACAGACAGTGTTGTTTGTGTGTGTGTGTGTGTGTGTGTGTGTGTGTGTGTGTGTGTGTGTGTGTTTTTGATACTTTCCGTTTTTTGATTGACTCATGTTTCTTTGAGGCATCCGTCTCCTAAGAGTGACAGCCCATTGGCCAGGAGAGCCAAGTTGCCAGACTTGATGATGATAGATGATGCCAATGGGACACGCTTACCGCATGGATCAAATATAAAGGAATGTGACACTGAAAAATGACTTGACCAAAAAGCATCATTTGATTGAATAGTTCTGGATTAGTCTCATCATCTCACACAGAAAACTGCATGACGGTTCTTACATCACTGCAATTCCTGCCTTCCATGGAAATAGGATAGAGCATGTAGCACTTAGATCCGAAATACTGAAAATAGTCTTTCATGTCTCATTAACTTGCAAAGACATTGGGAGCTTAATAGACTATTATTATAGAGTGCTCTGAGTACATTCCTTTTTATTTTTCACAACGTAGTTGCTGTGGGCTTTGATTTCTCCAGTCTTCCTTTAACCCCCTATTATTTGAATGCACCTGGCATCTTGAAATTAGAAAATTGTTAGACACTTTTTGTCATATATTTATGACACCAGTGCAACAATCTTCTAACTTGTTGGTTTACAGTTAGAGGCAGTTGAGTTTGACAATCTTCCTCTGGGCTACAGGAGAGCAGTCGGCCGGGGAAGCCAGTAAATGCTATTGAAGCATCGCTGAGCAAATATATCCAACCAAGTCACAGCTATTTTGTTCAAGGAAACACAATCTGCGGTCCACTGACAATTCAGAGAAAAGGGTTGGCTAAAATTGCATTTGTGATGCCAGTAATGTCTCACTGGAGAAACGGAGTCCAATTTCTTTTTGAAATAGTTTACAGTAGCGCTAGGTAGGCAGCACCCACAGTTGTCCCTCCTCAGTGTACTCCTACATGTGCATGTTTCCAGGTTGTAGTGGATCCTGTCAGCAGGCTGAAGTAATCCAAGCCTGGAATTCAATCACCATACACAGAGAGAGAGAGTCTTGTTACCGTACGGTTACCATGGACGCAAACTTGGCTACACCCCATGAAGATGAGAGCTGTAGCAGACATGTATGTTTTGAGAATCGACACGGACAAAGTAATTACTGCAGTCGCCACGGTGATCATCCAGGGCAACTAGTATGAATCGGCTGATGTAAAAAAAGGGCTTTGTAAATACATTTGATTGATTGGTTGAATGACAAATCATTAGAAGGTACTTTCTAACGCCAGACAATATAGTGAAGGTAAGACCAGACATTCTTTAACAATGTCATTTAAATGTTGCCTGGCAAAGAACTCAAAGAGGGCCATACTTGGAGTAATCCATGAATGGTTTGAAAAAGCCTACCTGTTGAATATACTTTTGTCTACAGCAAATACATCTATTACAGTGCACTTTTTAGATGAGGGCATTCCTACCACGGGAAGAGTGAAATAAATGTATTTCATTGAAAAGATCACCTTCTAAAATCATGCTGCGAACAGAATGCACAGTATGTGAAAAAATATTGGACCTTCTCCTTGTAAACAATATTGTGTAGACGTACGACTCATTAGTCTCAAAACAGCCAAACACATGATCGTTTGATGATTTTCTTTTTGCATTTTCTTTTTTTTACTTCCTTTATTCTTTTAAACCAAGGGTCAACATTTGCACGCTTGCCTTTACCTTAGTCATCAATAGCCTATTTCTCGCAAACCGAATGTGCAAGCTAATGATATCCGACAGATGTGTCGTGCAGAATGTATATGCTGGAAATGTTCCAATGAAATGTTTGTTTTTTCTTACTGTCAGTGCATTTACAGTACCTGTGATACCATTCCAGAATGTATTTTTATTGAATACTGTATGTAGTACTTTGTCGTGTAGAAAGACAGAGGGACAGTGCGATTGTGGTGGGCCTACCCTATGTTATTGGAAACACGGCAGCAGGTTGCTGGTGGGTTTAGAAGCAGCTGTGTCAACTGCAGCACCAGCCCCCTTTAAGCATCACAGCTCAATCCATCAATCCAGGAGACCGATATTTTCTACACCGATATACACACAGCATTGTATGTGCTGCAATGCCTCATGGATGTGGGACAGCTGTTTGGAACATCTAATAGATTCAACAATGGGAGATTTTGTGGAATCATTTGTAAAAAAAAATACGACATTTAATGGTGAATGAATCATTCATTACATGAGTATTATACATGTGCATGTTACGTTTATGATTTTCCTTTTTCTTGCTGAAATGGGAGCTGTAAATGAATAGGCGATACATGCAATTGTCCTCATTATGTCACAGTGATAGAGTGTGTGAGTGCTCCTCTGGCATTCTTCAGGGCGGCTGTTTTATCAGGGCTTCTCTGCAGACAGCCCCATGGAGGGAACCAACATTTGGGCTTGTGACTATCAGAGCCTATTGTCAGAGAGCTCTGACTCGCACCCTGGGAGCCATCAAACCCTCACAGCCCGAGTGTCTGTTGCATGAGTGGCGAAGCAGGGGCAAAGAGAAACAGTAGGTAATATCTGGAGCGTGGCTCTCCGTAAAAAAAAAGAGAGATTTCATGCAGTGTGCTGTTGGGATGTATTGTGGCATTTTTATACACCTAAACACTACAGGTTTTATTGTGCTGCTGTGTTAATGCTGAGGCTTGTGTTTCTTTGCCCAGTGATTGCGTTAAGTGCTGTTTTGAGTAATGTATGTCTACCTCTTACCTTGGAGGGTGTCTTGTGGGTGGTGTCTGCTCCCCTCCATGTCTTTGTATGGGAGGTGAGTGGGAGGTGGGAGAGCGCCTGTCTGAATGAAAGACTAGGGCAGGGAGGTTTATAAATAAAATTGACAGCAGACACCTTGCTGAACCATGACTGGAATTTTTAAAGGGTGGCAGAGCTTTTGTGAGAGGCCAGGGAAATATCTAGCTCAAACGCCTTGCAGAGTACACTGCCTCACTGGGTATAAATATGGATAGGGTGGTCTCTTTAGAGTGCTGGTCTGTGGGTTCACGTGATCTGTGCAGTACATCTCAATGGTGGGGAAAGGGAAAGAAAGCTACATGTGGCGTAATTTGAGACAAGCTGGAAATCAGATCGTTGATTCCGAGCTGTTACCTGAAGCCAAAGGCCACCTGAAGCAGACATGTCCTGGCTGGATGGACAGCAATGTCACAGCTCTCAATTTGATCAAGATTAAAAAATGGACAAAAATATTGAAATAACAAAAAATCTTTTGAAAGGTTAATCTTTTGCACTCCTTACAAAGAGAAGAATGAAAGAGAAGGGATTGAAGAAAGAGAGACAAAACGATCCAGGAAGAAAATGAAAATCATATATCTGAAAGGACAACCTGTTTTCAGTTTCCATTTTTTTTTCATGACTGATAACCTTATCTCAAGCAAATAGCAGTTGTGTCAAAGAGTCTTGATGTATAGTAAGAGTGAACAAAATTACCTTGGGTCAATCGATACTCATCAAATTCTGTTATCACCTTGAGACCCCATGCGAAAGGTTTGTGTCTCTACTGGAGGTGCACATTTCACCTCTGCTCTGGCTTTAAGGAGCTGATATGGCTGCCTGCTGCAGATTCCCCTCTCCCTCACACACACAAACACCTATGTAGAAGTGACTCCAGGGAGATATACCCTTTCTTTTGGCTGCGATAAATCTCAACACATTAGGAATTTAACCTTTTGTTTTGAACTTGAGCCTTGGCCTAGCTTTCCCTGTTGTGACATCTCTAGGGCAATGGAGATGAGCCATCCATCAGATATAAGCTTCACCTATATTAAAGATTACTTACACTCAGCTCTGCCCTTCTGCTCCGTGCACACATACATAACACGATTCTGTCATCGAAAGGGGAAGAACAACCTGGAGCACAACATCAAACAGAACTTCTTGCACCATCCATGAAACCAGCATGACTTATCATCAGAGCATATGAAATGTTTATCCTTCACATTGACACATGTATTGAAAAAAAAAAATCATTTAGCAGACGTTTTTATCCAGTTCAACTTAATGTTGTGAGTGCATACATGTTCGTACTGGTTCATCATCTACCAACTGAGCCAAATGGATTGTTTAAACGCACTAGCATTTTACTAGCATTTTTCTGAGAACACACAGCACCCTCTTAGCGTGCTTGCATCGTTTATCATCTAATTTAAAAGGCACAGCAAAAAAAGTTCTTACACTTGTTTGTACTAAAGCCATGTACCATTTTCTATGCATGCACATTTCTATGCATGCACATGTCTATGCATGCACATTTCTATGCATGCACATTTCTATGGCACCACATTTCTGTGACACCACATTTCTATGCATCCACATTTCTATGGCACCACATTTCTATGCATGCGCATTTCTATGATGCCACATTTCTATAGTTCCACAATTCGACGAATATGCACATTTCTATGACGCCACATTTCTATGACGCCACATTTCTATGGCACCACATTTCTATGGTGCCACATTTCTATGACGCCACATTTCTATGACGCCACATTTCTATGGCGCCACATTTCTATGGCACCACATTTCTATGGCGCCACATTTCTATGACGCCACATTTCTATGACGCCACATTTCTATGGCGCCACATTTCTATGAAGCCACATTTCTATGAAGCCACATTGCTATGGCACCACATTTCTATGGTGCCACATTTCTATGGCGCTACATTTCTATGACGCCACATTTCTATGACGCCACATTTCTATGGCGCCACATTTCTATGCATTCATTGCTGTGTATCTCTTAATGATCCTGCTTTACCAGAGATCCACGTTAAAATACATCTGTGTTTTACATAACTGCATCTAGAGATGTTATAGTAAGTCTGCCTTCATGGAACACACATGCTTGTGACCGCATGGTCTTTTTGTTATCCACATCAGTGATCAAAGCGAAGGAGAACGTTTTCCAGGCCATCCCATCCCATGTTTTCAAAAGACCTCCCGTTTGTAAGGTAAAATAACCTATTCTGAGAAATAAACTAGTGTCTCAATTTCTCACACTGCCCGCCTCTCCTGCTTCCTCAGGGGACCCAGCTCCCCTGTCCCTGAGTCTCCAGAGGTTGACGTAGACCTGCTCATTGCACATTTTCTCTCCCCGTCTCAGCTTCTCCCGGCTCACTGTTAACTGATTAGTACACAGTGTCATAGCCTACTTATTATTAAATTCTGCCAGCCACAGGGACACGTTCCAATAAGTTCTCAGAAGGAAATGGGGGATTAGTTTGCATGTTTTTAAGATTGCTTTTGTGAGTGAAAAAGAAAATGCTATGAGCACTAGAAATGGAAAGGTAAGAAAATATGAGCTTTATGTATTTGCATCGTTTTTTGGCATAAAGGGCATTTAAAGGCTAAAAGTATTAATCCCAGAAATTGGGTAATTTATTTGATTGACATGACGCAGTACCATTAAAGGTATACCATTTCAATAAAAAGGTAACTTCATCCATGATTCCTAGTTATAATAGATAGGGACTCTGGTAGTGACCCGAAAGCACTTTTGTTTAAAACCAGTCATTCAATCAAATTTATTTATAAATCAGCAGTTGCCACAAAGTGCTTATGAAAAAAAATATATCCAAAAACCCAAAAGAGGAAGTAATACAGATGTAAAAGCACGAATGCTAGGAAAAACTCCCTAGAAAAGGCAGGAACCTAGGAAGAAACCTAGAGCGGAACCAGGCTCTGACGTGTGGCCAGTCCTCTTCTGGCTGTGCCAGATGGAGATTATAAGAGTGCATGGGCATTACGGCCAGATCATTCTGGCCTTTAAACACGGTCAATAACTTAGACAACTGCTATGGTGCCTCAGGACAATATCACACCACTTGGGAAGGTACAATTATTGACCAAAGTAACAAAAATACAGGGAGTAACTGAACTGACCTGATTGAACAGGTGAATTAAAAAGCACACTGATATCTCTTGGTTGATTTTCCACCCACCCATTCTTGGGATTGTGGAGTAAGGTGGGACTTGATTCTATAACATCAGTATAAATGTCAATGGAGAAGGACTCTAATGATGGCTACACAATAGCAGCTTTGCTCCAGGGACCTGATTAGGTTAGAGGAAAGAAAACTCACCAGGTGGGAGTCCATTGCACTGGCCATAATGAGTGGAAGCTACACAGGGTATTTGAATGTCAACTCTACCTCCCGAGAGCTGCTTTCTTACATTTTTTGGGACATTCTAGAGTGAAACATTGGGGAAGATCCATGAGCTAAGGGTGCCATTTTACAGGTAAGATGTGAATATTCCTGTTGCATGTTCCTGTGTCAAAAACTGATGAGCGAGGATGATATGTCACTTCCTCCTGCCAATTTGAGCTGACATGTCTATAATGATATCCTAGTGTGCTTTATTTGTAAGGATGATGAGAACGTCAGATTTTGAGGGGAATGACATGTCAGACCAATATGGCAGGAAGGTATTCAACTCTATAAAACTGTATAATAGTCAAGTTTCGCATACTGTAAGCCCGAATTTAGTATTTACATTTTACTTAAATTTTCTGATGAGTACTGTTGGGGGAAGCAACTGCCCTAGTTTTGTTAAATATGTTCTCGTCAACTACCTGGTAAACATCGACTACCTAAGGTTACCTATTTTTGATTGTCACCCTAATGTCTATCAATGCGCTTTCAACTGTTCAAGTTGCAGAAGAAACACATGCGGAATTGATAGGTGCGTTCGGTTGCTCTTTAACTTTTATCTTTGGAAGAGTTGGAGACGTAATTCCAACATATCATTTCTTAACTTGTCGACAAGTTAATAGGTTATTTATTCCATTTCAAAAGTGGTATTGAATTGTGTTTGGTTGACAACCAAATAGTAACATTTGAATGAGATTTATCTTCTGCTTGGAAAGTTCCATCTGTGCCAATGAGTCTGGCTTTAATTCCAGTTTGACGTGTTGGATTCATGAAAAAATCGAAATAATCTATAGAATAGTACTAAATCAAATAAACCTTTAAATATATATATATATATATATATTTTTATTTAGCTCAGCTCCAGTACAGTGGGCTTGGCAGCACCTGCCTGCATTGCGTCTCTTCCGGTGGCGCTGCTGTGACAGGCTCTTGCTCATTGACTGTCAGACAGTCTATTGTCTGGAGAATCATCATGAATCCTCTCCCCGGCCCTGACTAGTCCTCCATCATGAGGCTTTAGCCCTGGTTCTCTGGCGGGGATGTGCCCCTGTCACCTCAGCCTAATCTCACAGGCAATCTACAGTTCAGCCAGCCTCATGTCACTGTGACATTGGCCTGTTATTAGCCTCACTACTCTTTTAGGGAGCATGCAAAGACACTTTTGGCAATCCGACAGCTCCGTGGCCTGAACTTCATTTTGGTGCAGGTAGTACAGCTGCCAGCGGGACTGGATCCTGATGCTCAGCTGAAGAGGAGAGAGTAAAGGTAGGCCCCCAATTGGGAATTCTGCGAGCCAATCCCCTTCAAACTCCATTCTATGGTAGTATAGCCAGGCAACATTGGAGTCTTCCTTGTCTCAGCCATGCTTTGGACATCCCTGACATCACGTTTGACTGTGGATTGGATCTGCTGGGATATCCCACTTACCATGGCTAACCCCTGACAAACCTATCTAAAACGTTCATTATTACTACTGCAATGTAGGGAAAAGAGATACCTGGTCAGTTGCACAACTGAATCCCTCTGAATCAGAGCGGTGCGGGAGGCTGCCTTATAATCTATGTTATCGGCGCCCGGGGAGCAGTTGGGAGCAGTTGTTGTTGGTGGTTAGGGTGGCAGGTAGCCTGGAGGGTAGGAGCATTAGACCAGTAACTGAAAGGTTGCTGGATCAAATCCATGAGATGACAAGGTAAAAAAATCTTCTGTTCTGCCCCTGAGCAAGACACTGTTCTCCGGCTGCCGGTGGATGTCGATTAAGGCAGCCCCCCGCACCTCTCTGATTCTGATTCAAATGCAGAAGACACATTTCAGTTGAATGCATTCAGTTGTACAACTGACTAGGTATCTCCCCTTTAAACGGCCTTGCTCAAGTGCAGAACAGTAGATTTCTCCACCTCAGAGATTCAAACCTCTAGGCTACCTGCCGCCCGTACTGCTACTAGTCGCTTCAGGCTATGTACTACTACTATTACCTAGTCTCCCACTGAAAGCTAATATTTATAAAACATTCACTCCTAGTACAGCAGCCTCAATTTTTTTGATACAATAACAAACATATAAACTTCCCCCAGGAGATGCACCATCATATTTCTCTCCCTAAATAATAGCCTAAAACATTTAGAATTTCTTATGAGTAAAAGTGTAGTAGCCTGAGTGTAGTTCTTTGTGATATGGGATCTAACCGCCCCACACTCCAAAGTCATGATGTTGATATAGTAGTCTGTCAATGTACTCAGACCATATATTTCAATATATTTACCTTTGACTATATTTCACTGCTTCACTTAAGCAAAAGGTTTTAAACCTCTTCAATGACCACTAAAAAATACTTTTATAGAGCTGAAGCAAGTCCCACAAGCAAGCCCTTTTGTCTTTTTCCCCCCCAGGGAGAATAATGTATTACACTTAATGAAACTAATTACACATTACAAACAGGCCTAAGAAGAATATGTGACATTTTCTGTGTTGTTAATTCAAGCCACGTTCACCCTTAAATTACATCCCGATTGGCAAAAATGTCAGCACAATTGGTCCGTCAATCAAGAATAACTAAATAGCCCATTTACAGAATTTAGACACAGCACATAAATATATGTTAGGTTAACAGGAGTTAGTTGACTGGATATGTAACATTTGTCCAAACAGTGTACAACTGCAAATGCACAGGGGGGCCTCGGACTTCTGTCTCTTTACATTCTACTGAGAGGAAGCCAATCCGGATGTTTTTTTTTTCTTTCTTTCCAACTATGCTTGTTACAAGTCGAAGAATGATGTATAACTGTCTTGACTAGGAAATCCCTAACAGGACCACAAGAGAGTTGTTTCAAGAGTACAAAGAAAAGCACATTTCTTATTTCATCTGCTGTATGCTATGTTCATCATCCTTCCTATTGGGTGTGCTCCATTGGCAAGTTATACAGTTATGTTCTTATTTGAGATCTCTCCCAATCAGTTTCTTAGAAGTGCAACACTAACGGCATCTCCATCAGGTATACAAGACAACAACAAAAAACATGTTGATGTGTCAAATGGATAGTATTTTCACTATCTTTTTAAGAAATGTGTTCAAGCTGTGTGTAAGGCAAGTGCAATTGTTGGTCTGATAAGAAGATGCTGTCTCTTAAGCAAGAAACACAGTGTAGGAAAACCCTAACCTTTAATGATAGACAACATGGCCATGTTAACTTTGTTCTTCCATTAAGATTTCCATGAGTTATTTTGTTGTTGTTGATTCGGGACCATTTCTGTGTTAAGATGAACCTGACCTTCTGGATATAACAACACCTGCCAATGTGTCTTTGATGGGATCTGCAGAAACATAAGGAGATATTGAATTCATAAAGTGTTTATCCGAGTACTCAAAGTGCTTCACATTGACGGCAAGAATACGGTGTATTGGAATGTTTTAATTAGCGTCGAGCAGGGACATTCACAATTATTTTAACAGTTGTGGTTATCATACCCTCTCATGTTATTAACAGCTGTTTACATACACTGAGTGTATAAAACATTACGAACAATGAGTTGCACCCCCTTTTGCACTCAGAACAGCCTCAATTCGTCGGGGCATGAACTACAAGGTGTCGAAAACGTTCCACATGGATGTTGGCCCATGTTAACACCAATGCTTCCTACAGTTGTGTCAAGTTGGCTGGATGTCCTTTGGGTGGTGGACCATTCTTGATACACACGGGAAACTGTTGAGCGTGACAAACACAGCAGCGTTACAGTTCTTGACACACTCAAACCAGTGCGCCTGGCAAATACTACCATACCCCATTCAATGGCACTTAAACATTTTTGTCTTGCCCGTTCACTCTCTCAATGGCACACATACACAATCCATGTGTCAATTGTCTCAAGGCTTAAAATCCTTCTTTAACCTGTCTCCTCCCCTTCACCTACATTGATTGAAGTGGATTTAACAGGTGACATCAATAAGGGATCATAGCTTTTACCTGGATTCACCTAGTCCGTCTAGGTCATGGAGAGAGCAGGTGTCCCTCATGTTTTGTACACTCAGTGTAATTCTCACTTATTCAAACACAGGGTTCTCAGAATTGCAACCCAGATGGCTTACTAAGGTTATGATGGTGTGTGAACCTTCTTAAAGGCATATATGAGTTGTGAGGCTAAAAAGCAACAGTTCTCTAAATAACACTTAGTAGTGCTGTTGTGTATATTTTACCATATGCTATTGTATTGAACTATAATGGAATTTCAAACATTCAGTTCAGGGGTATTTTAAAATGGACAGATGTTTAACTTTATGGGGCCATGCTTGTGAATATAAGCAACCATTTAAATTGAACAGTTTCGTATCAACATATCAGCCAATTCAAATTGCAGATTTACACGTGACAGAATGCTAAATTGTAGCTAGTCCAATCAGAGAACATGGCACACATTAGCCCTACAGTATGCTAAACTCGCCAAACAACGGCATTTCTGGCCAACAGAGGGATATTTTAAACTTACAAATTCAGGGTTTACTGTTGGTCTGTAACAAAATGTTGTGCACCAATGTTGTTAATTTATTTAAAAAATATATATTGATTGAATTTCAAAAACATACAATCTACCTGCTGGGTAGCTGCTCAACATCTACATTACATTCCAGTCATCTAGCAGACGCTCCCATCCTGAGCAACCCACAGGAGCAACCAGGGTCAAGCACCCCGACCAAGGGCACATCTACAGATCCCCAGCCTAGTCGACACTGGGACCCTAACCAGCGACCTCCCGGCCACCGGCCCCAACGCTCCTAACCGCCAGGCCACCCATCACCCCCAATCATCCAAGATCCCCCCACATTTCCCCCCCAAGGGCTGCCCCTCAACCATACAAGACCCTCCCACAGTCGCCCTCGAAAAACCTCTCCCTCCTTTCCCCAACCCCAAATGACCCATCTCCACCCCCTCCAAGCCACCATCCCCGTCCAACCCAACCAAAACAGAGTTATCCAAAGTTGGCTAGCAAACAAGCAAGGGATAAGAACGTTGCCAGGCATCATGGCAACCTAACAGTTAGAACCAATGACTGGGTCGTGTACATAGATTTAGAACAAAAAAAATTATGACTGGGTCGCGTCTCAGGCAACCGAACCGGTAGAACAAACGACCAGTCAGCTTGGGTAGCAACCCTAGATTTGTGTCGGGACTATATCTCATGGAAGGATGAAATAGTATGATTAAATTCATCAAAATAATGTTTTTAATTAAAATATGTCACGCCGTTGTATAAAAGTGATAATGTCCTCGAAGTGTTAAGGGGATATATTGTCAGGGTTTGCCGGCTCACAACTTCATCTCGTAACAACACCTGTGCCAATATATCCTACAAACACCGGCCTCAAGGGCAATATCACTTAAATGTAAGTGGGAAAAAGGTATGTCCAGCAGTAGTTACAGCACCTATAGAAAGTCACCCCTCCCATTGGATTTCTTCTCATTTTATTGTGTTACAAAGTGGGATTAATTGTCATACACAAAATACTCTGTAATATCTAAATGGAAGAAAAATTACGAATATACCTTGGTTGCATAAGTATTCACCAACCTCAGGTAATACATGTTAGAAACCCCTTTGGCAGCAATTACATCTGTGAGTCTCTAAGAGCTTTGGAAACCTGGATTGTAAAATATTTTCCAATAATTATTTAAACATTCTTCAAGTTATTTCAAGGCATTGAGGATCCATGGATAGAGAGCAATTTTCTAGTCTTGCCATAGATTTTCAAGCAAATTTACACTACCTTTCAAAAGTTTGGGGTCACTTAGAAATGTCCTTGTTTTCCAGGAAAACATACATGAAATGAGTTGCAAAATTAATAGGAAATATAGTGAAGACATTGACAATGTTATAAATAAGGATTTTTAATTGAAATAATAATTGTGTCCTTCAAACTTTGCTTTCATCAAAGAATCCTCCATTTGCAGCAATTACAGCCTTGCAGACCTTTGGCAATGCTAGTTGTCAATTTGTTGAGGAAATCTGAAGAGATTTCACCCCATGCTTCCTGAAGTACTTCCCACAAGTTGGAATGGGTTGACGGGCACTTCTACGTACTATGTGGTCAAGCTGCTCCCACAACAGCTCAATAGGGTTGAGATCCGGTGCCTGTGCTGGCAACTCCATTATAGACAGAATACCAGCTGACTGCTTCTTCCCTAAATAGTTATTGCATAGTTTGGAGCTGGGCTTTGGGTCATTGTCCTGTTGTAGGAGGAAATTGGCTCCAATTAAGCACCGTCCACAGGGTATGGCAGGGCATTGCAATATGAAGTGATGGCCTTCCATCTTCAAGATCCCTTTTACACTGTACAAATCTCCCACTTTACCACCACTAAAGCACCCCAGACCATCACATTGCCTCCACCATGCTTGAGAGATGGCGTCAAGCCCTCCTCCATTATCAATTCATTTTTTCTGCGTCTCACGAATGTTCTTCTTTGTGATCCGAACACCTCAAACTTAGATTCAACTGTACATAACACTTTTTTCCAATCTTCCTCTTTCCAGTTTCTGTTTTATTTTGCCCATCTTCATCTTTTATTTTTATTGGCCAGTCTGAGATATGGCTTTTCTTTGCAACTCTGCTAAGGCCAGCATCTCCGGAATCGCCTCTTCACTGGTGACGTTGAGACTGGTGTTTTGCAGGTACTGTTCTGTGAAGGGAGTAGAACGAGATCTTCAGTTTCTTGGCAATTTCTCACATGGAATAGGCTTCATTTCTCAGAACAAGAATAGACTGACGTGTTTCAGAGCTGACGTGTTTTTTGAGCCTGTAATCGAACACACAAATGCTGATGCTCCAGATACTCAATTCGCCTAAAGAAGGCCAGTTTTATTGCTTCTTTAATCAGCACAACAGTTTCCAGCTGTGCAAACATAATTTCAAAATGGTTTTCTAATGATCAATTACCCTTTTAAAATGATTAACTTGGATTAGCTAACACAAGGTGCCATTTGAACACAGGAGTGATAGTTTCTGATAATGGGCCTCTGTACGCCTATGTAGATATTCCATTTAAAAAATCAGCCATTTCCAGCTACAATAGTCATTTATAACATTAACAATGTCTACACTGTATTTCTGATCAATTTCATTATTTTAATGGACAAAAATGTGCTTTTCTTTCAAAAACAACAACATTTGTAAGTGACCCCTTTTGAACGGTAGCGTATGTCTAAAATGTAACTTGGCCACTCAGGAACATTTACTTCTTGGTAAACCTTCTTTGGGATAAACCTTCTTTGGGATAGCCCCCTTTTTTCAATTTTTGCCTAAATGACATACCCAAATCTAACTGCCTGTAGCTCAGGCCCTGAAGCAAGGATATGCATATTCTTGTTACCATTTGAAAGGAAACACTTTGAAATTTGTGGAAATGTGAATTGAATGTAGGAGAATACAATACAATAGATCTGGTAGAAGAAAATACAAAGAAAAAAACAACCTTTTATTTCTACCACCATCTTTGAAAGGCAAGACAAAGGTCCCAGTTTTAGCCATCACTCTGGTTGTCATTCCGATAGTGTCCACAAGATGTGTACTGGTATATTTTCCACCATAATTTGCAAATAATTAATAAAAATACTACAATGTGATTTTCTGGATTTTTTTTCTCATTTTGTCTGTCATAGTTGAAGTGTACCTATGATGAGAATTACAGGCCTCTCTCATCTTTTTAAGTGGGAGAACTTGCACAATTGGTGGCTGACTAAATACTTTTTTGCCCTACTGACATTTGTTGCTTCTCTAAAATCTGCGATCTTGACATAAGGCGCTGCATGATTTATTTTAAGGTAAGCAACTCCAGTGTAGATTTGGCTCTGTGTTGTAGGTCATTGTCCTGCTGAAAAGTGAATTTCTCTCCCAGTGTCTGGTATAAAGCAGACTGAAGCAGGTTTTCCTCTGAGATTTTGCCTGTGCTTAGCTCCATCCTGTGTATTTTCATCCTGAAATACTCCTCAGTCTTTTCCGATGTCAAGCACACCCATACCACCGCCATGCTTGAACAGAAGGAGGCAGTTACGCAGTATTGTGTTGGATTTGCCCCAAACATAAGGCTTAGCATTTAGGCCAAAAAGTGTAGTCCTTTGCCGTGTCTTTTTGCAGTATTACTTTAGTGCCGTGTTGCATACTGTACATGAGCATGTTTTGGAATATTATTCACAATATTAGTCACTACAGTGTTGTTGAGATTTCTACACCACTGTGTCTGTGTGGATGGACCATTTTAGGTCCTCAGTGATGTGCACGCCAAGGAACTTGAAGCTTTTGAACCTCTCCACATCGGCCATGTCGATGAGGATGGGGGTGTGCTCTCTCTGCTGTCTCCTGTAGATCAGCTCCTTTGTTTTGCTGTTATTTTCCCGGCACCACTCCGCCAGGGCCCTCACCTCCTCCCTGCAGGCTGTCTCGTCATTCTTTGTAATCAGGCCTACCACTGTTGTGCGTTAGCAAACTTGGTGATTGAGTTGGAGACATGCCTAGCCACGCAGACATGGGCAAACAGGGAGTACAAGAGGGGGCTGAGCAGGCACCACTGGCTGAGGTGTTGTTGCCTATCTTCACCACCTGGGTTTGGCCTATCAGGAAGTCTAGGACCTAGTTGCACAGGGAGGGGTTCAGACCCATGGTCATGAGCTTAGTGATGACCTTGGAGGGCACTATGGTGTTGAAGGCTGAGCTGTAGTTGATGAACCACATTCTCACATAGGTATTCCACTTCTCCAGGTGGGATGGAGCAGTGTGCAGTGCAATGGCGATTGCGTCGTCTGTGGCTCTGTTAGGGCGGTATGCAAACTGTAGTGGGTTTAGGGTGTCAGGTAAGATGGAGGTGAAATAATCCTTAAACTAGCCTTTCAAAGCACTTCATGATGACAGAAGTAAGTGTTACGGGGTGATAGTCAATTATTTAAGTTACCTTCGCTTTCTTGGGTACAGGAACAATGGTGGACATCTTGAAGAAAGTAGGGATGACAGACTGGAATAGGGCGAGAGTAAATATGTCCGTTAACCCTTCAGCCAGCTGGTCTGCACAAGCTCTGAGGATGCGATTTGGGATGCAGTCTGCGAGGGTTAACACGCTTGAATGTCTTACTCACATCTGCAACAGAGATCGGGAGCACACAGTCCTTGAGCTGCGGGTGCCCACTTCGGTGGCTTGGTATTGTTTTCCTCTAAGCAGGTGAAGAAGATGTTTAGCTTGTCCCGGTGTGAGACGTCGGTGTCCGCGACGTGGCTGGCTTTCCCTTTATGATCCTGATTTTCCAGAGTCCTTGCCACATTCGTCTCATGTCCAAGCTATTGAATTGCGATTCCCATTTGTTTCTGTACTGTCATTTTGGGTCTTTGATTGCCATAGCTGGTCTGTTTGTACACGTACATGTTCTCAGCCACCTTTCCCATGTTTAAATGCAGTGGTTCGCGCTTTCAGTTTTGCACGAATGCTGACATCTATCCACGGTTTTTGGTTTGGATACTTTTTTCTTTATATTCAGTGAATAGGGGCGAGATCTTATCGTTACCACAAAAATGTCAGCTTTGACTGCATTCACACTTTCCCCCGTAGCCCTTTCCTGCAGACAATTACCAAGTTCGCACTCATTGGCCTCATTGGCCTTGGTGGAATGTTAATAATATTTTTAATAATTTCATATTTTTCATTTTTAACATTTAATTTAAGACGAAAATTCAATGTTTCTATGCTTAACAATTTTGTTATATTTCAGCCTTTTGTGATGTATGTAAAGTGTTATATTGGGATGGAAACTCAACATGTAGGACATTTCAACTCTATATCTGACATGGTACAGGTTTTTTAGGCTCATAACCATGTGTGTGAGGTGTAAACTTCTGTTTCAAAGTAGATTTGTTTAAGACTACCAAGAATCACTCTGTGTGACCTTGATTTAGCCCACTGCAGTGAAAATGTAAGATGTGCTATGCAGAAATCACTCAACAATTTGAATAGTTTGCCTAACTACAGTTTAAGTGGCAAAACAAGCAAGTATACACTGAGTATACAACTCCTGCTCTTTCCATGACATAGACCAACTAGTGAATCCAGATGAAAGCTATGATCCTTTATTGATGTGACTTGTTAAATCCACTTCAATCAGTGTAGATTTTTACCCATAAAAAATTGCATAACGGTTTCAATATCTCTGGCCCAGAAAGTCAGGTAAAATCTCCCACAGTTTTCTTAGAGGGTCTACATCATCTGAGAACGGCTCTTGGTGGTGCTGTTCTACTTGATAATGAATTGCACACACTTGGTGTCCCAGGTCTAAATCAGCCCCTGATTAGAGGGCAACAATGAAAAAATGCAGTGGAACTGGCTTCGAGGTCCAGAGTTGAGTTTGAGGGGTCTAAGTGTTTATGTTTGATAATGCACTCAGTTTTTGTTGAGAATTTCAGGATATTTGACCTAAACCTATTCCTTTTTCCATTATGCCCATTTTCACCAGATTTGACCTTTAACCCTTTGCAAATCTAAATTGAACTTGTTATCCAGCCTAACTTTTAACAACCTCTAAAAAGCAACGGTTAACTGAAGGTTAGTAGGTTAACTTAACTACTATTGTGGGTTTTTGGTTGCAAGCAAGTTTGTTTTAACCCGCAGGTGCATGTAATCACCTGTTTTAAGAAACCCGGTGCTAATGTTCAGCTATGTGATACAGTAAGCCCTGCCTTTTGGTTACAATTGTGCCTATGGTACTCACACACTGACATTCCCATGGTAGGCAACTTGGAGCTGAAGAAATGGCAATATTGTCAGTGAGCTGTATGCTATGACAGTGTGAACGTTCTGAAGAGTGCTTAATATCAAGGGCAGAAATTGAGGATATTACAGTTCCTTTCATATCTCAACTGTTCTCTGACACAATCTAATCTCACGAGCTGCATCCTCTTTAATCAACAGGGTTTGGTTAAATAGCAAGTCATGAAGTCTGTCAAATAAATCTGGAACATCTTATTAATTAAGTTAGTGTTACATCTTCACCAGAGTAATTTTGATCAAGGACCAATTTCCCTCTAGATTGAATTGCCAATCAATAAAGCTGTGGCTTGCTATTGGCCTCCCTAATGGTGTCAGTGGACGTTTTTTCCTTGGACAGAAACTTAGTCCCCAATTCAATCTAAAGTTCGTCTTGGAGATAGGAAATAATTTATCTGTGTAAATCTGGCTTTAACACCACACCACACCATTGGACACCAGACGCCAAGACCATGCTGCTGCTCCCTGCCAACATAGTCAACATAAGATAAGAGCCTATCTCCAAAGAGCAGGTACACAGGTAATTTAATCTACAGGGAGGCAGGTAAAACGATTTCTTGTCTGCTGCAGTTCATTGAATATCAGTAAGAAGAGCAAAATGTAGATTATGCGTTGCTATACAAGTACTGCATTTTAAAAATCTAGACCTCTTGCATTTCCTTTCTGAACCATTACAATGCATTAAAACAAAATCCATTAACGGGACAAATATGCCATATAGATAGCTAGCCCTTCCTGTTACAGTACATTAATGACCTTAAGATGCCTTTCCACTTACTACTGACCCATATACTTTAGCAGTGAAGCACAGTTATGCATTTAATAAACCTGAACACTTTAGTGAATTGGAAGCTGGACTCTTTTGTTCAAGTTCAATTCCCTCTTGGTTTGTGGAACAACAGAATCATTTCCTGAGCTGGCTGGTTATGTAATATAAACTTAAAGTAGCATTTATGTGAACCGTTTAGCCTCAATAGCCCAGAGGTATGCTTGAAGACAAAAAGCTCTAAGCAGCCACTCGTGAGTTGTACAAACAAGTCAATTGGATTAAGATCCATCAGTGATTTAAATAGGAACAACAACAAAATTACATCAGTGACACGTTCAGCAATTAAAGTGCAGATGGTGGAATGAAGCAGTTGGTACCTGTACAGGGAGACGGGGCATGTTGCACAATGGATCTTTCAATTAAGTGTGCTTTAATGTTTGATTGTGACACTAAGCTCTGAAAGGTTGTACTTGCAGATCTCCTGCTAACCATTAATAACGCATTATATTTTATTTGGATGTTGTCTACTTGTTAATGAGTGCCTGTATCTGGTATAAAGGGTGTGTGTGTGTGTGTGTGTGTGTGTGTGTGTGTGTGTGTGTGTGTGTGTGTGTGTGTGTGTGTGTGTGTGTGTGTGTGTGTGTGTGTGTGTGTGTGTGTGTGTGTGTGTGTGTGTGTGTGTGTGTGATTATCAGTTACACATACATGCAACCAGTAGGTCACATGGGGGAGAGGCGTTGTGCCGTGAGGTGTTGCTTTATTCGTTTTTTTGAAACCAGGTTTGCTGTTCACTTGCGCTGTATAAGATGGAAGGGAGTTCCATGTACTCATGGCTCTGTATAATACTGTATGTTTCCTTGAATTTGTTCTGCACCCAGAGGATGTGAAAAGACCACTGGTGGCATGTCTGGTGGGGTAAGTGTGTGTGTGTAAATTGACTATGCTTGTTTGTAGGCTTATGTAGCTTAATTGTATCTATGATCGGACGCTATCCATTTATGTTTTTTGTATGCTATTTTAATATATGAGAATTAACCAATGATATCAGGCCACATTGGGCCATGATTACAGACACCTGTGTGTGTCTAGTGACACTATATAAATGAGTCACCCCGCAGTGTTTGTCATGAAGACAGCTTGTCTGTCAAAACGTATATAAATAAATATTTTTGCATCTGAGCTCCTAGAGTGTGTGGCTCTCCTTTATATTTTAAGTGTTCTACTCTGCTAGCCAGCACCTCGCCTAAATAGGTGTGCATTTCTTTCGCCTCTAGATTAAGTTGACTATGCAGAATTTTGGGGGAGGAATGCTTAGTTTTGGAAAGATTTTGTCAGAGATCAAACTTTACTAACTGTCATTATATAAATTGATGAGGCACCAAGGCACATGACAACACCCATGCCAATATATCCTCCAAACACTGGCTTCTCTGGCATTATCACTTACTGTAAGTAATTGGTGGTGTCACCTGAACTATGGTCTTAAATGTAGGCAGAGAACTTCATATTTCTTTTTAAATTTCAGCATTCTCCCTCGTAATGTTAGAAACAAACGCATGACTGGAAACAGACCACAAACTCTCATACTTTTTTATTTTCAGGTGATCAACAATCAAAATACTGGAGACCATAAGTGCAAGTGGGATAAAATAAACATACTATCCTGCCTCCTCACTGCACAACCTCCAAGACGGCCTACCACACAACAGTGTATGGTAAGTAATGCATTGATTGTGCATACTATTCCTTCACACACATTTGATTTTTAAAAATTAGTTGGCCAATTTGTATTACTTCTGTAGTCTGGCCCTTGCAGGTCAGTGTTTTCTGCACACACTGCAAAAACAAATGTTACTAGAAATACATCATCTTTCCCAAGGGATTTTCAGGTCAAATATGACAAATGTCCATATCATATATTTTGGCTCATGCAGCCTTGTGGAGTCAGATCCAGATTGCATTAATATGACTGTGCTGTAGACAGATATATCCGACAGAAATTGACACCTACCCGAAAATGACGTCTGACACTGGAGAGAGGAAACTGGGTTGACAGCACCTGCTGCTGCAGCAATGAGGCGATAAGACGGGGGGGAGAGGACGAATGGGAATCTCATCAGATTAGTGGAGAGAGAGAACCTTCAGGTAGAACTGACATAGATGCCATTTAAATCTCAGCTGTCACTTCTCCCTCTGAGGGACACTGTGACGTTCAGGGAAGCCAGAACAGTGCAGGCTGCTCAAACAATACATCTCAGCACATAGACCGTTAACACTTTCTTCTCTTGTTTCCCATTTAGTTTGGATTTTGTATTATATCTGTATCATATAACTGCTATCTCTGAAAATGCATTAATTGCATTGGAGTGTTTGCTGAACCTTTACGGAAAAACCACATTATTTCACATGTGGAAAATCACATGATTTCGCATTTCGAAAATCAAATGTGTTTTTGGAACACTTCACGTGATGATATTTCACATGAAGTTTCACATTTGAAATAATGTGAAACCATTTGTTTTTGGAACTCTCAACATGTGAGGATATTTTTTCAACTTACATATTTCACATACATGATTACATTGTGTATGTTTATTTATACGTTATTCAACATGTCCTCACCTGGGATTTGAACTCAGAACATCTTGGTTCACAGCATTCTGATCTTCCTGCTATGACACCATATCTGTGTCAATGACTGATTTCCCATGTATTCATACACTTTGGACTTCAAAGTAAATCTCAGCTTTGTTACAAATACACTAAAGAAACACGGTTATATTTATCATCGTGATTCAGGAGTAACATTAAACCAGAGTAATATGTCCCACCAACATTAGACAACTGTAATTGTATTGTCATTGATTAAAGGTTTTTATACTATTTTAGCTGAACAGCGTACCACTCACTTTAAAACCCCCATACCATTTCATTCCCATAGAAAAAAACACATTTGAAATTGCATTTTCACATGTTATAACTGTTTTCACATGTTGATCTGAAATGTTCCCATGTGAAAACAAAATAGACGATCAGTTGTTGTGAAACCATATGCTCACGTATTAAATTGACTTCACGTTTACACCACCTTTTCACATGTGAGGAGAATAAAAAGATCCATATGCGAATATCGAATTTGCAGTTTTACATGTCATTTTCTTTTCTTCACATGTTAAAATCTAAGTCTCACACATGGAATTGCATTTTCATATGTGAAAAATGTTCACATGTGAAAATCTGATTTGTACTTTCACATGTAAAACTAACTCTCACATGTGGAATTGTTGAAATTTTGCATCCCGATGTTGTAACATTTATTTCACAAGATCATATTTTCACGTGAAGTTTAATTTGATCACGTTTATTTTACATCTTGTCACATGTGAACACATTCATTTGACAAAAGATCACACGTGAAATTTATTTGGTTTTCTGCTTAGGGAATGGCCAATCAATATGCAAATTTCACGATGCTAATTAGATGACCACAGGGTCATACTTTTTACATTACATTAGACACATTAGAAATTTCAATTATACATGATTCCTCAGAACAAAATAGGTTGCATGGATACAGAACCGCTTGCATTTACTCAACAAATGAGTGAAAGGGCCAGTGTTATTGTCTATTAGACTTTAGGCCTCAGCGTAGCATTTGGACATTAAATTGCCTCCATGGAGCAGCCCCTGGCAGCCCCATGTTTAATGGGCCGTGGTGACCACTTGTCATACTCAGCAGTCACATCTGATAAGTTTAGAATGGGGAGCCAGTCATAACACTTTGTGTCACATCTCCGTGTAAGCATTTTGAGGGGCTTTGAAAAACCCTGTGTTGCCACACAGAGGGGATAAGTGCTCGCTACACTATCCATCCTACCATTCATCTCAAAATGGTCCAATCTTACAAATTAAGCGCAAAGGTAAAAAGGTCAATTAAGACAAGAGAAAAACACTCATCCTGGTTAACTACTGTACTTTCATAATCAAATGTTGTTTCCTTGAAGTTTGGGACACAGTACTGTTATATAGGTTCCTGTAGCAATACTGTGACACTGACTGATTCAATCTGAAGTTTTTATGTCAAACCTGAGAGATGTGCAAATGGTAAAACTGAAAGCATGAGAGGCGATACAGCTCCTAGGTGAAATTAGGTCCCATACCAGCAATGTCTGCCCTGCTTTCTCGCAGACTATGTTTGGCAGCGAGTGTACATTCTGTCGAGCTATCCACTGAGTGAGAGTGGTGACTGGTGTGCCAAATAATTCGTAAAAGGCCATTTTTCTCACCATGCTTGACAGGTAGGGAGAATGAAGGACTAGAATATTTTTTTGTGGCGCCTGGCCTAAGCAGCAATATGTGGACCATAGTGAACCGACCACTAAGCTTAGGGCCATAAAATGAAATGGTGTATAATTTTGTAGGGGAATCAACTGTGTAGTTTCCTGAGGTGAAATATAGTGTGCAGAATGTGCATTCTCAGTTAGCTATCACAAATCCCAGAATGTACTTTGAATTCCCTTTCCCCTTTAAATACGTACTTATGACAACCCATCTTAAAGATGCACTATGCAGAAATCTCGGTTCCCCCAAAAAAATCCTGGTTGCCAAAATTAATAAGACAAAATTGTCTAAACAAAATGAGTTTGTGTAGAGAATCATTGTACCATCTAAACTGCTGTGAAACATATTTTCCATATCCCCAAATATTGCATATTTAGCTGTTTGAAACTGGTGTAAAAAAAAAAGAAAAGTAGCACATAGATCATCTACCACTTCTTAGATTTGCTTTCAACAGGAATGAAATATCTATAACTCACATTTCTATGTGAATTTGGTCAGATTGCCCAAAAAGTTATACATTGTAGTTTTAAATCTTTTCTTACTCTACCTTTTTGGAAGAATTGTCATTTGAGATGGACATTATTGGACATTGGACATTATTGAGGACCTGTCAGATAAATTCTGGAAGTCGTAACACAACAGAAAGTAATCAAATGTATTTTACATTTCTGGACTGTTTTATGACGGTTGCATAATTAACTACATATGGACTATCGAATAGATGTTTCATCTTTATCCACAAAGGCAGCAAAATAGTTATTCATATCATTTATCTTTCCTTTACTCTTCATCTCATAATTGCAATATCCTCCAGCTCTTTGTAAGGTTAAGTTCAGAGAAGCAGCCTCTTTTTAAATGAAAATCAGGTGGGAAATTCTGTTCCCATGACCAACAGTAGCATGATGTAGGGTTCACCCATGCATGTTGACTATCACACGGCCCTCTGTACCTGGGGCCTGATGATGCCATAAACCAATCATAACCAGTAATGACAATTTCTCAAGGTTTTCTTTTCACTGCCAAGCTGATAAATGTACAGTATTCAAAAATTGTACACCATATACCTTTTTAGTGATTCAAACACCATTGCATGTCTTCTATGATTACCAGTGCCGATTTTAGCATGTAAATCTTGGTGGGGCAAACTCCCCAGATTTGTTTTAGATGCATGCAAGCAAAGCCATTGCACAACTCAACACTAAACAATACATGAATTGCACTATAACAGTGACAAACGGTGCCCACAAACTGTTAGGGCCTACATAAAGCTGTCCCAACAGCAGAGCTTTCCTTTCAGCACCATGGAGTGAATCCTTACCACCGTTACACCTGGCTATCAGGGGAGCCTTGTCTGGCAGCAAAACAGTTCATTCAGCCTCATTTACTGCCTTTTAAAAAACATAGCTGATATGGCTGACTGGCCACAAATGTGGTTTCAACTGACAATTGAGCAATCATCATTTCGATTAAGATTAATGAGCGAGATATATGGATATAGTAAATATAACTATTTGTTAAGCACTTTTGAAATGTACAGCAACAAAATTCAGAACATGGGCCATTCTTACAGTATTCTCCCTGTAAGTCAGAAACGTAGTATCATTTTCTTTTTAAATTTTATTTCACCTTTATTTAACCAGGTAGGCTAGTTGAGAACAAGTTCTCATTTACAACTGCGACCTGGCCAAGATAAAGCATAGCAGTGTGAACAGACAACAACACAGAGTTACACATGGAGTAAACAATAAACAAGTCAATAACACAGTAGAAAAGAAAAAAATAAGTCTATATACATTGTGTGCAAAAGGCATGAGGAGGTAGGCGAATAATTACAATTTTGCCGATTAACACTGGAGTGATAAATGATCAGATGGTCATGTGCAGGTAGATAAAGGGGACATATAAGCAGACAGTGAAAGCTCTTACAATTTTCCATGATGGCATTTCCCAAAAACAGGCTATAGGCTACCACCAACAGCTAACAGCACCACCAACAGCTAACAGCTAACAGCTTACTACATAACATACACTTAGTATTACTTCCTTAGCTACGGTATACATATCTCCCTGGCATATTACATATTTTATGCAGCAGCATTCAATACATTTTTGGACTCTCCTTGTTGTGCTGTGCTCACTTGAACAGGAAGGTGTTGGATTTATGGTGCTTTCAAGACAACTGGGAAATCTGGAAAAAAACAAGGTTGAATCATGACGTCAGTGATCTTCAGGTCAGAGCTCTATAAAGAGGCCTGAGTTCCCGGCTTCGAATTACGAGTTGGATGGTCATTCAAATGTATTTTCCCAGTCAGAGCTAATTTTTTTCCTGAGTTCCCTATTGTCTTGAACTCACTGGAATCTGAGATTTCCTAGTTCCGAGTTTCCAATTGTTTTGAATGCGGCAGAAGTCATGCTGGATTGACAGCATGCCCAATGTAGAATGTTCATCCTTTTAAGCTTGGAAAAGAGACCCTTAACCACAGACTTGGACCACACGCCCACTCCACTGAATAGCAGGTTAGTGATTGCTTTGCAGCACTTGCAGTTAGTCACTGATTCCTTCGAAACCACTCATTGTTGAATTTGCAATTTCCAACTTGTTGTGAAATGTTTATGTCCAATGGCCGATGAGCACCGATACATTTAAAAAGATAATTTATCTTCATATGACAAGGATTTAAAAGGATTTGCCAGTAGATGATGATGACTGCCAGCTAAGATTTTAAAAGTATGATGTTCACATGATCAGTCCAATCATTGCACATGATATTGTTTTTATGCAGATTGTTGTTATTGTTTTTATTCAGAATATTCACATGAAAATCTGTCGACAAATGGATGGAAACCTAGCTAGTGAGAATGTATCAGAGACGGGAAGGTTCTCTTTGAGCTGGGGTGCTGCTTATCTAACACACTAACAGCTCATTGTCAGAGGTCCTGTGCTCTGAGGCATCTGCATTGCCATTATACCTCCTCTGAGGGATTAGGAAAACACGTCCCATTAAAAAGATAATGACAGATTCATGCATTTTAATGACACCAGGGACAATATGTGCAGCGTTTCCTTCATATTCGTCAGTATCATTTCTCATTTCACTGTTCATCCATAATCATAGACATGTTCCTTTGAAAGCTGGTACATTATGTAATGACTGTGTAAACGGCCCGGGCTGTAAGAACCATGAGGAGGCCCAAGGAGATGTTAATTTCATGACTTATTAAACAGCACTAAATAGACATACTACACATCCTGTTTTCAGCTCATTTCACATACCTAGAGAAGCTCTACTCTAGGCCTAGAGGACTAACTACATATGAGGACACCGATATCCGGACCGCTGTCATTTCTTTCTAAATAAAAAAATGAAATAATAATACAAATATAGATTTTGTACACAAAGAGAATCAATTGCGGGTCAACTTCTAAATATTGCTCCCAGCGTCGATCAAAGCTCAGAACGCTATATTCTTGATATGACTAATCGCGCCTGAATCTTTGCGATTGAGTGAAATCGTTAACAGTGGTTTGTTTGTTATGTTCGCCTTCGTCCCCCGGATTTTCCTCCCGTATTTGCATTTTAGCAGCACCTTCGCCACTCTTTCAAAAGGCTATAACTTCACCCTCTCACGGCACAGGCTGAGGGCCTGAGAGGTGAAACAAACTACCCCAGCTCGCAGTCATAAGCAATAGAGACGCTGCTGACAGTGTGTTGTGGGACAAAAGGCCATTTTAAAACTGTCCTACGACTCCTGCCGTGGCTACAGACATCCCCAAACAAACAACAAACTACTCTCAGAGAATGAGTGCACAACTGGTAAATAGTCGCTTATAGTTACATCAGTTAGTCAGGCGGCTAGCTGCCGGCAGAGACTTCTATTGCAGTAACGTCAGCGTTGAAGGGCTCTGGTTAGCATTACTTATCCAGGAAGAAGGGTGAAGTAAGAAGCTAACCTTAAACAGAGCCTACCTCAGCAGGTAAAAAAAAGGCTACTAAGTTCTCATAATAGCCTTGCTTAACAGAGAGATGTGTTTGATAGACTGAGGTGAATGAACCTACAGCAGCCAAGCTGGGGTCATTTTTGCTTGTTTTTGCTTTTCTCCAGGTAGGTAAATGGGGGAGTTATTGCCATAACTATCAGCCAAGCTAATTCAAGGTTGACTGTAGCAGATGTTCATGTTGGTGAAAGAGATTTAAGCTCTCCCAACTACCATCTGGGCCCTGCATAAGCAATGGTTGCTATGCCCGTCATTTCCTAGTTTTGCAAATCACTTGGCTAACTTAAAACTAAACATTTTCTCACTTAATTAAACTGTTCCTTTCCCCCCCTTTATTTGTGTCATCCATTTATTAGGAATAAAAACTATTCAAAACTATTTTTTTATCAAACTTGCCTTTTAAGTATACGGTAAGTAATAGCCTTTATAACGATACTTTCATGACAATGCTGTAAATGAAAAGATGATTCTCTGATATGTTTTGATGGGAAAGCACTTGAAATGGTCCCTTGGGACTCCCATTTATTCTCAAAATATGTCCTAGCTAGAAATGTAGCGGCCAATCACACACTGACATCTCCATAACATTCATAGACTACTCACAGCAAGTGTTTTGGTAGCTTTTATCCAAATATATATTTGTCATTCAGTTCAGTTAAACACGCAGGGGTGGGTTCTGTCACATTTCTGTCCTTGACACTTGGGGAAAGTGTTTGAGAAGTGTTTCTCAAATGTGTTTGTGACTCATTCCACAGTTTCAGTTTCCTTTGGCCATTGCATCGGGCGTGATTCAGTCCAACATAGTCCCTACGTAGTGTACAGAAATCGATACACTTGAGGAGTGGTTGGAGGGCCTTTATCTTTGGGGTCTGATGATTTTGCCCTATGAATAATTCACGGGTAAAAAGCCATGGCTAATGGTGAGCCGTGAAGATAGGAATAACAGCTTTACCTTATCACTCTTAATCTTAGAAGCTGCAGTAATACAATGCCTAAAATGTAGCACTTAATGGTGTGTCAGTGAGGAAACATGATCTAAGACCATTAGGAGCATTTTGTGCTGAGGCACAAAACAGGCATTTCCCCTCTTATCAGTCCCACTGAGCAGACTGGGAATGCAGAAAATCAGGGAAGGTGTTGGGACGGACTGAAGTTAGCATTTGGACAGGTAAACAAACTGTCAGCCTCTTTGCTGAGTCCAGCAAAGTAATTTACTCTTTTTAGCGAGTAAATTATTCTAGCTTGTATCCCCACAAATATGCAGTGTGATGCTGTGTGGTTAGCATGTTATGCAAACAAAAGGTTGAGTCTTTTCCCAGACATCCCAATGACACCAGATGAGGGTTAGAGGTTCATCAGATTCAACAGTCAATGAAACATTAGCATTGCTTATGACACTTGTTTGATTAATGAGTTTATTTTTGACATGGCCATGAAAAAAAATGACTTCACGCTTCTGCTAAAATTGATTGAAATTATGCAGAAACTGTCAATGAATTCATATTACCGTCTGTTGGTTTGATATTGACTGGTGGTCATTCCATGAATAAAATGGCCTGATCCAGGGGTCCTGAGAATACTTAAACAAACACTTATGTAGATGCCAACTGACTTTCGCCAGTGGTTTTCCATTTAGAATCCAGCACTTCTCTAAAAACAGAAGAAGTCACATTAAGGTTCTGAGCACAGAAATCACAAGCACTCTTTAATTATATTTCCCCATGGACAGACAAAGTATTGAGATGTGTAGGCATACATATTTCAATATCTTTAAGTGCAGGGAACTCTAAAGAGAGATTGCATATCATGTACGTTAAAACTCATATCAATCAGCCATGGCTGAAATGACTTCCTCGCATTGGATCTAAAATAAGAAATAGTTGTAGGTTTCATTATAAGAGCTGTAACTTCCAAAGGGACCTCCATATTTACGATTTAATTTACTTTTCAAATGAGTTTCTGTCCAAAGCTGCCTTTGTATAAACCTGCTGTAGATTAAAGCAGAGGTACTAATTCACTTTCAAAGGTATGATCTCAAAAGGCACGAATCACAGGTATTGTAGTTGGTATTATATGACCAAATAAATAAACATTGAAATTATGAGACTAGGTGGAGAATGCTAGTTGTCATTTTTACTTTTATAACAGATTCAATTTGTTACAAACAAGTTCTACATACATTCTCAATGCTCATTCACATAATATGTAAGTCTACACTGAGTATACAAAACATTAAGAACACCTGCTCTTTCCATGACATAGACCAACCAGGTGAATACAGGTGAAAGCTATGATCCTTTATTGATGTGACTTGTTAAATACACTTCAATCAGTGTAGATGAAGGGGAGGAGACAGGTTAAAGAATCATTTTTAAGCTTTGAGACAACTGAGACATGGAAGGGTGAATGGACAAGACCAATTTTTTAATTGCCTTTGAACGCGGTATGGTAGTACGTGCCAGGCGCACCGATTTGAGTGTGTCAAGAACTGCACTGATGCTGGGTTTTTCACGCTCAACAGTTTAATATGTGTATCAAGAATGGTCCTCCACCCAAAGAACATCCAGCCATCAGCAGGCCAGTGGTTGAAAACGAGTCATTGATGAAAGAGGGCAAAGGAGGCGGACACAAATTGTGCAGAGCAACAGACGGGCTACAGTCAGTCAACTGACAGGCCAGTGCAACATCGATGCCCAAAGACACGAGTGGGGTATGGCAGCCGATGACCTTAGAGTTCCACTTCTTTCAGCAATGGTGGCTAAGGAATGAAAACTCTGGACACTGGAGAATTGGAAAAACATTGCATGGTCTAATGAATCCCGGTTCCTGTTGTTTCACGCTGATGGGAGGACTAGGGTATGGAGAAAACCACATGAGTACATGCATCCATCATGTCGCATGTCAACATTTCAGGCTAGTGGTGGTGGTGTGATGATGTAGGGGGTGTTTTCATGGCACACGTTGGGCCCCTTGATAAACGTAGAGCAACATTTGAATGCTACAGGATATCTGAACATCATTGCCAATCAGCTGTATCCCTTCATGGCAGCAGCTTATCCATCTGCAAATTTTTTCATCAGGATAATTGCCAGTGCCACAATGCTAGGTTTGTCCAATAATGGTTCCATGAACATGACAGTGAATTCAGGTTACTGCATTGGCCTACCCATATTGTATAGCAGTGGATTGAGCATCCACGCCGGCTAATGACATGACCAAGGACTGAGTATGGTCCCGGACCCACCACGTCACAACAGTATCTGTTCTTGGACACATCCTCTTTGTACTGTACATGCTCCCACTCGGTCGTGTCATTAACCGGTGTGGAATCTCATTCCACTGATATGCTGATATGATATGAAATGCTATTTACAAATGTTCTACATTATTATAATTGAATTATTATAATTACTATTATTATTATTTTCAGCAGATGGTACATTAGTTAATAGACCAATAAGAAAGAGAGTTCCAAACCTCTCTGCCAATAACAGCTGGTTTTCAGTTTTTCCCTCCCCACTCAGACAGTCCTAGAACAATTCTTGCTTGAAAAATGGCTCTTTCTAAGAAGCTTTTTTTGTTTCTTTTTGACCATTTCAATTACAAACAATCACAGTAAGGTACTTTTTTTGTTGTTGTGATTTTATTATTTTATTTTTTTGTTTTTAAATATATATTTTTTTTTTTACCCCTTTTTTCTCCCCCATTTCGTGGTATCCAATTGTTGTAGTGGCTACTATCTTGTCTCATCGCTACAACTCCCGTCCGGGCTCGGGAGAGACGATGGTTGAAAGTCATGCGTCCTCCGATACACAACCCAACCAGCCGTACTGCTTCTTAACACAGCGCGCATCCAACCCGGAAGCCAGCCGCACCAATGTGTCGGAGGGTACACCGTGCACCTGGCAACCTTGGTTAGCGCTCACTGCGCCCGTCCCGCCGTACAGCGCCCTTAACCACTGCGCCACCCGGGAGGCCCCACAGTAAGGTACTTAATTGTTACCCAGAAATGATTTGATTTGGAGATGAAAATGAAAATGGCTGCATTGGGCCTTGAACTTCTTCTTCCAGTGAGGACTCGCCAGAGAGGGAACACTGCCTGCCCTCCAGGACATTTACAACACCCAGTGTCACGGGAAGGCCCAGAAGATCATCAAGGACCTTAGCCACACCCTGTACCTTAGAGACTGCTGCCCGATGTACATAGAGTCATTTAAAACTGTTCAATTTAATAATGTTTTCATTGTTCTGAAATCATTTCTATAGTTAGAAACAGATAACATTAGCATTCCTGCAACTTTATTTGGTTGAAATGTAACCTGATCTCTGAGAAATCAAGATAATTGTTTCCTCACTGTAAGGGCTTTCTTCTATCACCTCCTTGGACGAAGAGGTGTAGCAAGGATCGGACCAAAATGCAGTGTGGCTATTTGCAATCCATGTTTATTAAATAATAAAGAAACACAAACTTTACAAAAACAATAAACGTAATGTGAAAACCGAAACAGCCCTATCTGGTGCAAACACAAAGACAGGAACAATCACCCACAAAATACACAGTGAAACCCCGGCTACCTAAATATGGTTCCCAATCAGAGACAACGAGAATCACCTGACTCTGATTGAGAACCGCCTCAGGCAGCCAAACCTATGCTACACCCCTACTCAGCCGCAATCCCAATGCCTAAAAAAACCCAATACGAAACACAACAAAATAAACCCATGTCACACCCTGGCCTGACCAAATATATAACGAAAACACAAAATACTATGACCAAGGCGTGACACTCACTTTATATGTAAATACAGTATTATCGACATAGCTCATCCATATACAGTAGTTACTGCTGTTTCTCCTACTTATATATTGTCCAAACTGTCTATATATGTATTTGCTGTGCCTTCAGAAACTATTCCCACCCCTTGACTTTTTCATAATTTTGTTGTGCTACGGCCTGAATTTATATTTGATTAAATGCAGATTCTTTTGGCACTTGCTTACATAAAAAGAAACGTCCTCTCACTGTCAACTGTGTTCATTTTCAGCAAATTTAACATGTGTAAATATTTGTATGAACTTAACAAGATTCAACAACTGAGACATAAACTGAACAAGTTCCACAGACATGTGACTAACAGAAATGGAACAAAGGGGGGTCAAAATCAAATGTAACAGTCAGTGTCTGGAGTGGCCACCAGCTGCATTAAGTACTGCAGTGCATCTCCTCCTCATAGACTGCACCAGATTTGCCAGTTCTTGCTGTGAGATGTTGCCCCACTCTTCCACCAAGGCACCTGCAAGTTCCCGGATATTTCTGGGAACTTGCACCCTCATCCAACAGGTCCCAGACGTGCTCAATGGGACTGAGATCCAGGCTCTTCACTGGCCATGGCAGAACACTGACATTCCTGTCTTGCGGGAAATCACGCACAGAACGAGCAGTATGGCTGGTGGCATTGCCATGCTGGAGGATCATGTCAGGATGAGCCTGCAGGAAGGGTACTACATGAGGGAGGAGTATCTCTTCCCTGTAACGCACAGCGTTGAGATTGCCTGCAATGACAACAAGCTCAGTCCGATGATGCTGTGACACACCGCCCCAGACCATGATGAACCCTCCACCTCGAAATCGATCCCACTCCGAGTACAGGCCTCGGTTTAACGCTCATTCCTTCGACGATAAATGCGAATCCGACCATCACCCCTGGTGAGACAAAACCGTCAGTGACTCGTCAGTGAAGAGCACTTTTTGCCAGTCTGGTCTGGTCCAGACGGTGGGTTTGTGCCCATAGGCGACGTTGTTGCCAGTGATGTCTGGTGAGGACCTGCCTTACAACAGGCCTACAAGCTCTCAGTCCAGCCTCTCTCCGCCTATTGTGGACAGTCTGAGCACTGATGGAGGTATTGTGCATTCCTGTTGTAACTCGGGCAGTTGTTGTTGCCATCCTGTACCTGTCCCACAGGTGTGATGTTTGGGTGTACAGATCCTGTGCAGGTGTTGTTAGTCATGGTCTGCCACTGCGAGGATGGTCAGATGTCCGTCTTGTCTCCCTGTAGCGCTGTCTTAGACGTCTCACAGTATGGCCACACCCTGGCCACATCTGCGGTCCTCATGCCTCCTTGCAGCATGCCTAAGGCACGTTCACGCAGATGAGCAGGGACCGTCAAGATCAGGGATCTTCATTTTGGTGTTTTTCAGAGTCAATAGAAAGGCCTCTTTAGTGTCCTAAGTTTTCATAATTGTGACCTTAATTGCCTACACTCTGTAAGCTGTTAGTGTCTTAACAACCGTTCCACATGTGCATGTTCATTAATTGTTTATGGTTCATTGAACAAGCATGGGAAACAGTGTTTAAACCCTTTACAATGAAGATCTGTGAAGTTATTTGGATTTTTACAAATTATCTTTGAAAGACAGGGTCTTGAAAAAAGGGATGTTTCTTTTTTTGCTGAGTTCACAATACCCCATAAGGTCAAAGTGGAATTACATTTTTCGAAATGTTTACAAATTGTCAATAAGTATTCAACCCTTTTGCTATACCAAGCCTCAATAAGTTCAGGAGTAAACATTTGCTTAACAAGTCACATAGGTTGCATGGACTCACTCTGTGTGCAATAAAAGTGTTTAATATGAATTTTGAATGACTACGTCATCTCTGTACCCATAAAATTATCTTTAAGGTCCCTCAGTCGAGCACTGAATTTCAAACACAGATTCAACAATATAGGCCAGAGAGGCTTTCTAATACCTCGCAAAGAAGGGCACCTATTGGTAGTAAAATAAATAGCTATATCCCTTTGGGAAAGGTGAAGTTATTAATTAGACTTTTGATGGTGAATCAATACACCCAATCACTACAAAGAAACAGGTGTCCTTCCTAACTCAGTTGCCGGAGAGGAAGGAAACCGCTCAGGGATTTTACCATAAGGCCAATGGTGACTTTAAAACAGTTACAGAGTTTAATGGCTGTGGCTGTGATAGGAGAAGACTGAGGATGGATCAACAATATTTCAGTTACTCCACAATACTAACCTAGTTGACAGAGTGAAAAGAAGAAAGCCTGTACAGAATAAAACTATTCCAAAACATGCATCCTGTTCACAACATGGCACTAAAGTAATACTGCAAAAATGTGGCAAACCAATTAACTGTTTGTCCTGAAAGTGTTATGTTTGTAGCAACTCCAATACAACACATCACTAAGTACCACCCTCCATATTTTCAAGCATAGTGGTGACTGCATCATGTTATGGGTATGCTTGTAATCGTTAAAGACTATGGAGTTTTTCAGGGTAAAAAATAAACGGAATGGAGCTAAGTACAGGCTAAATCCTAGAAGAAAACCTGCTTCAGTCTGCTTTCCACCAGACACTGGGAGATGCATTAACCTTTCAACAGGACAATAACCTAAAACACAAGGCCAAATATACACTGGAGTTGTTAATCAAAAAGACAGTGAATGTTCCTGAGTGGTCGAGTTACAATTTTGACTTAAATCTACTTAGAAATCTATGGCAAGACCTGAAAATAGTTGTATTGCAATGATCAACAACCAATTTGACAGAGCTTGAAGAATTTTGAAAAGAATAATGGGCAAATGTTGCAAAATGTAGGTGTGGTAAGCTCTTAGATACTTACCCAGAAAGACTCAGAGCTGTAATCGCTACCAAAGGTTATTTTACAAAGTATTGACTCAGGGCTGTGAATACTTATGTAAATGAGATATTTCTGTATTTAATTTTCAATACATATGCAAACATTTAAAAAATAATGTTTTCACTTTGTCATTGCCGGGTATTGTCTGTGGATGGGTGTGGAAAAAAAATCCTATCAATTTTGAATTCAGGCTGTAACACAACAGCGTTTGGAATAAGTCAAGGGGTATGAATACTATTAATGCTACTAAATATTCTCTTTCTCTTGAACTGCATTGTTGGTTAAGGGCTTGTAAGTAAGCATTTCACGGTAAGGTCCTGTTGCATTCGGCGCATGTGACAAATAACATTTGATTGGATACTTTCTGAAGCAACTGTACATTTATATTCAGGACTCTGACATTTCTTAATTTCTTGTTCCTTCATCTTTTTTTTGTGTACTTGTATTGTACTGTTAAGATACATAATGCACTGCTAGAAACACAATTATTTTCGCTACACCTGCTGTAACACCTGCCAATCTGTGTACGCAACAAACAAAAAAACTTTGTTTTGAGAAGTAATTGGTAGCTTGGTAAACTACATTTTCAGAGTTGCTTCCCCAACACTGATGGTAGGGTATGTTTATGTCCATGGTAGTGGCAATCTAACTCTCGTGACCTCAATGAGGAATTTCCCAGAAGACCGATTACAAAGGTTCACAAAGTTGTTCCGCATATGCCCAATTACTTTTTAATGAAGCCTAGTGGTGCACAGCCAAATAACGCAGTCCTGTTTTGCTGCCGTCTGCCTGTTCAATGGTGTATGTATTGCTTGCTCATCAGGAGGTTGACTTACAAATGACTGTTTTTCAGCTGTCTTATGCATACTGTATCCAATTAATAGAGTTTTAATTAACATTACATCGAAATATGACACTTTGCAATGGCTCTAGGGCAATTACAGGTACAGTGTAGATGTGTCCAAGCCAATACAGAGTATGTTTGAACAAAGACCAGTGTGATCCTATGTGCTTCAGTGGATACACTCCTGAGATTTAGCCAGGCCCCACATCACAGCATGTCCCCTGTGTACTTTGTGAGCGTTAGCACACATACCCTCCACATACCCTTGTTAGCGTGCCCTCAACCAGTCAGCTCCGGCAGGCGGCTCCCTGGGCCAGGCTGACGCCAAGGAGGGACTGCTCAAGAGGCTGCACCTGGAAAGGCCTGATGAGATGAGATGTGCTACAGTGAGCAGGGAAATGAACATCAGCGCGTCACTCGAGGGCGATGGGGTGGCACGCCTTAACACAGTACACTTTTTCCTACCACCTTCTTTCTGCCTCTGTTTATGATCTTTCCCCGATCTTGAAAAACCATCACTGTACTCAATGGAGCGATGGGTTTATCCAGTATATATTCTGCTGCATTTTCTCAAGCTCAAGACTTCCATCTTTTAAAAAAGCTTGGAGTGTTCCATGTTTTTTTTACTCAAAAACATCCTTGAGGGAAAGACATAGCACAACTTGTACAATTCTAGTAATTAATTAACATTTTAATTTGCATATACAGTACAGCATAAGGCACAGAGCTTTAATTGTGAGGTGCACTGTGACCTAAGCAGACTCCGCATGAGTTTCTCTAATTATTTGTCTAATATTTCAGCTCATCCTTGAGTTGTTCATTACGAGTTAATGAGAAATGATCGACGATAACAAAGAGCTTTACAGGCCGTTACATCCTTTTCAAATGAGTTTATTGGGGAAAGGAAGAGGAAATGATCATAGCATATCACAGATAACAAAGCTCTCATGGTGTTATTAGAGAGAACTCGGTTTATTGCATCTCTTAGAAACGATAGTGACGAGAGAGAGGAAAACGAATTGTGGTCTGTCCCTTCTGCTAAGAGGCTTATAGAAATTCAACCCAACCTGTACACTGTTAGAAAAAAAGTTACTGTCTAGAACATCAAAGTGTTCTTCGGCTGTCCCCACTGGAGAATCCTTCTGAAGAATAATTTTTGGTTTCAGGTAGAACTCTTTTGGGTTCCATGTAAAACTCTCTGTGGGGGGTTCTACCTGGAACCAAAAGGGTTCGACCTGGAACCAAAAAGGGTACACCTATTGGGACAGCCGAATAACCCTTTTGGAACCCTTTTCTTCTTAGAGTGTATAGTAGTGGCCCTGATATGTTCATTTCAAATGGTCCCTTCCAGCACTGTTCCAGCAACTATAGTGGAGGCGTAACCAGGCCAGTGCAGTACAGCTCTAACTGGGTCAGTTCGGCTCAGTAAGGTGAAAAGGGTATTCAATTATTGTTACCCATACTCTGTTGGGGATCAGTATACACCTTTGATTTTCCTTCACAGATCTATTAGGTTGTCAGTTCTCCTCTTTTCTCCCATTTATAAACATGACTTTAAAGATGGCAAGCACAAAGCATCATTTGAGGGCCATTATCCAGGGTAAGATCCCTATTCATTTGTAATCAAATAAAATGAAATGTCATTTAATTGTCATTTTCCAAATTGTTCTACTATTTGAAAAATGTAGGTACTTTTGCATATTACAGTATGTCAGCAGTATCTCAAGAAGCTTGTATCAAGAGCTGATATACTTTCAACACCTCACAACCACTTTTCATTTCGACATCTAGCTCACCTCTTTTGTGTCTAAATTGATTGCAGAACTTTTTCACGTAATTGACTGACAAGTTCACTTAAGAAGAAAGTGTCATTACTGTATCTGCCTTGAAGATATTTTTCCTCATATATGGCTCTATCAACTCTATTGACTTTTTCCCTCTCTCAAGCCTGGCATTCAATGCGTCACATGGTGCAACCATGTGAGTAATGTTCCCCATTATCTCTAGGAGCGAAGTCTAGACGTATGAGACAGTGCCAGCTCTCATGCAATCAATGCCACAATTTCCAAATGCTGTCTGTTTGCTCAGCCCTCAGGTCAAAAGCCTCTTATTGTGTTCAAGGGCGAAAGCATGTAGTATAAAGCCTCTGGCATGACCCAAAGGGTTTTGTTCTGCCTTTTCAAGTGAGCTGTGGTTTAACAGATTAAAGCCTACAAGACCGGACTGAGGTCTACAGGCATGATTGATTGGCTCAGTAGTTAATAGTTGTGTGCTTGAGCTTCTGTACAGTACCCAGATTAAGAACATGGAACAGTAAAACAATTCAAACGTTCACTGAGTGAACACTGTGACTACAAGACAAGAACAAAGCATCAACTCAAACAGGCACACATGGAATTTTTGTATTTCCACCCTGACTTGTACGCCCAGCGCGTATGCCAAGAAAAAGATTCTACAGAGTAAAGTGGGTAATATTGGGCACAAGAGGCCATGCCACCCTATAAAGGAAGCAAGTTGCTAATTACTTTTTCAGGAACTAATTTTCTGCATTGAGGCACAGCCCATAAAACAAGGTTATTTCTCGCATCCAGGGATAAATAGAGATTTAACTGTCTCTTCTGTTTATTGTCTTCAACAGCAGCATTTATGTGTTGGACACAGCACAGATTTAGGAGACAGTCTCTGTAGACTTATTTTGTCCGGTGACTTGCGGCCTAGAACTGTTTTGTTAATTATAGAGAGAGCCGGTAGGAATCCACTGAGGCATTCAGCATATATCCCATAACAAATGAAAGTAGTTGTACTAAAGATGTCAACATAAGGACCCTTAAAGTTGCCTGTGTCAAGATTTTCCTTCTTCACAGGAAAGCACACTGAGAGCATTTCTCGTTAAATCTACCGAGCAGCTTATGGTGGTCCAGCCTTTTAATGACTAAAACAAGGTGACAGCAATGCCAGGCAGACAACATTTGCTTAAATGCTGAGCTGCCGGTGACATAGTCCACCTTATTATACATGCACCCCCCCATGCACCCTAATTCCCCCTCACCCCCATTTTACCCCAGCCGCCACCACTCTCACCCAAACGTCAAGATGATTTTGTATCCTTAAAGCAATTCCCATGAATATATTCAGTAGGTGGAGGGTGTAGGGAGTCTATACACTAGGGCTGCAATACAAAATACCATACCATAGTAAACAGTGCGGTCTTATTTTAAAACAAGCATGCCATTTCACTGTATTTGGAGTATTATCAAAAGGAGAGAAAGGGATGTACCAATAGAGCCAAGCCCAACCCCACCCTGAGGCAGAGGACAGAGATTTTCAGAAGGCTTTTGCCAGCTGTGTCCATCAAACTATAACCTTACTGATGAATTCATGCAGCACCATGACTTAATTATGACTGGACAGGAAATATTGTCCATTCCTAGTAATGACCCCATAATCCATCGATTAAAAAAAGCCTGATAAAACAACGCTGCAGTAGGACTTCCTGAGCATGGACAGATGTATACAGCTTGACTAATGAGACCCTAGCTGCGGACGATGCTCAGAGACTGGAACGGGATGCTTTTATCCCTTCTTTGAAACCTCAGTGTGTGCTCACTTGTTCACAGTTCGGTTTCACACAACCCTGTGTGTGATCTTTCATAGGGAGAAAAAAAAAGCTTGAGATATCAGAGCAGATTTCCATGTAACGCGAGATGCTGTTTTCAGAAGAGCTGCTTGTGTTTCGCTCGCACTGCTTTCATGGCTCCCAAAGTCTAACCTTCATAGGGAGAGTCATAAAATAGACCTTAATATGCATGTGTGGGGATCAAATAAATCAAAGCTGTTGCACACCAGTGGTAGGCTATGTCACAGTATATCTAAAAAAATACGTTTTAACAGTAGAGGCAGAGGCCTTACCCCAAATCAGCAATAGCTCAGCTTAAAGATATTCTACAGTACTTTTGTATACTTTTGAACCAGTAATTCTGAAAGTAGCGCCCACGAGACAAAAGTGGTCCCCGGAAATTGCGTGCTATGCAAAAATGTGCAGATATGTGCACCACATCATTGCTCTCTCTCCCTCTCTCGCTCTACTGTGTGTCTTGCCAGCTGTCACTCAAATGGTAAGAGGCTGATGCTCATTGGTGAAACTCGATTGCTATCGGGCTGGCCCACATGGGGGTAAATGTAGGGGAAATGGTGTTGTTTTCTCTTTGAACAAAAACAAGGGTTTACTGCCTTCCTTTTTAATGCCTATATTTTGCTGGGCTCCGGGAAGAGTAGCCTTGTCAGCAGCTAATGGGGTGTCATAATAAATACAATTACAAGGGGTCTGCGCCCTGAGCCGCCTTGGGCTGGCCTTCTGGGCCGCCTTGGGCTGGCCTTCTCAGCAAGGTGTGTCTTTGGCTAAATCCCGCCTAACTGAATGACCCTGCTGCCATGGCCCCAGAGCTGGAGAGGAAGTGAAGTCACTTGCAAGCTTAACATTACAGCCACCAGAAACAAACACAGAGCAGACAAAGCCCTAACTGTTTGCAGATAAACTGGCGGGGTACCAGGTACAACAAAAAAAAGGAATTATTTGATATGCCATGTGACTCAATAAATATTTGGTAAGTAATCAACCAAAATAGTTGGCTACATGAGGCTCTGTTTCCCTGTTCAGCACATTGCCTCTATAGCATTGCATTGATTCCTGCTGTGAACTGCTCAACTTGAAGGACTGAATGAATATCCAACTTGGTCAGTCAAGTAAACACAACTAGCTCTCCCAGTCTCACGTCAGAATTAGACATTCATCCATGTTTCTCAAACGTCAAATTTCAAAGGTTAGGCATTAACTCCAAATTGTTAAGGTTTGGGATAGGCTTAAACCAGAAATACCTTTATATCGCTTTTTACGCCCATCCACCATCCCATCCACAATGCCCTAGCAAAACCAAAACCTACTTGAAGGTAACAGCACTCACTGTTGCCCCTAGCAGCCAGTTTCCACATCATCTCCAGACTTTTTTTGGTCACATTAGCATGACACGTTACAGCACAACACCACATCCTATGTATGCAAATGACACTGTTGTGACGCTGACTTATATGGTAGTAATGCCCCCCCCCCCCCCCCCCCATTTAGCTGTAGTCAACAGATCGTGATTCTGTGTGACCTATAATGCACAGAATTGCTTGGACCTGCTGGGTGGAGGACACAAAATCAGTCATACTGTAGATGATGATGAACAACCCTTCAGCTGCACTAGATGTGTCGTCATCAGCATTGTGTCAACGTGACATTCTACCTGGTACACCAGAAACCAATCAAATCAACTGTATTTCTCATTATTTCAATTCACAAGGTAGAATGAACGCGCCATTGAGAATTGAACCTCTGTAGCTGGGCCGTAGGATACATTGATATCATACAGGATCTGATGACCTCCTAGTAGGGGGTTAAAGGAGGGAACCAGGAGCAGCACATAACAATTTGTGGCCTGCAGGTGTGGGACCTGTCAACACGGTCGTCATTCCAAGATGCTGTCTGGCGAGCACTCGCCTCCTTCCGTGATTCTCTGCGGCACCATGTAGGCTTTTTCCCCCCCCCTGGGAGCTGGTGACTAGCTTTATATGTCCTGCCTTGTACGTGTGATGTAAGTTCTACAAGTGTTCAGTTGTTGTTGTAATTGTTCAATTTTTTATTAAACAGTCACTTTTACCTTGTAAAGTTTTCAATTGTGAATTCAAATGAAAACGTGGATTTTTACATAACAGAGATTTGTGTGTTTAGTTTTTTAACATGCAGGAAGTAGGCCAAGTCATCCATGGCTCTGTTACTCTGGCAGTGTTGATGCTGATGGGAAGAAAAAAATATATATCATATCACTGAAATGCATTCAAATCACTTATTAGCGTAAGTTCAATGGCCTTTCCAAACCAAGTATTCATTGTATTGATTCGAACTAAATGTCATTGTATATTAATTTCTCAAGTTTCTTTAGGAAAAGGGAAAATACTTGGAATGAGAGTAATGTTTGCTATTCTTTTGAACAAAATGTTCCTGGAGAAACTCTTGGTAGGTTGGTAGTGGGACAGAAGGGCTGAGTCCCGAGTCTGTGGGGGTTGTTGGCTTGGGAAAACATGAAACAAATTGTTACTTAAATAGTACACGGTACAACGTAATGTCATATTCATCTCAAACCAAACACACTGTCATGTCATCAAATCGCATCTCGAGCTTCAGTTAGCTAAAGTTAGGTAGTTGAAATAAAGAAATTGGGCATTTTGTGAGGTTTTATGTAGTGTAAGAGTCCGAATACGGATGGCATTAGCTAACTAGCCTGAACATTAAACATACTGTAATGAAACAGCAGGGAGCAGGTTCCCAACCCTCGACCTTGGAGCCCGAGGTCTTGCGACTCTACGTCTTACAGGAACGCGCTCACCGGACAAGCACACGCACTGTCGTGGATGCAAGGTCCGATCCCTTCTGACACCAATGTAATGAAACAGCAGGGAGCAGGTCCCGAACCCTCGACCTTCCAGCCCGAGGTCCGGCGCGCTATCGACTGTCCCGCAAAAGCAATGTTCGTGCGGCAGGGTCGATTTCCGTTTTTATAAACCCTGGGTCGTTACAATACTAAGGTTAACTGCTACGGTAGCTAGCAGGCTAAACACGAAACCCAACACTTACCTACCAATCTATGAGAACCGTGGCCGTTTCAGCGTCACTCTTCCACCTTTCAAAATTAATTCCAGTATTTCTGGATTGTCCCTTTTTATTTTGGGGTCACCCACGACCTGCGGATTCCTACTTTAATAACCGAATCTAAAGTATTTATTCTGGCGCATGGTGAAAACGCTATAGCCATTGTGGAGTACAACTGGTTCTATTTCATGGTTCAGATACTTTTCTATCCTTAGCAAGAAGACAGATAGTCTGGGGTTAAATGTCTTGGCAAGGCAATCATTAGTCAAGCTCAGAGTGAAAGACCCCAAAGACGTTGCTTACAGCTCAATGAGGAAATACTGTTAAAACGTGATTTTCATAGCGGCAGGAGCATCATGGGAAATATCCAAAATCACCTGAACATTGTCAATTTTATACTATTATAGTTAAATATATTTTACAATCAGATATAAGATCTACAGATGAACATTGTTGGTTATGGTCACTAGGTCCTCTGTACTGAAGCTCTTTTCCCAACCAGCTTCTTTGCAATGCCCACTGGGAATTTCATCTACTTGTACTTAATTATCACCTTTTTTTTCATTGACTATTTTATAAGGAGTAGATTTTCTTAAATCCCACTTACTATAAGGCTTCTATGAGGATAATGAAAAAATAAGGGATCAAAGGTTGAATTAATTAGGTGAGGCGTACTTATGTATTTAATTCAATTTATACATCTACGTTGAATAGGTATCAAGCTACTGCAGACAGACAGACAAAGACAATTTGTCAGTGTTTTAAGTACATTATTACTATGTATGAATGAACAAGTCAATGTTATTGCATGCATAGTCTAGATTTTAAAAAAATACATAAACAATAACTGAATTTGATTTTCATTATGGTAGGCTACTAACAATTACCTCTGGCACAAAGGTCTTATCTTGACAACTCACTTGAAATCTTGTTGCCACCTAGTGGATAGTTGTATGTGAGAGAGAGAGAGAGAGAGAGAGAGAGAGTGAGAGAGCGAGAGAGAGAGTGAGAGAGAGAGAGAGAGAGAGAGAGAGAGAGAGAGAGAGAGAGAGAGAGAGAGAGAGAGAGAGAGAGAGAGAGAGAGAGAGAGAGAGAGAGAGAGAGAGAGAGAGAGAGAGAGAGAGTGAGAGAGAGAGAGAGAGAGAGAGAGAGAGAGAGAGAGAGAGAGAGAGAGAGAGAGAGAGAGAGAGAGAGAGAGAGAGAGAGAGAGAGAGACTTCAATAAATATTATCAAACCACTGACTTCACACTCCTGGCAATACAGACTTGTGTCTATGGACTGGTAACTGGGAGTCACAGGTGTCGATAGAATCAGTTCATTGATTAAGATGCAGATTTAAAGGCTTAAAATTCTTCAACTGACCTCATGGACCTCCTGCTCCCCGGGTACACCTCTGTATCCTTTAAACCAGCTCATTGTTGTCAATGGTAAATCTCGATTCAATCCGCCAATTCTGCTTAATTGAGGGGGATTTCATGGTATTGAATGGAAAATGCAATGTCCGGATGGTGAGATGTGATCTCATTAAGAAGATATAAATATTTGATCAGCTAATGCATTCTGGGTGTAGCCTTTTCCAGGGTTATGGGCTGATACATTTAGCATGAGGACACTAAACCTTGATCTGGAAGGATAAACCTCAGGTTATTACCTGCCTGATTGCTGGTTTCAGACACTATTGAGGGAACAAAAACCCTAAAAACACTATTACTGAAACTATTGTATAGAAAATGTTTTAAAAAACCCACCCAACAAGTTTTAAATTAACAATACTCATAATTTTGTTGGTAGTTTGGAAACAAGAATACCTTCATAACATTTGAATTGTTCTTTCTTTCATCTAATAGGGTAGCCTAATATCACAGTCTTGACAATATAGTTACACTACTGTTATAATAACTTCAGTGAACTTTAAAGTTATTGTACCAGATTTCCTCAGACAAGTCCTAAGTATGTGGGAGGTGCCCCCAGCCCCTCTTGTGCCAGCTCACGCCACTGTAGGATAAGGTAGAATGATTTATGCGCTAATGGCATGGCACTGCTTTCCTAATCAATGGGAATCGTACTAGTTTACAATACTTTCCGCGTATTGCTGAATTGGAGTGTTTTACAGATCGCGTAGTTATTTTGTATTAGAGCCCAGCTGAAAGAATTGCTCTATTACATCTCGACCGCTTAGACTACCCAGAAGGGTCTGTTCCGCTTGGATGCTCGGTGCAGTGAGTGCCTCACCGAGGACAGCTCGTGTGCCTGCTCTGCTCGGGTTAGAGGAAGGAAAATGATGCATCACAGTAAGTATATTTAGATAATAGTCGCGGGGAGCTCCTGTTAAACTGTGCACTCTTTACCTACATTGCAAATAACGAAAGCGACATTCATAGTGTAGGCTACTATTTTAATGTATTCGGTCGGGGATAGCCTACAATGCCTTGCACTCTCGAGTGAGGGAGGAATATTCATAGTGCATACTCAGCCGCCGACAGCGTCGCCACGATTCAACAGTGAATGTATGTGTACAGAATTTTGTTAGGAGTATCGAAACACGGATTATTTAAATGAAATGCAAATTGCAGGGATAATTACGCATACGGTAAGAATTTTGTTATTATTATTATTAGGCTATTATTACTATTATCATTATAATGCTAGACTATTATAGCTTGTTATCTGTGTCCCAATCGAATATACTCTTTATTGTCAAACGAGTTAATTTATTTGCTTTAGCCTTGTTTGTAATTGCATTTCATTCCCGTGTTATTGTTCAATCAGTGTTGGAAACTGTAGTAGCCCAAGCCCTTATAGGCTTATAGCCCACACTGCAGGTGAAAAGGCACCTCTGTAACTTTCCCGTGAAAACTCATAACCCATATCCTACTAGTGCTATCCCATATTTACATCAATAAACAGGGTCCCCCATTCATTTTGCGCGCGCGTAACCCACTTGGAGTTGTAATGATCTGGGGCCTCATTTATCAAAGGTGCGTGCGCACCAGTTTTCCCACAAAGGTTGGTATTTATCCATTTTGAACTTGACGGGAAAGTGTACGTATGTCCACGCAAATCTCAGACCATGCTTACCACAACTTCTATTGGTTGAGCAACTGTATTGCAAGCAATATGTTGGGGGAAATGAAGGTGTTTGAGGCAAGGCAATTATAATAATGGTAGGCTAATAACATATTAAAACATAGGCAGAATGATAAAACAGATACATTTACATTTGCCATTGGTAAGGAGATCACATAGCAGCATGACGCCTAATATATTTATTTTATTTTACTATATTGGCCTAAATCATAGTCATATTGCAGGATATCTCTCCTTTTCTGTCATGACTGGGTTATTCCCGCTACACAACGATTATTAGGGTACCATTTATCCATCGCTCATTCAATAGCCCACCATGCTCGAAAGTAAATAGACCAGTAGCCTATTTAAAAATATTTTACAGTATGGGTAGTTCTACAGTTTTGCTATGTGATAGGAGCACGTGATCACAGCCTATTTAATCTCAGAGCCTATCCCAAGGCAGGAAACATAATCATGTATTGATAAACAAAATTATTGAACAACAATTTGTCTTTTGCGTAAAAGTTTGGGCTGTAGACAGTATTTACTTTCAAATAGTTCAATAGACAATCAATCTTGCAGAATGCACCCCCAGTGTTTGGCACTGGCTATAGGCCTCATGCATTTTTTGTTTAAAAATGTCATTGCAAAATATTAAAACATTCTGACCACACCTCTACAGAAATATGATCAAATTTGTCGTTGCCCTTTCTTTTAGAAGCTGTCTTGATCCATTTCCAACGTCTCCAAATCATACAGCAAATGAGGGTATTTTTGTTACCATTAAAGGTGAATGGAGGGCATTTACCAGGCAGTGTTGTAGCACTCGTTCACAAGCACAGAAATATAGTATGATATGTTGCATGTGACAGTTTGATAAATCATACTAATTTATTGCGCACGCAAATCCTAGAATCTCCAAGTACGCCAGAATTTAGTGAGACATTTATGCGTGTTTGATAAATGAGGCCACTGATTTGCCAGGAGTGTTGGATTTAGTTTGGGAGCTGTTATGCTGGAAGTATGTATTCTATGAGTCAGTAGCTGTGTGCCACCATGCCGATCAGTGCGTGCAGATGTTTGGTAGCCTAATCCCTTGCGCTGACTCCCTATCATAATCCCCCCTGGATTTGCTGATTATGTAGTTGACCAGCAATTGCGGTCATAGTATCCTATGTCTAGCCAACTAGATTAAGCAAACAGAAATATCCCACAATGGCTTCTCTTCTACATTATCTCAATTTTGTACAGGCTATACAAGTACACTTTTAGCAAATAGGCATAGGTTCAGTCAAAACATATCAATAAAGTCAAGATCAATATCTTAAATTACATCCTTCCTAAGTTTTCTTCAGCCAACATTGAAAAATAATTTCCTAGCGATCAACACAGGACTAATCCAAGCATCTGTCCATCAGCCTCATGGTACTCTGCTGCTGTTGCCCAGTGCCCTTATCTGATTTAAATGGGTGGCTAACAGATGTGTCCACTCACACTCGCTGTAGCCAGATGCACAACTAAACCTGCTCTTTTAATATGCATAATAGATATTTGAGCATCTGTCTGTTTTTTTAGTCCCCTCTTATATTAAATAATTACTGGTTGACCAAATGTGTTATTTACAGTGTATATTTGTATCTGCCTTCTCCACGGCTGCCTAGAGTCCTCTGTGAGTTCACTTGTGTTACTGGTTAGGTGTGCTCTGAATGTGGAATGTATGATAAGGTGTGATATCTGCTTTGCTGTGGGAGATGAAAAGCGTCCTTTAGATGAGTGATATAGATACGGCTGTGCTGTAAATTTGGTTTGTCTGGTAGCTATGAATGGATCCTCTGTCCCTTTGCACTTCACATGGACATTATCGAGAGCATTCCCACTGGGCACGGACTTAATTTCAGCGTCTAGTTTTGGTTGAGTTGACAACTAACCTAAATTCTACGTGAAATCAATAAAACATGTCACCGTGTCATTGGATTTGGTTGAAAAGTTGAGTGAATAAAGTCAGAAATTCCCCAACATTGATGACTTGTTGCAAGTCCAATCAGTTTTCCATGTTGATTCAACATCATCACATCAAATGTGTTTTTGTTAAAATGACATGGAACGAACATTTTATCAAACCGTTAGTGGGTTTCCTCAAACATGAATTCCATGATAGCAAGAACAAATTGTCCAGGCAGTCCTGTGTTGGAAATCCTCACCACTTCCTCCCCCGCTCCTAGTTCCTGCGTTCTTGATGAAAGTAATCCCGAGGCTGACATGCACCGTACAGCTCAATGGACACGGCAGGCACCCTGCAGAGACAAACCAAGTTTGGAATGACTTGGCTACCTGGCATAACTATATGATCTGCCATGGACACATAGTTGGTTGGTTTAAACATTGCGGGTTAATTGTTGCCACACATTTCCCTGACATGCGTGTGTGGTAGTTTCTTGGTGGACTGGAGAGTGCCCTGGCAGATGCAGCTTTGCAGGAAGTAGAAGCAGGAAGTAGAAAACAGGCCTGTAATGGTTAGCGTGCAGCAGGCCAACAGCCTGTCAGAAGTGATGTAGTGCAGAAGTGACATTAAATAGATTATGGGATAGTAACATTTAGAGACATTTCATAAAAATTTCATTGGATGGTTCCTGCTGGTATTGAGAAAATGTGTCATAGGGGATATTTTTATTTAATGTATACAATCCTTCCCTCCATCCAGGACAGGAAACACTTTTGAAAGAAAAGGAACTCTTTGTTTTCCATAGTAACCTTTGGGAAACATGTACATTTTGCAATGCTTCTGGAAAAAATAAGTGTCCCCAGCAAGCGACTAAAGTGAGTGTCCATTAAGGTTTACTTTATTTCAGCATTGGAGAGGAGTGCCTGTCAAACTCTCTCAGTTCAAAAGAGAGGCATTGTGCTTGTTTCACATGCAAGGAACACTTCAGCATTTTCTTCACATTTTCAACACATTTTTATCTCTTATTGGAGCAGTATTCAGTCGGGCAGCAGTGAAGTTCAGCCAAATATGTCCGTCCTTCTTAACCAGTAACCGTGCAGCCTTGTCAGAAATCTCCTCCCCACTCACTTAGCTGTATCAATACGGTTGAGAGACACTGTATCAGTCAAAATGTTGAAATAAAATAGATCTTTTGACTTTTTTCCTAAATTCATGCTTGATAACGTGCTGGAATTATAATCTGGTTCTTTATGGATGTTATCATCACACCGTGAAACATCACCCCTATATTGCCCTTCCCAGTAGTGACAGGAAATGTTATCATTTTGCATACATTCAATTGCATAGATAGGCCTTTAGCGTCTATTAGAGTCCAAAACATGTATGCGGACGCACAGCAGTGTTCTAGAATGTTTTTCTCTCTTACTTTTTTACTTTTGGAATTCTCCGCATTGGCTCAATCAATTTCCCCATGGACGGTGGTCTCAAAGCCTCGTAGCTATGTCACAATGGGATCCTGGACTATCATGTCTCTGCGTCTGTGGACTCTGATTTACTCTTTAGCCAGTGCTTTGAGTTTTTGATCTATGGTTGCCTGTGTATTCATTTTCTTGCTCTTTTTTTTTTTTTTACCCCTTAGGTACTACAGTACACCGCTACTTTGATTATGATATTGACTGCATTTACAGAGCCAGAAATGCCTCCAGCACTTATTTTCATGAGTGCTCAGCCAATGCCATAGTCCAGAAAGCCACTCATCTCTGCACAGTCCCTACTGTGTGAGTACAATCTCAGTTGAAAAGCACTGTGATTCCACGGGACTCCAGACCAAACCGGGAAGGTTTGGCGGCACTATTAGGCAGGCCCCTAGTTGTTGACTATGAAGTCTAAGTATTTTCTATGGAGCGTCACGACTGTGAGAGAATGACTTTTATGACAAATAACTGTGCCGTCCAAGGGTCTTGCCTCTGAGGTTGTTGCCACACTGGCGCTTTAAAGAACAACAGGGCAAAGAGCAGCAAATAAAGACAAATGCTCTGTGTCAGTTCTTTAGCCCCACTTTTCTGCTGCTCTCTGCTGGTTTTTTAAAAAGTAAACAGTGCTGTGTGATTCTTCATAACATCATTATGGATGAGAAGGAAGGCTGCAGGCCCCTGATACTACTTTGCCAGTGCACAGACAGCGGTTTACACACCTCCTGTGTCATATCTGGGTGTTCTCTAGTTCTCTGCCCACCGAGGAGCCAAATTGTTTGTTCATTGGGATCATTGGGTGTAGTGTCAGTCATTGTTTTGAAGCAGGCATTGTTTTTGCCAAGCTGAGTTGTCAGTGGTGTAGGCAGCAATCTTGCCATATGTATGCAAATGGGAATAGCGGAGAGACATGTACCATATACGAATACTTTAGAACATTTCTACGTTTGAATACCCATATCAATCACCCCGGCACAACAATATATACTCTATGTCTTGTTTGAGAAGGGTTTTAACTGAGGGAGACATTTGACACAGACAACCCCTCAGGTCCATTCTCCAGTAATAGCGCCAGGTCCAATGGTTAATTTATAGTGTTTTTAGACCGAACTGTGTGGGACTGAGGGACCAAACGGTTTCAACAGAGGGTTTCTTATTCCAGAGAAAGCGGACTTCCCTCACTGTCCATCCCTGTCAGCTCTTACCCTTTGACCTTCTTCTACACAAATTGGTTGTTTGTACAGCATCATGTTTTATTCCATGTGTTCTAAAAAACATGAACTAGCTGACAGCAGCACAAAACCCAGCAGTGGTGTTTTTGTGGAGCAGCACTTTTATATGAAAGCATTTCAAAAGTCAAGTAACGTGGTGGTAAATCTATCAGCATTGCTAAAAAATACATTGAGCATTGAGCATCTTGTTCCAGCAGACAATTCAAGCAGACAGATAGCATGCATATAAAAAAAAGTTATGAAGTAGACCTTTCCTGCAGTCAAATTACCTAGTGGACTCATGGATGGAATGTTATTCATATTTTTATGTCATTTCATAATTCATCAACATTTTTTTTTTTTTTTTAACTGCCGGAAATCCGGTGTTTCTTTGTCAACGGTTTTGTTATATTTCAGTCTTCTGTGATGTACTGTATACAGTTGAAGTCGTAAGTTTACATACACTTAGGTTGGAGTCTTTAAAACTCATTTTTCACTATAGTTTTGGCAAGTCGGTTAGGACATCTACTTTGTGCATGACACAAGTAACATTTCCAACAATTGTTTACAGACAGATTACTTCAATTATAACTCACTGTATCACAATTCCAGTGGGTCAGAAGTTTACATACACTAAGTTGACTGTGCCTTTAAACAGCTTGGAAAATTCCAGAAAATGATGTCATGGGTTTGGAAGCTTCTCATAGGCTAATTGACATAATTTGAGTCAATTGGAGGTGTACCTGTCGATGTATTTCAAATGCAGTGCCTCTTTGCTTGACATCATGGGAAAATCAAATGAAATCAGCCAAGACCTCTGAAAAAAAATCTCCACAAGTCTGGTTCATCCTTGGGAACAATTTCCAAACGTCTGAAGGTACCATATTCATTTGTACAAAAAATAGTACGCAAGTATAAACACCATGGGACCACGCAGCTGTCATACCGCTCAGGAAGGAGACTGTCTGTCTCCTAGAGATGAACGTAATTTGGTGCAAAAAGTGCAAATCAATTCCAGAACAACAGCAAAGGACCTTGTGAAGATGCTGGAACATACAAAAGTATCTATATCCACAGTAAAACGAGTTCCATATCGACATAACCTGAAAGACCGCTCGGCAAGGAAGAAGCCACTGCTCCAAAACCGCCACAAAAAAAGCCAGACTACAGTTTGCAACTGCACATGAGGACGAAGATCGCACTTTTTGGAGAAATGTCCTCTGGTCTGACGAAACAAAAAATAGAACTGTTTGGCCGTAAGGACCATTGTTATGTTTGGAGGAAAAAGTGGGAGGCTTGCAAGCCGAAGAACACCATCCCAACCGTGAAGCACGAGGGTGGCAGAGTCATGTTGTGGGGGTGCTTTGCTGCAGGAGGGACTGTTGCACTTCACAAAATAAATGGCATCATGAGGCAGGACAATTATGTGGATATATTGAAGCAACATCTCAAGACATCAGTAAGGAAGTCCAAGCTTTGTCGCAAATGGGTCTTCCAATTGGACAATGACCCCAAGCATACTTCCAAAGTTGTGGCAAAATGGCTTAAGGACAATAAAGTCAAGGTACTGAAGTGGCCATCACAAAATGCTGACCTCAAGCCTATAGAACATTTGTGGGCAGAACTGAAAAAGTGTGCGAGCAAGGAGGCCTACAAACCTGACTCAGTTACACCAGCTCTGTCAGGAGGATTGAGCCAAAATTCACCCAATTTATTGTGGGAAGCTTGTGGAAGGCTTATCCAAAACATTTGACCCAAGTTTAACAATTTAAAGGCAATTCTACCAAATACTAATTGAGTGTATGTAAACTTCTGACCCGCTGGGAATGGGATTATTATTCTGACATTTCACATTCTTAAAATAAAGTGGTGATCCTAAATGACACAAGACAGGGAATATTCTACTAGGATTAAATGTCAGGAATTGTGAAAAACTGAGTTTGAATGTATTTGGCTAAGGTATATGTAAACTTCTGACTTATATATACTGTATATATGTATATATGTATATATACTGTAATATTGGGATGCAAACTCAAAATGTAATACATTTTAACTTTATATCTCTTGTTTTAAAGCCTATAACCATGTGTGAGGTGCATTTTAGTTGACTTTAGTTTATTAATTTGACCATCTAGAAAAAAACGAGCAGACATAAAACTTGAAAAGCCATACATGCACATGAGTAAAATCATTGAGAATAACACACAATAAAGTCTGGAACTTATTTCCATTGTGGTCCTAGGCAATATCCAACACGGTTGAACACAGTATGACAGCGACATAATAAAATATAAAAACAAAGAAGAAGAACATCTATCTCATCATTGCAGTTACATCAGAGGGTATACTTTTATAAAACGTACCAGTAAACACTCTGTGTGACCCTGATTTAGCCCACTGCTGTAAAAGGTTCATCTGTTGAAAAGTTTAGACCAGGACAGGACTTGTACTTCAGCTCTAGCATTGAACTTTGTTGAACTGTCAGTATTCTTGAATACGTAAGAATAATAATAAATAAATACATATTTACCACAATGAACCAGTGGGGTAATATTTATCATATTTGTATTATATATACCTCACATACGACCCATTAGAAGACTAAGCAATTAGCCCATTAAATGGTTTTCTGACTCCAGAAAGATGATTTAGAAATATGCAAGATACTATAGTTCAGTTACAGTAATAGAAAGGTCAAGAAATGAATAAGAATTGTCTATATCAAAAGCAAATATTTAATTGACATGGTAAAATGAATGATTCACACACAAGGCATAAGCTTATGTTACCAAGCATTATTAACAAGCATTACAAGGCATTATTCTAGGCGTTGATCAGAGGGAGAGAGGGAGAGAAGTCATCGCCTGAAAGGGCATGGCCCCAAGAGTCCACGAGGAGGAGAGCGAGAGAGTAGGTATCTCACTAGCACAGGTCTCACCAGAAAGAGAAGCTAAGACCCTTTTATAACCATTTTGCCATGTTAGATTTAATATCTGAGTTGTTTTGCAGGTAGTATTACTGTAAAGTAATAACCTCCAATCAGATATCAGACCTACAGGATGTAAAGGAAACATAACATCTGCTTCACGGAGGTGTGACAGAATGGGGGGGATGGCCTGAGCAACACAGAGAAGGCTGAATTTCCGAGAAGGCAATAAAACCTTTTGCATACAGTTGATAACAGTCACTTCGGGGGCTGGCCCGCCCGACAATAGCTCATCGTTTTACTCAAGTACTATATTCCAGCTAGCAACACTTCAATGGCCCAATGACCCAACAATTAAAATCAGCCTACATCCTAATGCATCTGCCTGCACTGTCCTGGTTTTTTTTCTTCATAAAAGGTGAAAAAGCCAAAAACGGCAATTTGTGTTAAAAGGCTTTTTATTTGCTGAGAGACATTTGGTCAGCTCTAAGAGATCAGTCTACAGCTGGAGGTGTTGTGGTCTCACAGACCGTAGATTGGATTTCAATACAACAAATCTCCTATTCTTACAGGATGGTAAATCATGTCTGCCACCTTTTACCTCTTGCCTTTAGGGGATGGAAAAAGGAGAATTCTGTCCAGACCTTTCCATAAAAGTATTGTGTGAATTGAGGTATTAGCAGACTTTGAAGTTGGAAATACAGTGAGTATGTAATGTAATGACATAGTTATTAAGGTTAGTTAAACATCCAATATGTGTACATTTGTACGGAGATAACGTGAGATAGTGAATTGGTTTTGCTCTTGTACAGTAGGTACATTATAACATCTTCTACATCCAGGCAGCTCCATCCCCTGCAGTATTTCTTGCTTGGTCATTCAGTTAACACCCTAGCTGTATTCCACTCATATTGCCTCAATCCTGTGCTTTAGCTACGGTATGTTGAAAAGAATATGTTAGAGCTAGATGTGGGCTTTTGGCTTAGAGGCACAACAATCCTTGGGGTATGATACAAACTGTGTTGTTCCTGCATCACTTCCTTACTCAAACATGGTGTGATACGGTCCCTCCTTGGGAACAGATTCGATTGAAGGCCTAATAAGAGTAACACCAGCTTGTGTAAATATCTGAGCATTGGAACTATTGCATTATTAACTATTCTTTATGTGGGGGCTTCTCTAACAACTAATTTCCAAGCTATCACAGCAAGGGGGCAGGTTTGTGTTTTTTCTTCAGAATGCACTTAAATTGAAGATGAGGGAATTATTTTGATCTTTTAACACTTTGTTATCATTGTACCACTGGGGAAAATTCTCAGATTTTGCAATTATCTTTGAGAGGAAAATTGTACCCCCCCCACCCCCACCCCCCACCCCCCCACCATAGGGTGGGCCTGTGATTTGTGAGCCTTCTTTCCCCCACCATTTATTGGAATACTAATATGCTTAATAAAAACAACATGCCCCAGAAGCCATTGTTATTTTCTTTTCACATAGTTGAGATGAAAGAAATGTTGGATGAATTGGGATCACTAGATGACTCAACAGAATGTCACAATGTTCTGGCACCGTTTTATGGTTTCTGGTGGATTGAATTTGTTTTGATAGAATACAATCTTATAGAACAAGTTCGACCAGAAACAAATACAAGGCCATTTGAATATCCTGATTCACAACAGTCGGCATTCTGTAGACTTTAGACAATTCATATGAATATGAATACTGCTAGTATTCATCCTATGAATAGTATGTTGTATCCAAAGCCTGTGTTATTTATGTAGTAATTGTGAAGCATACAGTCTGCTGGCTGTCTTTGTTTAATTATGAATATTCAGAACAATACATTACATACATTTCTTGGAAGGTTTGACACTGCACAGCAGAAGTACTCTTCGCGTACTGCTCTCATTTATACAGATAGTAAAATGTCCCCTGTTGTTCTTATAAGTGTAAATGTTTTTGCTAATGTGTTCAAGGGATTGTTAAAGCTTATGAAAGCTACATGCAAATAGCAAAATAATGACCTCCAAGAGCTGCGATTAAGCAGTAAGCGAGTCCTTCCTCTTTCTGGTGCATTTTAAACATGGGGACTTACCTGTGTGATGGACAGAACATCAGCTGAAAGGGCAGAACAGGCTATGAATTATATGAAAATGATTATTCAGTGTTAAAATGCTACCCAGGAGCACACTGGTGGACACACTATCCATGCTAGAAAAGCAGGAAAATATGACTCAGAGGTGAAATAATTGACAGCTATATTCAAAGGAAGTAGGCCACCAGAATGGCTTAGTTCATGTGTATACAATCCACTATAGAGTACTGTGTATTCAGCGAGCAGAGTTATCTAGTCTGCCTTACAAGTGTACAAAGCCGCACGCCATGAAGTATCTGCTGTCAAATACACATCAATCACAGCAGATTATGAAAAGTCTCTTCTCTGCTTGCCATGTTAAAAAGGTCAGCAATTTAAAGGGATAGTTCGAGATTTTGGCAATGAAGCCAGAGTCATATGAACTTGTGGATACCATTTTAAGCTAGTTAGCATTTGGCCTGTGAAACTACCTCTAACTTCCTTCATACTGGACACGGATACATAAAAATGGTATCCACAGGTTCATCTGACTCTGGGGAAGTAGATTCAAATAGCCAAAATCACTAACGATCGCTTTAAACCATCTTGAAGAATCCAAATAGTCTGTTTCATACAGTCATTTTATCAATGGAAATGTCCATATACTGTCCTGTGTGGCAGGCGAGTTATGATGTACTGTACCAGTGAGCCTTGGATGTTATTCAATTTCCTCTGAATGCAACTATTCTTTTTCCTTATATTCGTTATTTATCCATGTGAATCATGTTGAGATGAATATCTATTTTATAAGGGAGCGCTGGCACAATTGTCATTGTGTGAAATACTCTTTCTTTTCGCTGTATTTCCTACAAGGAAATTCAAGCATCCATGTCAAGGATGGTTTGGGGTGTTGATGTTGATGCTGTGTTCTCGACTTCACAGAAAGGGTAACGCTGCGTTCTTTGACCCCATTATATGGAGTTGAATTACTGCGCACGACTCCAGTTGTTCAGCCTTTATTCGGTTTTATAATGAGGAAACACATTCTATTGTAATCCAGCTGGTGCGCGACACCACCGTGAGTAGGGGATTGAGAGACATGATGATGTAAGTAATGAAGCCTGTAATATCACCCTGGATGGTCTACGAGCCTTAACTGTCCACTGCCAACATCTAGTCACCACCCACTGTGTTTCAGCTGGTCCTTTTTATCAGGGAACAGATGATGATGGTACCATTCTGTTAGTGATATGAGGCACTGATGTTGTAGCCTAGTTTCAGAGATGTTAGTGCTTGAGCCAATCTCTCGGACCATGGCTGCCATGCCATATGTCTGGCATAGCATGGCACTGCAACGATAGTTCAGTGGAGTTGGCTACTAAATCACATGCATACGAATGGGAATTGGTTTGGTTGATTTGAGAAGTGATTAATAGAGGCTTCTTGAATCATATCTTATCTCTTTAAACAGTACAGCAATTGTATCATCAACAGCACTCTTGGACATCTTGATAGTTGAGCAGTTGTATCGTAGTGTCTCTGTTTATTGTGCTCCGAGCTGGCAGAGGCTGCGCCGCTTTAGGATTATTCGATTTGACACTCATGAAACGTTTGCTGCATGAAACACTAGCTTATAAGGCGAAGAATGGGATTTGGGTGCTGTGTTTTAGCTCTAAACTGTCTGCTCCTTTGTTCTGATGTTCATTATGGTGGTTATACAACAAGTCAAAACCAAGGCAACACACTGGTTCCAGACAGAGTATTATGAGATTCTCACAGACATGAAGTGTTTCAACGTCGCCATAGCTTACCTTAGCTTGGTTACATCCTAATACAAAGAACCATGAGAAGGAGAATGTAGGTATATGTATTTTCTGAGGTTGATAGCCATACATCGTGAGCCATGTAGTAGTTTCTTTAAATTTTTACAAGTAGGCCTGGAATAACTATAACTATGGGCTTAGCTATAGTTTTAACTATGCTTTGTGGAAAAAAAGAAGAAGAACGTGACTACTTTGAGGCCTCCCGAGGGGTGCAGCAGTCTAAGGCACTGCATCACAGTAGTAGAGGCATCACTACAGACTACAGTTTGATCCCAGGGTCAATTAGGCAGTGCTCAATTGTCTGGGTTAGGAGAGGGTTTGTCCCATCGTGTTCTAGCGACTCCTTGTGGTGGGCCCGAGCGCATGCATGCTGACTCGTGACGCCAGTTGCACAGCGTTTCCTCCAACGCATTGGTTACGGCTGGCTTCCGGGTTCAGCGAGCAGTGTGGCTTGGCAGGGTCGTGTTTCAGAGGACGAATGGCTCTCTCCCGAGTCCGTATGGGAGTTGCAGTGATGGGACAAGCCTCGTAATGACCAATTTGATATTATGAAAAAGGGGTAAAAAAAGGGACAACTTTTCAAAACCATTTGAATACAGATCTCAGAACTAACTACTTTGTTAACTATTTGAATACAGATCTGAGAAAGCAACTGCTTTTTACAAATATTTAAATATTTGAAACACAATCGTTATTTTTTTTAATTTCTGTTCCACTGTTTCGACCAGCAAAATAAAGTTCTGAACTGCTTCGAATCTCCCAATAAGTAATGGTTTATATTGTTCCTTTCTGTTCCTTTTTAAACCTCTGAAAACTACATGTTTTTACATTGAGCTCGACAATAAATTACTTCACCAATCACTGCAGACGGAGCAGCTTGCTATGAACTTGTCTGTCCAATGTAATGGAGTGTGTAGGGCGCAAGACAGAACTGGAATTTTAAGGGTGGAGAGAGAACAAGAGAGGGTGAAAGGAGGCTTTTTTTATTTTACCTTTATTTAACTTGGGGATTTGATCCAGCAACCTTTTGGTTACTGGCCTAACACTCTAACCACTAAGCTACCTACTGCTTGTGATGATATGCATTATCTGAATTAAGCCCACAGAATTACACCTAAAGAGGAAAGGCTTCTATCTGTACTTAATTATTTTTATTTAACCCTTATTTTACCAGGTAACTTGACTGAGAACACATTCTCATTTACAGCAACGACCTGGGGAAAAGTTACAGGGGAGAGGAGGGGGGATGAATGAGCTAATTGGAATTCTATCAAGGAACTTTGAATGTCTTTGAACTTCCGAGAGTTCGCTTAACGTTGGACCAGAGCTAGCTAGCTAGCAAGCTAACAAGCTTTTTTTTTGTTAACTCAATGTGAAACGTGATAACTATTGTATCCTTAACTTGCAGTCAAAAAAAGTTCATCCATAGTCTTCTCAAATAAAAGATTTCTCTTCCTAATTTCTGAATCACGCTTGTAACGTCAGTAGGCTCCAGTAGCTTCGGAGGGGGAGGGGCAGATAGCCTACATGCACACACACTGGCAAAGATTTTCAGTTATCAGGAAGACACTGGAAAATGTTTTTTAGACAGAGTGAGTGCTTTTTATAGGACCTGTGTTGCATTGTTTTGTGGGTCAGAAATGCTCAGAATGGAAAATAACTTTATTAACCTGTTCCCATGCTTTTAAAATAACGTTTATGTTCCTGAACCGTATAGATCACTTTCATAATTTGACTTTGATATTATGGGGTATTGTGTGTAGGCCAAATGCAGGATAAAAATACAACAAAATGTGGATAAAGTCAAGAGGTGGGAATACTTTCAGCACATAACATATAAAGAGAGAAAATAAATTCCTATTGGGTGTGACAACTGGTCGTGTGTACTATTCAGGCTATAATTATGCAATCCTGTGGTACTATACCTTCTGCAGGCATTTTTAAAACATTCCAAATGACAACAAATGTGTTATGATAGATTTTGGTCCAAGGCATCTTTAAGATTAGAATGTCTATTTCAGACTCTGTAACATCCATAACGGAGGGTGTATCATCCATAGCAGTCATTTTTCGCTGTCTAAAGTAAGAATTGAAATGACTTTTTCATATTATTATCGTTGTTGTGTTCAGCCAAGTATTTTCTTCAAAATGGCTATCCATGGTAACTCACAGACATTCTCCACAAAAAGCTTGTCCATTTCATGTAACATCCATTATTAGCTTGATTTCTCCATCATGCCAATATTTAGTCAGCTTTTTTGTGTATACATAAGGTCGCAAAGGGAGGGTATATTACTGAAAACATTCTAAGTTTAACAGTAAACTACCAGAAGTTTGGTAACTTTAAAGGATTTTATATAATTTGTCACGATGTCTAGTGGCGCTTTTGGGTACTTCAGATTATCACAGGTGTCTGTAATTATCTCGGGCCCTCTGTGTGGCCTTATCACATGTAAAACATATCAAAACTAAAATACATTGATTTTTAAATAACAACATATATGACAAAGCTGAAAAACATTATCCTAAATATAAACCACCAACCATCTGTGTTAAGTATGAGGGTTTCAGCATGAAATATTCTTTATATTTTTTTTTATAGACTTTTACTTATTTTATGCCAATGTCTTTGTTGTTGTTTTGGCACCAAACTGGTGGCAATTGTGAAAAAAGTCAATAGTTGGAAGAGTTAATTGATGTTTTTTTCATGAATTCTGTTATTTTCTCTTGAACCATATGGTCTATCCACTAGAAACGCATGGACAATATGGACACATATATATTAAAAAAAATATATATATATGAATACATTTAAAAAAAAGTTATTCAAGTATAAGTTACTACATTTATCGCCATTGATTACCTGTTAATTACCAAAATGACTAAAGATTCTGGTAACTTTCGTAAATTACCTGTACACTCCCCCCAAGCGGTACTATAGAAACACACATCAAAGCATCATTTCTATTTTGTTTGTCCATTCTGTGAGACATTAAAAAGTTGTGCTTTTGTGTGCCATTACGCTGGAATCAACCTCCTTTCTTAATATGCAGCTATTGTATTTACTTCCTTACAACAGTTTTGAACTTTTCTGTTCCCATTCATGGATGTGCTTTACCCTGGAAGTGACTGTTGTAATACTGTCATGGAGTGAACTGGCTGTGGGTGCTCCTTGGACCTTTCTATTACACCAATATTCTCTGTGGCCGGACGATGAGAGAGAGACATTTCAAAGTAAATAAATGTCCGGTAGACCATGTCTGTCAAAACCTTTATCACATTTGAAGTTCACATGGTTTCTGATTCATTAGGACACCTGTAGTCATCACTGAAGCATTACGAATGCTCAGTAAAATACAATATCTGATAATTATACAATAGCTTATGTAATAACTCATTCTGTCATTCTCTTAACTCTATTGAGGCATAGTGTATTGCAAATGTGTAAATGTTGAGCCTACCTTTGTCTCATAAGTATGTGTTATTATGGGCATATGCTATGATGTATGTATCCAGGCAAGTATACTGTAGGTATACATCATTCAGGAAAGCTAATCAATGGTTAGTAATCTGACCTCCATTGCTCACCACGCACCATTTGGTACAATATCATGACATGTCTCCATTTTACCAAGTCACACTAAAAATGAAAGACATTGGACATCGCAAAGCTTCTCACAGAACAGCCTTCAGGCTACAAAGCTATACTGAAGAAAAATATCAATACCACATGCAACAATTTCAAAGATTTTACTGAGTTACAGTTCACATGAGGAAATCAGTCAATTGAAATAAATAAATTAGGCCCTAATCTATGGATTTCACATGCCTGGGAATACATACGTATAGGCATCTGTTGGTCACAGATACCTATAAAAAGGTAGGGGCGTGGATCAGAATCTGGTGTGACCACCATTTGCCTCATGCAGCGCAACACATCTCCTTTTCATAGAGTTGATCAGGCTGTTGATTGTGGCATCTGGAATCTTGTTCCACTCCTCTTCAATGGCTATGCGAAATTGCTGGATATTGGCGGAAACAGGAACACTGTCGTACATGTCAATTCAGAGCATCCCAAACATGCTCAATGGGTGACATGTCTGGTGAGTATGCAGGCCATGGAAGAACTGGGACATTTTCAGCTTTCAGGAACTGTGTACATATCCTTGCGACATGGGGCTGTGTATTATCGTGCTGGAAAAATGAAGTGATGGTGTAGGATGAATGGCACGACAATGGGACTCAGGTTCGCTCCACGGTATATCTGTGTATTCCAATTGCCATCAATAAAATGCAATTGTGTTTATTGTCCATAGTTTTTGCCTGCCCATACCATAACCCCACCGCCACCATGGGGCACTTTGTTCACAACGTTGACATCAGCAAACCGCTCGCCCACACAACGCCATACACGTGGTCTGCGGTTGTGAGGCCAGTTTGAAGTACTGCCAAATTCTCTAAAATGACGTTGGAGGCTTGCCAACTGCACGCACCCTCAAAACTTGAGACATCTGTGGCATTGTGTTGTGTGACAAAACTGCACATTTTAGAGTGGTCTTTTGTTGTGCCCAGCACAGGGTGCACCTGTGTAATGAACATGCTGTTTAATCAGCTTCTTGATATGCCACAGCTGTCAGGTGGATGGATTCTTGGGAAAGGAGAAATGCTCAGTAACAGGGGTGTAAACACATTTCTGGGATCTTTCAGGGACCAACACTTTACCTGTTGCTTTAATATCGTTTTTTTTTCAGCATATTTAAATGTTGCCATTATCTTTTGATCCTTTTTGCTTAAATTAAACACTTCTGCCATAATGCCGAAAATGTAAGCACTTTGAAACATGCTTTGTGTGTCATTCCTTTGTAATTTACAGTGGTACAACATACAGTCAGTCTTCAGTACATTTTAATGAGGATGAATGGAAACCAAAACTGTCTTGCATGAACCGAACAAATGCAATTATAGCAATTCATTTTTTAATATATATATTTTTTTACAGATGTGTTATTATGTAAACAAATGATATTTACAGAAATATCTATACATAGACAAGGCATACAAGGTTATGCATGTCATTGAGGTGGTCCAGATGAATCGTTGACCTTGCAGCTCTTCCAGCTAAAGGAAATACATCTTGTCAAGAAGCAGAAACACAGCTTCCATCTCGAAGGAGAGGGATTCATTAGAAGACACTGATTGAAATAAATGAAGATAAGATATTAAATGTGACCCACTCAGACAAATCCAGGCTTCATTCTCAGTCCTTATTTTTTTAGAAAGTGAAGAAAATACAATATTCTGGTCCCATATTGATTTCCTGCCCCTCGTGTTCTGAAACATATGATTATTGCATTACTCAAGCATGTCTTTGAAATGTAGTGTTACAGTTCAGTGAGCAAGAGCTGAAGGAGACGTTCAGTGCTGCTTCTGCCTCTGTTTCGATGGTGGAATGCTAACAAGAGCCTGGTTGTGCCATAATGGGATGGTGTGGGTTATTATATACTTCTACTCTATGAATAAACATGTATTTACCCAAGGGACATATGGTTATTGCAGCTTGTTTTTTATGGAAGCTTTGCAAATGGTACATTGCAAATGACTTAACTTGTCACATTGCTGTAATACCTTTCTATCCAGTGTACACAGTGTTTCCAGAGGCAGCCTCTGACATTTGCCTCAGACTTATTCTGTATTCTTCTCTCAGACTCTATGGCAAGCTGCGTAAATCTTACTGCCTACCCCCACTGTGTTTCATTTACATATTTACTTCCTCTCCCTGCTACTCAAAACCAAATACCTCTCCCATTTGGCACTTTTTAATGTGTTTGTCAAAACAGTAAATTAAACATATTCCCCAATTTAATCAATTCAAGGACAACTGCAATGCGGGTTCATTCAGATTGTTTGTGTTGTATTTCAAGGAAAGGTATGGTTTTGTGTAAATATGCATTGACAAGGTCCGTCAGAGGAACCGCTCCAGTAAAGTGTAAATATTCTAAGATAACCCTCAGAGGAATTAACAAAACCTCAAACATCAGCACATAAGGTAGTTAGTTTGCTGTTATTCCTTACAAGTCTGTGCAAACATTTTAGACCCCTGTTTTAAGCTCGTTGTTTTCATATTTACTTTGAATAATCACTAGTTTCGAGATGCATACAGAATATATACAGTATATATACAGTACCAATCGAAAGTTTGGACTAGTGGTGGAAAAACTACCCAATTGTCATACTTGAGTAAAAGTAAAGATACTTTAATAGAAAATGACTCAAGTAAAAGTGAAAGTCACCCTGTAATTTCCTACTTGAGTAAAAGACTAAAAGTATTTGGTTTTAAATACACTGGTTTTAAGTATCAAAAGGAAATGTAATTGCTAAAATATACTTAATTATCAAAGTAAAAGTATGAATCATTTCAAATTCCTTATATTAAGGAAACCAAACGGCACCATTTTCTTATTATTTTAAGTTACGGATAGCCCGGGGCAGGCACCAACATTCAGACATCATCTACAAACGAGGTATGTGTTTAGTGAGTCCGCCAGATCAGAGGCAGTAGGGATGGCCAGGAATGTTCTCTTGATAAGTGTGTGAATTAGACACTTTTCCTGAAAATGTATGGAGTAGAAAGTACATACTTTTCTTTTGGAATGTAGTGAAGTAAAAGTAAAAAATGTCAAAAATATAAATAGTAAAGTAAAGTACAGATGCCCAAATAAACGACTTAAGTATTTTTACTTAAGTACTTTACACCACTGGTTTGGACATAGCTACTCTGTCATGTATACTCCCTCTCCGGCCTCTAGGTCATCAGGCTGCTGATTATTCCGCACATCTGTCACCATCGTATCGCACACCAGCGCCTCATGACACTCACCTGGACTCCATCACCTCCTTGATTATCTTCCCTATATCTGTCACTCCCCTTGGTTCTTTCCTCAGGTGTTATTGACTCTGTTTTCATGTCAGTGCGTTGTTTGTGTTTCGTTTATTTATTAAAACTCTCGCTCCCTGAACTTGCTTCCCGACTCTCAGCGCACTTGTTACAGAATAACACCTCACCTAAGGGAAGCATCAGGGAGTGTTTTTTACATTTTTTGTGTCAGAGTAAATGACGTTGGGTCCCGGAACCGCTACAGGCTCTCATGCCTCAACCAGATCGCCAGGCTTCCCTGCCTTAGCTGGCTTGTCGGGCTCTCATGCCTCAGCCGGATCGCCAGGCTTCCCTGCCTTAGCTGGCTTGTCGGGCTCTCATGCCTCAGCCGGATCGCCAGGCTTCCCTGCCTTAGCTGGCTTGTCGGGCTCTCATGCCTCAGCCGGCTCGCCAGGCTTCCCTGCCTTAGCTGGCTTGTCGGGCTATCATGCCTCAGCCGGATCGCCAGGCTCCCCTGCCTCAGTCGGCTCGTCTGGCTTTCATGCCTCCGCTGGATCGCCAGGCTTCCCTGCCTTAGCTGGCTTGTCGGGCTCTCATGCCTCAGCCGGATCGCCAGGCTCCCCTGCCTTAGCTGGCTTGTCGGGCTCTCATGCCTCAGCCGGCTCGCCAGGCTTCCCTGCCTTAGCTTGCTTGTCGGGCTATCATGCCTCAGCCGGATCGCCTGGCTCCCCTGCCTCAGTCGGCTCGTCGGGCTTTCATGCCTCCGCTGGATCGCCAGGCTTCCCTGCCTTAGCTGGCTTGTCGGGCTCTCATGCCTCAGCCGGATCGCCAGGCTCCCCTGCCTCAGCCGGCTTGTCGAGCTTTCATGCCTCCGCTGGATCGCCAGGCTCCCCTGCCTCAGCCGGCTTGTCGAGCTTTCATGCCTCCACCGGCTCGTCAGGTTCATCATGTTCGTCATGTTCCCGCGCCCCAGCTGACTCGACAGGTTCCCGTGCCTCAGCTAGGGTAACAGGTTCCCGTGCATCAGCAGGGGTGACCGGTCCGCTCCTGATCCCCGAGTTCGTCCCCTTTGACGGCGTCCTGCGGCTGGAGCCGCATGTCGGGGAGGGGGTACTGTCACGTATACTCCCTCTCCGGGCCTCTAGGTCATCAAGCTGCTGATTATCCTGCACACCTGTCACCATCGTCTCGCGCCTTATGACACTCACCTGGACTCCATCACCTCCTTGATTATCTTCCCTATATCTGTCACTCCCCTTGGTTCTTTCCTCAGGTGTTATTGACTCTGTTTTCATGTCGGTGTGTTATTTGTGTTTTGTTTATTTATTAAAACACTCACTCCCTAAACTTACTTCCCGACTCTCAGCGCACTCGTTACATACTCATTCAAGGGTTTTTCAAAACTATGAAATACACATATGGAATCATGTACTAACCAAAGTATGATGTGTTAAATGAATCAAAATATATTTTATATTTGAGATTCTTCAAAGTAGCCACCCTTTGCCTTGATGACAGCTTTGCACACTATTGGCATGCTCTCAACAGCTTCCCACATATGCTGAGCACTTGATAGCCCTTGTCATTGTCCTGTTGTTTAGGTGTGCCTTGAATTCTAAACAAATCACTGACAGTGTCACCAGCAAAGCACCCCCACACCATCACAACTCCTCCTTCATGCTTCATGTTGAGAACTACACATGCAGAGATAATCTGTTCACCTACTCCGCATCTCACAAAGACACGGCGGGTGGAACCAAAAATCGCACATTTGGACTCATCAGTCCAAAGTACAGATTTCCACCAGTCTAATGTCCATTGTTCATGTTTCCAGGCCCAAGCAAGTCTCTTCTTCTAGTTTGTGTTTGTTTTCTTTGCAGCAATTTGACCATGAAGGCCTGATTCACGGAGTCTCCTCTGAACAGTTGATCATGAGATGTGTCTGTTACTTGGAACTGTGAAGCATTTATTTGGGCTGCAATTTCTGAGGCTGGTAACTCTAATGAACTTATTCTCTGCAGCAGAGTTAACTCTGGGGCTTCCTTTCATGTGGCGGTCCTCATGAGAGCCAGTTTCATCATAGCACTTGATGGTTTTTGCGACTGCACTTGAAGAAACTTTCAAAGTTCTTGACATTTTCTGAATGGCTTAAAGTAATGATGGATTGTCGTTTCTCTTTGCTTTTTTGAGATGTTCTTGACATAATATGGACTTGGTTACTACATGATTTCATATGTGTTATTTCATCGTTTTGATGTCTTCACTATTATTCTACAATGTAGAAAGTAATAAAAATAAAGAAAAACCCTTGAATGAGTAGGTGTGTCCAAACTTTTCACTGGTACAGTACTGTGTGTACAAAACATTATGAACACCTGCTCTTTCCATGACATAGACGGAGCAGGTGAATCCAGGTGAATGATCCCTTACTGTTGTCAATGGTTAAATCCACTTCTATCAGTGTAGATAAATGGGAGGAGACAGATTAAAGAATGTTTTTTAAGCCTTGAGACAATTGAGACATGGATTGTGTTTTTTTGTGCCATTCAGAAGGTAAATGGGTCAGATAAAAGATTTAAGTGCCTTTGAACAGGGTAGGTGCTAGGCGCACCGGTTTGTGTCAAGATCTGTAAAGGTGCTGAGGTTTTCACGCTCAACAGTTTCTCGTGCGTATCAAGAATGGTCCACCACCCAAAGGTCATCCAGGCAACTTGACACAACTGTGTTAAGCATTGGAGTCAACATGGGCCAGCATCCCAGTGGAACGCTTTCGACACCTTGTAGAGTCCATGCCCCGATGAATTGAGGCTGTTCTGAGGGCAAAACGGGGTGGGGGGTACAACTCAAAACTCAATATTAGGAAGGGGAATTTAATGTTTAGTATACTCTGTGTATATCACCAGAGGATACTGAGGGGAGAACGGCTCATAATAATGTCCGTAATGGAGCAGATGGAATGGCATGGAAACCATGTGTTTGATGTATTTGTTATCATTCCACTCCAGTCATTAGAACGAGCCCGTTCTCCCGAATTAATGTGCAACCAACCTCCTGTCGTGTATATATATTATTTAGTCCTCTCAAAAAATGTGTTGTTTTTGGGGGTTGGTGTTGAGCAGGCGAGATGAAAGGGAAATTTGTAATTCAAATTTCAACAATGCAGCAATTGATTGTGTCAGCCACTGAATAAATCAGTAATTGGATCATATTTGTCTTTCAACAGCAGAAGAATGACTATATGTAATACATATTCAAAGACTGACTATAACAAAAACCCTGCATCAAAATTACCATGTAATGTCTAAAAGTTCACCATTAACTACTTTTCTACCAAAATAGAGAGCATTACTGTATATTGTCTATAGGGCAACAGGGTACATTAAGCTAATGTTTTAAAAGTACTGCCATGGGACACTGCGTCTCTGGATGGCATTGATTTTATTTGTCTCCCCCTGCAGATCCCTCCCCCCCATCTTCCCTTCTGCTCTCTACATCGAAGGCCCACTGGAGCACACAGAGAATTACTATCCCACTGACACAATGCAGGCTTTTGAGGTTTGGGTACTGATTTCATGCCGATACCCCTGGTATTTCTGCTGGGGAATAAAAACACATCTGACGTTGACAGTGTAGTGGGATCGCTGGAGTTTTTCACACCCTATCTCTTGCTATCTCTTACAACATTTATGAACATAACAGTGAATGGGTATTATTCTGTGTAGGTACGCCACTGTATGTTTAAGAGGGAGCTTCTAAAATAGGCTTCTCTGGAGCCGTATTTGTCGCGGATATGGAAAGGCATGTAATAGTCGCTGTGCCAAAAATGAAAATCAGTGCTATTTTTTGTTTGTTTTCCCTCTCTAACTTTTTAGTTAATAGATTAGGCTCCAGCTTGACTTTGGTAGGCAGAAATAGGGAGTAATGTATGTTTTTTAAAATGTATTATAGTACTTTTGAACCAGCCCACCAAAGCTGTACATTCAGAGTTACATGTAATAGGGATTTGGTGAAAGAGAATATTGAGTCGTTTGTATAACTAATTTATTTCATTAATTCATTGATGTATACTTTAAGGCAATCTCTTTGCACATTGCTCTTTCAAGGCTTAATTTCTTAAATATCCATCATTTACTAGATCTAAATATACAGTGCCTTCAGAAAGTATTTGACTTTTTTCATATTGTGTTGTGTTACAGACTTAAATTGAGATTTTGTTGTCACCGGCCATCACACAATACCCCATAATATAAAAGTGGAATTATGTTTATTTTTTTTATATATTTTTTTTACAATTAATAAAAAACAAAAAGCTCAAATATCTCGGGTCAATGTAAATTGTCCAGTGGTGATTTTTATTCATTATTCAGCAGTCTATTGGCTTGGGGGTAGAAGCTGTTGAGTTGTCGTAGGGCTGGATGAGTTACAGTTTTGACTTAAAGCTGCTCAGTTGTCAGAGAGGAAGGAAACCGGTCAGGGATTTCACAATGAGATCAATGGTGACTTTAAAACAGTTACAGAGTTTAATGGCTGTGATAGGAGAAAACTGAAGATGGACCAACAACATCGTAGTTACTCCACCATACGAACCTAATTGACAGATTGAAAGAAGGAAGGCTGTACATAATATGTTATGTTTGGGGCAAATCCAATACAACACATTATATATTTTCAAGCATAGTGGTGGCAGCATCATGTTATGGGTATGCTTGTAATGGTTAAGGACTGGGGAGTTTTTAAGGATAAAAAAGAAAGGGAATGGAGCTAGGCACTGGCAAAATCTGGAAAACCTGGTTCAGTCTGCTTTCCACCGGACACTAGGTAATTAATACAGCAGGACAATAACCGAAAACAAAAGGCCAAATCTAGTACATTGGAGTAGCTTACCAAGAAGACAGTGAATGTTCCCGAGTGAACGAGTTACAGTTTTGACTTAAATCTACTTGAACATCTATGTCAATACTTGAAAATGGTTGTCTAGCAATGATCAAAAAAACTATTTGACAGAGCTTGAAGAATTTTGAAAAGAATAATGAGTAAATGTTGCACAATCCAGGTGTGGAAAGCTACCCAGAAAGACTCACAGCTGTAATCGCTGCCAAAGGTGCTTCTACAAAGTATTGACTCAGGGGTGTGAATACTTATGTAAATGAGATATTTCTGTAGTTCATTATCAATGAATTTGCAAACATTACTGAAAGCATGTTTCCACTTTGTCATTATGTTGTTTTGTGTGTAGATGGGTGAGAAAAACATATATTTAATCAATTTTGAATTCAGGCTGTAACCCCCGAAAATGTGGAGTAGGTCAAGGGGTATGAAAGCGCTGCACATGACTGAATGTGTACAGTAGGCTACATGCTGCTGTAAAGGGCAACATTTTGAAAAGCATTTCCCTAGTCCTTGACATGTTATCAGAAGTGAGAAATGCCGTCATATTCCTTCAATTCTCTTAATGTTCAATTCATGTCCCTGAACGAGGCAGTTAACCCACTGTTCCTAGGCCGTCATTGAAAATAATGATTTTAAATTAAAACATTTTTTTTTTTAAATGTTAGAGTTGTTTACAGTCCTTTATCAGCACTTTTCTCAAGTGCTGATAAAAGACTGTCTTTCTGTCTTATCATGGTATTCATTACGCCTGTTTCTTTTTCTACAGAGTGAAGACCCAGAAAGGTACCGAAAGGATTCCTCCGTACATTTGTGATTGGATGTGAGTCTACTTTTGACCCCACAAAACTGAAGATGACGTTGCTATGGAAACTGATGTTGCTGCAGTCACTCATGGGGTGCCTAGCAGGTAAATAACTTTTGATGCAAGCAAGAGCTCTCTTTGTGAAGTTTTGTGTCTCATTCATATGTTTTTTGGGGGGCAGGTTGCAGTGTGAAAGCCATAGTTTAGAAGGAAGCTAGGAGGTTGTTAAAGGGAATCATTGTAATTGTATGGTCGGCAGTCCGTAAAGGTTGACTGCTGTTAGCGCAATCGTTATGAATATAAACAAGGCGATTGGGTTGCGGATATGAAATTAAAGACAGAAATATTAAATGTAATGCATTGATTGCAAAAGAGTGTGAGATTTAATCAGCAGAGGAAAAAAATGGCAATGACCTTTGTTCTGGGGTAAACTAAGACTGCATCATGTTCATACAGTAGAATGTACTGCAGAGTCAAGGCCAAAAATGTGAAATATTAGACAATGACAGGTGAAAAATAGAAGCTTTGGACTTCTACTGTCACAATCGAATGGTTGCCGCTTGCGGTAACTCGATTTGGCGTCATTTCTCCTCTAATTTTCATAAAATATACATAATTAGGTTAAATACATATAAAGGATCATTGATAACATTAACATTGATATCAACGCTTCATTGTTTCATATAATTCCTGTCACTATCTGTTTGGATGTCAGATGATAGTTATTTAGGTTACAGAAACATTTGGGGGCTAAGGGGGATGGGAAAGGAACGAAGGTCAAAGCTTGCTGATGACGTCTGCGTTGTGGATGGTGGATGACGGATGGCATCTTTCCCTTCAAGATGTGTCGATACGTGTCTAGATTCATGGTCTCCGATACGATACAGGAACGGTACGTTTTAGTTTGAAACGATTCAGTGTGATTCACTGTGATTAGAGAAAGAATCGATGCGATTTCTTCCTCTGAGATACGATTCGATGCACTAACATGTTGCATAAACACATGAATTTATCATTCTAAATCATAATCTGCTGCTGATGGAGAGCTCATGAGCTGGATTAGTCTGACCTGACTTCTGTGTGTGTGTGTGTGTGTGTGTGTGTGTGTGTGTGTGTGTGTGTGTGTGTGTGTGTGTGTGTGTGTGTGTGTGTGTGTGTGTGTGTGTGTGTGTGTGTGTGTGTCTGTAAGTTATTATCTATGGTGTACAGTGGGGTCTGAAATTATTAACACTCTTCATGAAGATGAGCAATAATGACTATCTAAAATACATCATTCAAATACTGAGCTATATTGTATGCTTAAAAAAAGACATGATCTTCTACATTGTAGAATAATAGTGATGACATCAAAACTTTTATATAACACATATTGAATCATGTGGTAACCAAAAAAGTGTATTTTATATTTGAGATTCTTCAAAGTAGCCAACATTCCCCCTTGATGACAGCTTTGCACAATCTTGGCATTCTCTCAACCAGCTTCACCTGGAATGCTTTTCCAAAAGTCTTGAAGGAGTTCCCACATATACTGAGCGCTTGTTGGCTGCTTTTCCTTCACTCTGCGGTCCAATTCATCCCAAACCATCTCAATTGGGTTGAGGTCGAGTGATTGTGGAGGCCAGGTCATCTTGTGGAGGCCAGGCCATCACTCTCCTTCTTGGTCAAATAGCCCTTACACAGCCTGGAGGTTTGTTGGGTCAATGTTCTGCTGAAAAACAGATGATAATCCCACTAAGCGCAAACCAGACGGGATGGCATATCGCTACAGATTGCTGTGGTAGCCATGCTGGTTAAGTGTGCCTTGAATTCTAAATAAATCACAGACAGTGTCACCAGAAAAGCACCCCCACACCATCACACCTCAATGTTTCACGGTGGGAACCACACATGCAGAGATCATCCGTTCACCTTACGCTGCGTCTCATAAAGACACGGCAGTTGGAACCAAAAATCTCAAATTGTGACTCATCAGACCAAAGGACAGATTTCCACCGGTCTAATGTCCATTGCTCCATTGCTTGGGCCAAGTCCCAAGAAGAGACTGGGCCCAAGCAAGTCTCTTCTTCTTATTTGTGTCCTTTACTAGTGGTTTCTTTGCAGCAATTAGACCATGAAGGCCTGATTCACGTAGTCTCCTCTGAATAGTTGATGTTGAGATGTGTCTGTTACTTGAACTCTGTGAAGCATTTATTTGGGCTCCAATTTCTGAGGCTTATAACTCTAATAAACGTATCCTCTGCAGCAGAGGTAAGTCTGTGTCTTCCTTTCCTGTGACGGTCCTCATGAGAACCAGTTACATCGTAGCGCTTGATAGTTTTTGCAACTGCACAAAGTTCTTGAAATTTTCTGCATTGACTGACCTTCATGTTTTAAAGTAATGGTGAACTGTCGTATCTCTTTGTTTTTTTATTTGAGCTGTTCTTGCCATAATTCTTGTATTTTACCAAATTGGGCTGTCTTCTGTATACAGTGGCTTGCGAAAGTATTCACCCCCCTTGGCATTTTTTCTATTTTGTTGCCATACACCCTGGACTTTTTGGGGGGGTTTGTATCATTGGATTTTCACAATATGCGTACCACTTTGAAGATGCAAAATATTTTTTATTGTGAAACAAACAAGAAATAAGATAAAGAAACAGACAACTTGAGCGTGCATAACTATTGACCCCCCCCAAAATTAATACTTTGTAGAGCCACCTTTTGCAGCAATTGCAGCTGCAAGTCTCTTGGGGTGTGTCTCTATAAGCTTGGCACATCTAGCCACTGGGATTTCTGCCCATTATTTAAGGCAAAACTGCTCTAGCTCCTTCAAGTTGGATGGGTTCCGCTGGTGCACAGCAATCTTTAAGTCATACCGCAGATTCTCAATTGGATCGAGCTCTTGGCTTTGACAAGGCCATTCCAAGACATTTAAATGTTTCCCCTTAAACCACTCAAGTGTTGGTTTAGCAGTATGCTTGGGGTCATTGTCCTGCTGTAAGGTGATCCTCCGTCTCAGTCTCAAATCTCTGGAAGACTGAAACAGGGCTCCCTCAAGAATTTCCCTGTATTTAGCGTCATCCCTCATTCCTTCAATTCTGACCAGTTTCCCAGTCCCGGGAAATGAAAAACATCCCCACAGCATGATGCTGCCACCACCTTGCTTCACTGTGGATGATATGTTATTCTCGGGGTGATGAGAGGTCCATCAAGGAAAACTCCAGACATAGAGTTTTCCTTGATAGACCAAAAAATAAATTTGAGTCTCATCTGACCAGAGTATCTTCTTCCATATGTTTGGAGAGTCTCCCACATGCCTTTTGGCGAACACCAAATGTGTTTGCTAATTTTTTTTCTTCTTTAAGAAATGGCTTTTTTTCTGGCCACTCTTCCGTAAAGCCCAGCTCTGTGGAGTGTACAATTTAAAGTGGTCCTATGGACAGATATTTCAATCTCCGCTGTGGAGCTTTGCAGCTCCTTCAGGGTTACCTTTGGTCTCTTTGTTGCCTCTCTGATTAACGCGCTCCTTGCCTGGTCCATGATTTTTGGTGGGCGGCCCTCTCTTGGCAGGTTTGTTGTGGTGCCATATTCTTTCAATTTTTTAATAATGGTTTTAATGGTGCTGTGTGGGATGTTCAAAGTTTCGGATATATTTTTTTAAACCCAACCCTGATCTGTACTTCTCCACAACTTTGTCACTGACCTGTTTGGAGAGCTCCTTGGTCTGCATGATGTTGCTTGCTTGGTGGTGCCCCTAGCTTAGTGTTGATGCAGACTCTGGGGCTTTTCAGAACAGGTGTATACATACTGAGATTGTTAGATCATGTGACACACAGGTGGACTTTAATAACTAATTATGTGACATCTGAATTTAATTGCGGTTGCACCAGATCTTATTTAGAGGCTTCATAGCAAACGGGGTGAATACATATGCACGCACCACTTTTCCGTGAAAAAAATTAATTAAATTTAAACAAGTTATTTTTTTCATTTCAGTTCACCAAGTGTGACTATTTTGTGTATGTCCATTACATGAAATCCAAATAAAAATATATTTAAATTACAGGTTGTAATGCAACAAAACAGGAAATACGCCAAGGGGGATGAATACATTTGCAAGGCACTGTACCAACACAAATGATTGGCTCAAACGCATTAAGAAGGAAAGAAATTCCACAAATTATGTTTTAACAAAGACACACATTTTAATTGAAATGCATTCCAGGTGATTATCTCATATCTCATTTAGCTGGTTGAGAGAATTCCAAGAGTGTGCAAAGCTGTCATCAAGGCAATGGGTGGCTATTTGAAGAATCTCAAATATAAAACATATTTGGATTTGTTTAACACTTTTTTGGTTACTACACGATTCCATATACTGTATTTCCTAATGCTGATGCCTTCACTATTATTCTACAATGTAGGAAATAGTAAAAAAGAAAAAAGAAATTGAATGAGTAGGTGTGTCCAAACTTTTGACTGATACTGTACATATTACCTCAATTACCTCGATTAACCTTGACCCCCGCAAATTGACTCGGCACCGGTACTCCCTGTATATAGCCTCGTTATTGTTATTTTATTGCTGCTCTTATAATTTTAGCACACAAAACATTTTAGCATTTAAATGCTGAAGGTGCTGCACAGATGTGCAAGATCAGGAACAGGCCACTTACCTCGCGTTGATCAGTGCATGAAGCTGGGCACAGTGCGCGGTTTGACCAGGCTTCTGATATTGCCTGGGGTTGTTCTGTATGCAAAATGACTTGTAGGTCAATGACTGTCAACACAGTTACATGCAGTTCAATGCTGAAGGAGTGGACACATCAGTTGTGAGAGCTATTTCATATTTCTGTAAAGTCGAAAGAATTGAATATGAGCATTTGGATCAGTTTGCGGTCCACGGACCTTATGCACTTGTATCTTAAACATTTGAATCGGGACCCTTAGGTGAATCTACATCTCTACTACTGACCTAAGTGAAGTAGTGTGTAGAATACGCCCTTGCGGTTATAGCACACTCTGTGTGAAAGACATTGGTTGGTAAATGTTTGTTCTTGTGAAGATTACAGATACGATGAACATGAAAGAACCCCTGCTTTCATCCATGCTGATCCATAATGGAAGTGTGTTTTTGCTAATTTAGTTCATCCCTACATCAAACCTAATACAGTAATCAGAAGAGGTATTATAATATCCCCCTTGAACCCAGTCATCACTGTCCACAGTGCCATTGAAAATCTTTGGGGGAAATAGAGACTCATGGAGAGTGCTCCTGTTCTCCCTATCTGCCTTTAGTGCCGACGTGAAAGAAACAGTAAGGCATACACTCTTATTTCTATACAGTATAGCAGGGGAACAGGGGGATATGAATCACACATAAATCCTTATTGTAAGTTTCAGAGTATCCTTCATTCATGTACAGTAAAGCTGAATTATAGCTTCATTATACAATGGGTGTCAGTTGTTCCCCACAGGGCTCTCCTGCATTGATCACATTTTGATGAAGGATTTTAATTTCTCTTGCTTACAAATTGGTGGGGGTCAACGGAGAACATCAGTTGGATTTCTCAGTCTTTAATCAAGAGGCATTATCCTAGTCAAGATTTTAAAAAGGCTCTACTGATGAAGCACTAGACTCTGGCACTAGTTCACCCTCCCCATCCAACACTAGACAGTTTTGAGACTGCACGCCTTTCTTATTCTCATGATTGGGAGTTGGAATTTGATTGTCTGGAGTCTGTAGGAGTCTGTAGACTTCATACTTGTCTTTTGTTCTTTTGTGTGATTCAAATCAGACTTTGGCATTCACTCAGCATGCAGTTGGCACTGGCTGATTGACCAGCATCTGATAAACACAGTTTGTTGCCACAGTACTCATGTAGTAAAGCTAGAAGAGCCGCTACCTCTATGGCCAGAAATGATTTTGCGCTCGATCTGTTTCTCTTTAAGGACCAATACATGAACTATCCTAAGTATGCCAACAAAAAGAGTCCTTTACCTGCTGTTGAAAATGACAAGACAGATGTGGGCAAATAATAACAATGTAGGCTAATAAGTATCATTATGTCTTCAGTGATACACACAACATTTTATCCATGTTACATCTGGGAGCAGGTTCTAGTCATTTATTATCTTTGAAAGGTGTGATCCCAGTTTGCCATGTACTGTAAGACACTCGTCTTTCATGACGTGCACTAGCTGTCTGAATGCAGCTTTGTGAAACTGACCGAAAAGGTCAAGCAACCTGGCGAACGCCAGTGAAAGGGAAGGTTACCCCTGAAAAGGCAAGGATTCACAGTCAGACTGTACCGAATGTGTTGAGGGGGCCGTAATGATCTCTGTCCCCTGCTAGGCGTGTTCCTTTGTTCTGCTAGTGTGCCTCAACAGGGCTGCCTCCTGTTTCCCCTGCCTGCACTGTGCTGCCTGCGCGTCACTCTCACCCTCACTGTTAGCATCTGATTACCCCAGCGCAGCGCCACACTCTTCCCCAGGACATGCTCAGAATCCTGATACCCTGCCTTTTATTCCTGCTTACTCCACCATGATGACGGCCCATGCCTTTTACTTAATTTAGCCTTTACTTAAGCTACATACATTTTTTATTATATAAAATATTATTAGCATATTAGCACAGTTACGCTAAGCAGCACTAATGGTACTTACAGTATGAACTCGGCCCTGATGGCTTAACGTTTTGCCGCCTGTCCCAGAACCATTTGATTTCCACGCCTAAGCTGCTTGCTGTGCTCGTGGAGAATAAAAGTGTCTTACTCCATGTGGGCTCAAATGTCTTTAAAGGCCACATTGCTGTGTAAGTGAAAAAGGACATGAAAGAGACATTGTGCACACAAAGGAGTTCTCTATGGCTAAACGGTGAATCGTTTTGCATCGTTTTCTTAGTGAGATGACCTTCACAGCTCCAGAGACATTACTGTAGTTGTTCTGTCTCTGTGAAAGTCCACCTGTTGTTGTTAGAACTCGGAAAACTTGTGGAACAAAACGGTGAATGTACTTTCAGGATGCCTTTATGTTCCAGAGCACTTCTCCGAATGAGGATGTCGCATCAGCTTTGCTTTCTCTCTTATGCTTTCTGAGCTGTGCCTATAGGTATAGAGTCTGTCTAAAGAAGCCACTAAAATACATGTGCGCATCCTAAAAGGCATGTTACTGAATCAAGGTTGTACGACATCCTTTCATGGATTCCTCCTCAGTTCACTTTTTCTCTGGGATTTCAATAGGGGCTGAGTTATTTTCAAGATCTTGAAGGACAGAACACGAGAGATCCATAGACGTGAAACAGAAGGACAAAGAGGAAAGTCCGTTTTCACACTAGCTGCTCTGGACATCCTGGTGTTTACTGTATTGTACTGTACAGCAGCGTAGGACAAACGTGTTTCAGGAGAGGCCATGCAGAGTACAACATGTGTTATATCTAAACCTCCACAGGAAATGTCCAATACGAGCCATAGCATACTGCAAACACATGAATATGATTTTGCAAAGTCAATTTACAATGCAGGTTTTGTATCATCTTGTCGTATTGATCAATTTCAACACATTTTTCTTTCATGGGTAATACTTAATGTTTTCAGGCGAAAAATGAAACAGCAGGATTCCACAGCAGTCAGTTGATGGCCAAGTTATTCAAGGCCTGTAAAGCAAAACCCAGTAGGTGGCATGTAGACAAAGCCAATTTCATAAAACCATTTTTGTCCTCTGTTTCATTTCATGTTCATGTAAGAGTGCTGTGTCACCGACCTACTGCTGCTGTTGTGAATAAGTATGCTAATATAGCCGTAAATAGCTTGCTCAGTTTGCTCTCCTTATCCAACGTTGTACACTTTTATGAATACACACGATTTCTTGGGGTGAGCATAATGGTGTCATGTTACGGGCCTTTATCTTCCCCTTGCATTAAGGTCCACACAGCAGGCACTTCATAGCCCTTATCACTATACATTGGACGAAATTGTTCTCAATATATATCGCTAATAGAAATCTTAATTTGATTATACAGTACCGGTCAATAGTTTGGACACACCTACTCATTCAAGGGTTTTTCTTTATTTTTTACTATTGTATACATTGTAGAATAATAGTGAAGACATAGGAACTATGAAATAACACATATGGAATCATGTAGTTAGCAAAAAAGTGTTAAACAAATCCAAATATATTTTATATTATTCAAAGTAACCAGCTTTGCACACTCTTGGCATTCTCTCAACCAGCTTCACCTGGAATGCTTTCCCATGTATGCTGAGCACTTGTTGGCTGCTTTTCCTTCACACTGCGGTCTAACTCATCCCAAACCATCTCAATTGGGTTGAGGTCAGGTGATTGTGGAGACTGTCATCTGATGCAGCACTCCATCACTCTCCTTCTTGGTCAAATAACCCTTACACAGCTTGGGGGTTTTATTTTACCTTTATTTAACTAGGCAAGTCAGTTAAGAACAAATTCTTATTTTCAATGACGGCCTAGGAACAGTAGGTTAACTGCCTGTTCAGGGGCAGAACGACATATTTTTACCTTGTCAGCTCGGGGATATGAACTTGCAACCTTTCGGTTACTAGTCCAACGCTCTAACCACTATTCTACCCTGCCGCCCCCAGGTGTGTTGGGTCATTATCCTGTTGAAAAACAGATGATAGTCCCACTAAGCGCAAACCAGATGGGATGGCGTATCGCTACAGAATACTGTAGTAGCCATGCTGCTTAAGTGTGCCTTGAATTCTAAATAAATCAATGACAGTGTCACCAGCAAAGCACCATCACACCTCCTCCTCCATGCTTCACAGTGGGAACCACACATGTGGAGATCATCCGTTCACCTACTTTGTTTCTCACAAAGACAGCGGTTAGAACCAAAAATCTTAAATTTGACTCATCAGACCAAAGATTTCAGATTTCCAGATTTCCACCGGTCTAATGTCCATTGCTCATGTTTCTTGGCCCAAGCAATTCTCTTCTTATTATTGGTGTCCTTTAGTAGTGGTTTCTTTGCAGTAATTTTAACATGAAGGCCTGATTCACGCAGTTTCCTCTGAACAGTTGATTTTTAGATGTGTCTGTTACTTGAACTCTGTGAAGCATTTATTTGGGCTGCAATATGAGGTGCAGTTAACTCTAATGAACTTATCCTCTGCAGCAGAGGAAACTCAGGGTCTTCCTTTCATGTGGCGGTCCTCATGAGAGCAAGTTTCATCATAGTGCTTGAGGGTTTTTGTGACTGCACTTGAAGAAACTTTCATAGTTCTTGAAATTTTCTGCATTGACTGACCAGTGTCTTAAAGTAATGATGGACTTTTGTTTCTCGTTGCTTATTTGAGCTGTTCTTGCCATAATATGGACTTGGTCTTTTACCAAATAAGCCTATCTTCTGTATACCACCTCTACCATGTCACAACACAACTGATTGGCTCAAATGCATTATTAACTTTTAACAAGGCACAACTGTTAACTGAAGTGCATTCAAGGTGACTACCTCATGAAGCTGGTTGAGAGAATGCCAAGGGTGTGCAAAGCTGTCATCAATGCAAAGGGTGGCTACTTTTTTGGTTACTACATGACTCCATATGTGTTATTTCATAGCTTTGATGTCTTCACTATTATTCCACAATGTAGAAAATAGTACAAATAAAGTAAGGGCGTGTCCAAACTGTACTTTATGTCACAATCACCTATATTTCAAAAGCAATTCACATTTATTTAAGGATTCATTGAATTGCTCGACTCCAGCAAAATATGGTTTCAGTTTGGAAAATTATAAATCAGTTCCAAAATGTATACAGTATGGCTTTATATGGAGTGATATTAGTGCCAACAGAACTATCACAGAAGAGTCTATTTTATTGAAATTGCATTGTCTGCAATGTGTCTACAGGCAACTTGAACACCTAGTTAAAGTAATTAACACTTAGCATCTCGCATATTAGTCAGAATCTCATGAAACTAATTATACTTTTTTTCCCCTAGCAGCTAAAAGCTATCGTATAATCTCAAAGGAAAAAGCATTGCGCTTCATAATGATTGACTAGTTAAAAGTGTGTTGCAACATTACTGTTCTATTAATCCTATTGATCTAAAGACGGAGGACGAGAAAACAATCCTCGTGTCTATTAAGAGCTGAAAGGAGTTTGAGGTGGGATTCCGTTCTCAACTGGCCCTGAAATTGGCCTTCGGTGTGGTGTGGTGATCGGCAGTGCTCCGTCCTCTCACACTGGGAGGGATTGGTTGAGTTCTTAAAGGGACAGTGCTGTAAAGTGTGGTTTGTAGTTACACCACGAGCAGGCGAGAAGGGCTATGCTCGAGATGGAAGGACCACTGGATGGATCAAAGTAGGCAAATATGAATATCCATGGACCATGCAAAATACATCATATTGGTAACATGGAAATCGCTGTCACTCATGGAAACACATGGAAATATATTGTCACCTCAGCATTATGATGAGTGATAGCTTGGCTGTTTTACTGTTTTTGCACCAACATCTCTGGCTGTTGATCGTCAGAGTGACAATGGCTTGGCTCCTGACATTTTCTGATGTAGTTTGTGGCAGTGCTCCCCTAAATACTTATTCTATTCATCTCCAACTAGGCATTGTGGTAGCTATGTTCAATACAGGGCTGCTGCCTGCCAATACCAGGTATCCAATTTGATCCATATCCTATTCATGTCTTCTCAAGTCAATTACAATTACATCAAACTTATTAACTTGAGCATTTTTCTTCATTCCATTGATAATGGTGTTGAACTGATTTCAGAATAATAAGACATTGTCATCTGAGAGGCTCTAATTATGGGATACTTGTTTTCAAATGCAATTACTTTCAAATGTGTTCACTTTTTTTTGTCTGAACGGGATTCTGTCTGTAAATGCATGTCATATCTGTGCCCTATCTACGGGAGATGACTACTCCCCTGTCCCACTGAACTACTCCAGCGCAGGAGAGAACCATTCTTTCTAATAGCTCAGCTGAAGCATGAAAGATATGGGCAGATTTTTCTCAATTCCTTGACCTTGAACCCATTTATGAAGTCTTTTTACATGGCCTTTCTACGAAGAGGCTCGCCTAGACATCCACTCTGGCTCCCAGAGCATGGAGAAATGCATAGTTTTTTGTATAGCTCGTGTATCTGCTCCAATTGTTCCACCAGTGTATCTGGACCACGTGTCTTGCGTTGTCTCCACGGAGGAGAAAGGAGTAGGAGGAGGAGGAAGAGAGGACAGGATATCTAAACGAACACCTATGCAGTAGCCCAAGAGTCCAGCAGCTGCTAGAAGACACTTGATTCAGCTGGCCAGGAGTAATGATGGGGGAAAAAATTATACTGTTACATATCGGGATATTATTTTTGACAACATATACAGTTGAAGTCGGAAGTTTACACTTAGGTTGAAGTCATTAAAACTAGTTGTTCAACCCCTCCAAAAATGTTTTGTTAACAAACTTTGTGCATGACACAAGAAATATTTCCAACAATTGTTTACAGATGGATTATTTCACTTATCATTCACTGTATCACAATTCCAGTGGGTCAGAAGTTTACATACACTAAGTTGCCTGTGCCTTTAAACAGCTTGTAAAATTCCAGAAAATGATGTCATGGCTTTAGAAGCTTCTGTTAGGCTAATTGACATAATTTGAGTAAATTGGAGGTGTACCTGTGGATGTATTTCTAGGCCTTCCTTCAAACTCAGTGCCTCTTTGCTTGACATCATGGGAAAATCAATAGAAATCAGCTCAATTTATTTTTGTGGACCTCCACAAGTCTGGTTCATCCTTGGGAGCAATTTCCAAACGCCTGAAGGTAGTACGTTCATCTGTACATACAATAGTACGCAAGTATAAACACCACTCAGCCGTCATACCGCTCAGGAAGGGGATGCGTTCTGTCTCCTAGAGATGAACGTACTTTGGTACGAAAAGTGCCAATCAATCCCAGAACAACAGCAAAGGACCTTGTGAAGATGCTGGAGGAAACAGGTACAAAAGTATCTAAATCCACAGTAAAATGAGTCCTATATCAGCATAACCTGAAAGGCCACTCAGCAAGGAAGAAGCCACTGCTCCAAAACCGCCATAAGAAAGCCAGACTACAGTTTGCAACCACACACTTGGAGAAGTGTCTTCTGGTCTGATGAAACAAAAATATAACTGTTTGGCCATAACGACCATCGTTATATTTGGAGGAAAATGTGGGAGGCTTCAAGCCTAAGAACACCATCCCAACCGTGAAACATGTGGGTGGCAGCATCATGTTTTGGGGGTGCTTTGCTGCAGGAGGGACTGGTGCACTACACAAAATAGATGGCATCATGAGGCAGGACAATTATATGGATATATTGAAGCAACATCTCAAGACATCAGTCAGGAAGTTAAAGCTTAATCGCAAATGGGTCTTCCAAATGGACAATGACCCCAAGCATACTTCCAAAGTTGTGGCCAAATGGCTTGAGGACAACAAAGTCAAGGTATTGGAGTGGGCATCACAAAGGCCTGACCTCAATCCCGTAGAAAATGTGTGTGCAGAACAAAAAGGATTCAGTTATACCAGCTCTGTCAGGAGGATTAGGCCAAAATTCACCCAACTTATTGTGGGAAGCTTGTGGAAGGCTTATCCAAAACGTTTGACCCAAGTTGAACAATTTAAAGGCTATTTGCTACCAAATACTAATTGAGTGTATGTAAACTTCTGACCCATTGGGAATGTGATGAAAGAAATAAAAGCTGAAATAAATCATTATCTCTACTATTATTCTGACATTTCACATTCTTAAAATAAAATGGTGATCCTAACTGACCTAAGACAGGGAATATAGTCAAATAGAATTGGGAGAGTATCGGAATATTTTTTGCACTAGTCGGCTGTACCTGCACCAAAACTCCAGTATTTGTCCTTCATAGCTTGTTCTCCACCTTCTATTAAAACAGGGAGCCAATTTGTTTTCAGCACTTTTGTTTACATGACTGATGAAAACATGTTTTCTCATGGTTCTTTCTGGTCCCTCTGCAGCAGATATATGGTGAGCAATATGTTTGAAACATCGAATCGCAACACATAGAATCGTGAGAATCGCTATTCATATCGGATCGTGTTGTTTTAATATCGGATGGTGAAGTCCCAAGTAATTGCCAGCCCTAGTTTGGAAGAGTGTCATCTGAGTGATAGGCTGGGAGTGGCTGTAATATGTGAGGCTTGGAATATGAATCTGTGTTGAATGGATACTGGAAGAATTCACAAAGTAGATTCTCCTCTATGCTGGACTCCTTCTGGGCCTTTTTTATTCATGCTGAGGAAAGCTCTGCAAATTCATTTTCTGTCACCTGCTATTGGGCATCAGATTAGTTTGGGAGGAGGCGGGGTTCAAACAGCTATTGCTTTTCAGCATTGCCAGCAGACGGTCTTGGGCGGTCAAAGGCAGCCCCGAATATTGTATGGCAGGTGGGACATGGTGGGATAGGGATGTTTCTGAAATGTCGTACCTCAGTCCGCCTTGGAACATGTAACGATTTCTCTCCCAACTAAAAAAAAAAAAACAGAAGTTATTTTGAATGAATGTCTTGACTCCCATTGTCAAAAAAAGATGTACTTACCTCCCAGATATTCCAGAAACACCTGGGACCAAGTGCCTATGGGTGCATGTTAAACAAAGTTCTGGAGGTAGTTGTAGCTCTACCTGCACAGTGGAATTGGGAAGTTCCATGTTGGAGAAGTGGAAAACACATTCATGAACAGCAATCATTAAAGAAAGAGGATTGCAGTTTACAGCTTAATCCACATAAGCTTGGGGACCATTGTGGTAGCAATTATAGGCATAATATACTTTTTATGCAATATTATGCAATTATTTTACACTATCATCACAATTATTATGTTGTTATTCCTGTGTTATGGCATTACTAGGGTTGCAAAGGGAGGGTATTTTACTGGAAACGTTCCAGTAATCTACCAGAAGTTTGGTAACTTTCAAGGATTATATGTAATTTATCACAAAACATCTAGTGGCCCTTTTGGGTACTTCAGATTATCACAGGTGTCTGTAATTATCTCAGGCCCTCTGTGTGGCCTTATCACATGTCAAATGTATGAAATAATTCAACAAGATGATTTTAAAAAGTACATTTGAATGACAAAGCTGTAAAACATTTTCCTAAATATAAACCATCAACTTAGTGAATACTATTGCTGTTTCATATGAGGGTTTCAGCATTAACTATCCTTTATAATAGTTTTTGACACTGTTTTATTTATTTGACTATATGTCAATACATCTTTGTTATAAATGTTTTGGCACCAAACTGGTGGCAGTTATGAAAAAACTAAATAGTTTGAAGAGTTGCAGAGATAATTGAAATGTGCCATTGTTGATCAGGTGCTTTTTTCATTAATTAGGGTATTTTCTCTTGAACCATATGGTTTATCCACTGTGGACAATATGGACACACACATAAAATATATGCTATATATGAATACATAAAAATTTAAAAATTAAAGTATAAATAGCCAAAGTTACCATAGAAGATTCCGGTAACTGAAATAAATTACAGGTAGCTTTGCAACCCTAGATATTACACCCTTGAAGTATGTAGACTACAAAGCCTGAAACTATGCTCAACTTTCCATTTCTGTATAAACCTCGGTGTCATAAACTCTGAGAAGGCAATCAGTGGATGTCATTTGCATTGTATTAGACTGACCCCAAGGCACAGCTTTGAGGACACAATCTGCACTAAATATCCAGCTCTTTGGGCCAAGGTTTTCTAGATCAGGAAAAGCACATCTAGGGGAAACTGAGTTTTCAAAAACAAACGGGAGTAATTTAGTCCTGTGGAATAATATCCGTTGTTGTTGGTTATTGTAGGGTTGGTCTTTCTGTTTAGCATATAGAGTTTGATAAGGTGTGTGGTCCTGGGATTTACATTTTCAGGAGCATCTCTGATTGATTAATCATTAATTGATCAGTCAGACATGTAGGATAAGTCAAAGCCATCACCTGGGCTCAGTGAGTTTGCATAAATATGCATGATGCCATCTGCAGCTCAATAAAAACATTCACTGGGTTGCTAATGCTGTTTGCACATGACATGCATTATGTTTTCAATTGTCTACTACTGTATCTTCCTTGTTCATTTGAAATCTGCGATGGAAGCATCTGTGACGGCTCAGACTGATGGCTAATATACATATATTTATATGCTGTTCAATTAAACGGTGGACTTGGTACTGTCATTTTGTTCTAGCCAGGGTGATATTCATACAGTGCCTCTCTCTGCTCTTATCCACTGGCCGTGAAGGATGTAGCTAGTTGTGCTTGTGCCTGGACTGCCATGCATGTCAGATGGTCTGGTTGGATGTTAACGTTCCAGTGGAAAGGCGTTCTCTCCAGGCAGTTTGACAACGGAAGGCTTAACATCGACCTCTGTCATTCCACTGGGTGGAGTGCCCTACCCCCTCTGTAGCAACCCACCCCCTGGTGTCAGGCCAGGCCAGTTGAGAGGTATTGCTGCTGGGTAGACTTTGTGGCCAATGGCCCCTGGATCTCAGTCCGGATGGACCTCCTAACCAGCACAGCTGTCCCTGCTGTGCCTGCTTCTATTACAATGTGTTTATTAGGATTAAATTAGCATGTGAGATGGACTAGAGTCAATCCCTGACCAGTAATGCTATATATACTATATCAGGGGGAATATAGGCAGCTCTCTTTTTTGACGAAATATAGCCAACTCTCCTTTCATATTGTAAAAGATCTATACTGAACCATTCAACAAAAACACATTAGCTTATTTTTCTGTTTTCTAGACTTCCTCCTCCTTACAGAGGGAAAGGTAATATGCCCTTCCACGCTGACTGACTCGTCAATGTTCCTCCTCAAACATGACTACGGTTCTACTCCATTAAAGGATTCATTAGCCAGGGTATCTCGTTGATGACAGTATTAGTGAGAGCTCAACTCCTGTCGATGAAATCTAACACGGTGTCTTAGTAACGGGGAGCGTGCCCGCCTGCCTGCCTCTCCAGGTGCACTCACCTGCTCCTCCTCTGGAGAAGCAATTATTCTTTGTGTGGTAGGATGAAGGAGGAGGCGCTCCCCAGACGGTCACACAGCCAAGCCCCTGCTAATTGGTGATGTTAGGGATTCAGACCAGATGCCAGGAGCTCCTCGCTCTCCTTCTCCTCCTTTCTGCTTTGCTTCCTTCTTTCTCCACTTTGGTTTTGTTTTGTCAACACTTGCTTTTGATATGTATATCAATAAATGTTTTATTCATGCAATCTAGGAAATCAGTCGGGTTAGCCCCGTGCCCCTCTTTATTTCCTCCCCACAATGATTCACCACATGTGTGTGGGTTCACAGTTTCAAAGGTGCTTTTCTGAAAGGCTGGTACAATTAAACAACCCAGGCGAAAATGAATGATTAATGCAATTGTCAATCTCACACCCGAAGAAAACAGTGCAGGTGAAACTGCAGATCCATGGTATTTTTTCTTCTGTTTTTCTGACAGGCTCCAGTATTTTTAATGAGTCTGTGATGCTAATTGAGTGGCTGGGAGGGAGGATTGATCAGTGCTGCTCCCGGCAGAACAGCTCAGAGGCATGGGGCAGAGGCAGGGGCACTGGCTGGATGTGCTGTATGGCGTAGGTTTACAGTTCCTGTCTCCCAAAGGGCGTGTGCACCTGTTCCAGAATAACGGCTCTGGCTCTCCCTGTTAATCATCACTTTAAAGATGTGACGTTTAATTTAAACTGCGCTCTACTAAGATCATGTCAACGTTTATTAAGTCTCATAATGACTGTGACAGCAGAGGCCATCTTTGTGAAGAGCAAGTCACCATGACTCATGGATGGTAGTTCCCCCCCCCCCCCCCCCCCCCCCCCCCCCCGCCTGACTGCCTATCAGTTGTCATGGAACTTTGACTGATGCAAGCCAATTCAAAGTGGTGATGTAGTAACTATGCAGTACTACCACACACTGATACTTTACATAATACAGTTGGTGTCTTGGTTAAAAAAAATCGAATTCAATTGTTTTTATCCACTGTTACAGTAACTCTACCACCTCGTCTATGTGCTTTCCTCATCAATATGTCCTATAGTCATGTAGAGTACCACTGCAAAATATTCACTGATGAGAACAGAAATGCTATGCACATAGTCAATACCAGCTTGAAACTTTAGTCAATTGCTTGTTTGGTTGAACATTCTGTTCTGTTTTTACCCCCCCCCCCCCCCCCCACCACCACCCTGTACAGTAGCTTTATGGTTTAATATATATATTCTCCAGTCTCCACTGTTGTTGCATCATCCATCCAGGGAAGGTAGCATTGTAGACCCGAGATAAACACACGAGTCTGTCACATCACTTGGGACTTCAGTCTAACCAGTAAGGACTCTGATGAGGCTGTCTGTCTGAGTGGAAACAAAACAAGTCCAATTATACCAGCTCAAGTGCAATGCAGTGGAGGCAGGCAAACAATATCGTTTTTTCTGTATTCTCTATCACAGACACCCTTTACTGGAATTATAGTCTTTGTATAATGGAAAATAAGAATTCTGGTGCACACACACAAACATACACGCATCAACTAGATATATGAACCCATTCACTTTTAAATAAATACCAGATAGGCCTACGCACTTGTGAAAAAAATCAGCCAGTCTTCACATACCTGTTGAAGGGTTGTGAAATTAGTCATGAATTTATTTGCACCCTGCTTCGCACAAACACAATAGTTTACCACTCAACGATATGCAATATCCATCAGTTTATGCGACTATAAATTGAAATAGCTGAGTGCTGTTCTCTTGACGTGCTAGTCACACACGTACACATGTACACACACACACACGCGCGCGCGCGCACACACACGCACAATCACACACACAGTGTGAACACATCATTTTCATACTTTATTTACAGTGAGAATAGACAGCAGTCTGGAAGCAGCCAAGCCCTTCACAAAGCATTTTCAGTCCACTAAACAGCTCTCACTGTGTGCAAAAATGTAAAGATCTTACCAAAAATGGATCATTTCTAGTGGTCAGTCATAAATAATCTTTGTCCAGTTTCTCTTGTCATTGTGGCTACAGTAATTCAAAGGGAATCTCATGTGAGACACTAGATATCAATTACACATCTTTCTTAGAATAATTCATTCATTTTTTTGTTTTGTTTTTTCATTCATTCATTTTCAGTCGTATTATTCTTTGAATCTGGAACAAATTAGTGTGATCATTTTCTCTCAAGATGAAAAAAAAAAGACATTCTGAGAATAAAATGTGGCTTCCATGACAAGTTCATAAAGGTCATCCCACAATCAGTGGGTGAATACAATTGGCTTGGTCTTATTACAGATGGCAACAATAATGACACAAAAATGTAAATCTGTTTACTTCAACGTTTTGGAATAGGGTTTATGGCTTCTGTCTCTGTATCGTACACTTTCCAATGTATTCTCCATTAAACAATCATCTATTCCATTTGTCATCTCTGTGTTAAATCTAGCAAGGATGTGGGCATTACTTCAGTCCTAACTCTCTCAGTGTATTGAGGAACCTGATTATGACCCCGTGAACATTTGATGGAAAAGTATGAAAACACCACCTCAGTCTCATAGCCTGAATTTTGCATGAGAAATGGGGGAAGTGTGTGTGAATGTCACAATTATGAATGCAAGCCACCAATTTGAGCCATGCTGGAAATTCAGAGCGCTGGGGCTCCTTCTCAGCAGAAGTATACCCTGGTGCTTTCACCTGACAAGTTTCTTCCGCCAAATATCATGCTCATGAATCGTGCTATAAAGCTATAATCTTTCTTATTTTTTGGGTCTGGGGTACGGTATGTGAGGCCAGTAGGGAGTACTGTAAAGATAGCTGCATGTGTTCCATGAGGCTTTAATGGTGACCTACTTTCACTGTAGAATAAGATGTACAGTACACTATTATTATGTCTGCCCAGAACGAGAGCGAAGAGGGTGTGCTGCTTTCTTTAACTGTATCACATACTGGCAATACAATATCCCAAATTGGGAATGGGAACGTGTCACAATCAGTGGAGACTGTCGCATCTGTTGCAGAAGTGATATGAGTTAAGACTTGCGGCAATACACTGTAACTTGTCTTCACTCATTACGTTCACACATGCGTTCTTTTGCTAAAGCATGTTATTAGAGCCACTCCCGAATTGTTTTTGAAAACGGGAAGAAAAGATTTTAGGTCTGCAGGGAGTACTGTATCGTAGTTAGGGTTTTCGTTTTGAAACACATTTTGTCACATTAGCTTATCAGTCACATGACGTCTCCAGCATGTTTTTCTGTTGTTTTTCATTTTTCCTCAGGGGAGGTACCTTAGAGAAGATCCCAAACAGAAACAGCAGATGTGTTCATTTTCATTGCAAAGTTCTGGGAAAAACAGAGCTTATCTTTCCCCAAATTAGCATGAAGTCTCAATGACTGCTCACAGGGCATCAAAGGCATGTAATTATAGAAATTGTGCAATTTGTGAGGGTAGGACAAAAGCTACGGTCACAAACACAGGAAATCATTCCCCCAGTAAGGTATTTTCGCTGTTATTGTTTATTTAAACATGGCATTGAATAAGGTAAATTGTCATGTTTTGAGTGGCTTTGTTATTTACTGCACAATGTAGCATTGATACATCCTGCTGCTAAAAAGCTTTTCTATTCCGGAGACAAAATAAGTGGCCTGGATCGCCATTGTAGAGGCAATATGCACCACCGCTGCAAGCCAATAAGAACACTGACCTTTGATGTTATACACATTTCAGGAACCAGTCATGAATATCTTTTAGCCAGGCTAGCCACAGGCAGGTGTTAAATACACTCTTTGGTTGTGTTGTTTTTTTTGTGTTTTTTATTTTTATTTACATGACTCGACAGACAGTCCATAGTCATGTCTTGATGGATCTGGCCCGAGCATGAGTCTGCTACTACTGCAGCGCAGAATGGAAATGGCTGAAGATTGGCTAGGTAATGTACTGTATAACCCTTGAATCACATCTAATCACATTCTAGGCCAAAGGTAAGGTGGTTGCAAAGGCTGTCACTTGTCCTTTGTCCCATGGCTTACTGACACTAAAGGCTTTTGTTAAGTCATGCACAGATAGCCCATTGGATTCCCAGCTGCCCATGGAGTAATGGAGACTTCCGTTCGGTGTGTGTCATTTCACTGAGAGAATACAAAACCACAGCCGAGGAACGCTAACCGCACAACTAATTGCTTAAACGTCTGCAGAGACACAACTACTCCAATAGCACTTTGTGAAAAAAGGATGCAAGTTAAAACGTGTCCCGACTGGTATACATTTGGAGATCTCCTATTACCGCCTAAATGGCTTTTGAAGACACGTCTCACTTCCGATAATTCTTGTCTGTGCGACGGTGCTGTGACAGACGGAATTAATTGATATGTTTTGTCTGCTTGTGGTTCGCCCCCCCCCCTTATGGTTTTACCAGGTCTGGCCTGTTTGCTGCCTCGGACTAATTGCCTGTTTTGCAAGCAGGTTTGTTGTCTGAGCCTGAGTGTAAGCTGAGTGTTATCCCCTGTCCGTGTGCCCCCTATAGAGAGCAGTGTCCTGCAGAGCCCAGTATTCACCAAGCAGCCTGGCAGCATTGTGTTCCCTGTGGACTCCCAGGAGAAGAACAGAGAGGTGGTGTTCAGCTGTGAGGCCCAGGGAAGCCCATCTCCACTTTATCGGTGAGTATGTATTACACAGTGCACATCTCCCACCACAATCATTTCCCTCTGTTCTGTTCTTGTGGATCGATCATTTTGTGAATTTTATTTCATTCCGATGTAGCACCCTGACTGCTGGACACAAAATCGTTTAAAAAAATAAATAAATACAGTACAAGTCAAAAGTTTGGACACACCTACTCATTCCAGGGTTTTCTTTATTTTTACTATTATACTACAACGTGGAAAATAGTACAAATTAAGAAAAACCCTTGAATGAGTAGGTGTTCTAAAACTTTTGTCTGGTACTGTATATATATTTTTTTAGCTCATTGAGATCACACACATGAACGGTAAAAGCATTCATCCCACTTAAGAAATAGTATGGAACATTATCATTCCTATTTTGGGAAAAGCAGTGTGGCTCTGGTTATGAACATTATCTTTCCTATTTTGGGAAAAGCAGTGTGGCTCTGGTTGTGAACATTATCTTTCCTATTTTGGGAAAAGCAGTGTGGCTCTGGTTGTGAACATTATCTGGTTCAAACGAATTGAGGCAGAGGCTCAAAGAGACTGTCCCTTTCGCTCTCTCTTCTTCTTTTCCTGGACGGTTCGTTAGTCTATCGAAAGGTTAGTAAGTTGTATCGCTGGCAACTGCAAGGTTCAAATCAATCATGTTTGCCCGCTGAAATTGCTGGGTTGAGATTTAGAAGGATTGGTACGTTTAATACTTGGGATTGAGCCAGTTTAAAGGATGACCTAATCAGCTGTTTCCTGTCAAGGTCGCTGTACAGTCCTGTCAGAGAGAAGCACAGAGCCTTGGGGTGGGATGGGCTGCTTGCCTGCCTGCCTTCTAAGACTGTATTCCTTTACGCAGCTGTAGACTAAATCATCTTCAAAGTTCATTAACTGCACATCACAGAATCGTATACTGTGACTGGCTGATGTAAGAGAGGCTGGGCATTACATTTGGCTCATCCTCTGATATGCTTTAAAACGGTCTGTCCCTACCAACATAAAGCTTCTAAGAGAATATTAACTCTGGAAAGAAGAAGCATTGTTCCCTGGTTCTGGGTCTATTTGGTTTCCCCAAAAAAGAAAAGTACAATGCAGAAGGCTAAAGGAAAAGAAGTGACATTCTACAAACTCGTAAAAGCCACGTGACATTGTATCATGCCACTGTATGGACATCCTGTTGAAAACATGATTGCATGAAGCATGTGCTTAACAAACGGAGCTGCTGTACCAGTGTCCCCCTCTAGAATGATTGATAGCCAAAGAGATTATTCGATTGTCTGCAGCATGTCCATGTACTTGATTAGATGTGTTGCTCGATGTATCATAGCTGTGATGTTAAATTCTGTTCAAGAGTCAGTGTCTGGACAACATCTAGTGACAAGACCATAGATTTCATCTTAGTGTGTTAACCTAACTCCCTTACTTATTCCTTTGTGCAGAACATACCTTGTAGAGCGTAATGCTCCGATGTTGACCTAAAGACAAGTGGAGTTATGTGTTTTCTCATGATTACCATATCAGTCAAAGCTTTGGCAGTTAACATTTGTAATTGTTTTATTTAACCTTTATTTAACTAGACAAGTCATTTAAGAACAACTTCTTATTTACAATGAAGGCCTACCCCAGCCAAACCCTCCCCTAACCCGGACGACACTGGGACAATTGTGCACCGCCCTATGGGACTCCTGATCACAGCCGGTTGTGATACAGCCCGGGATCAAACCAGGGTCCGTAGTGACGCCTCTAGCACTGAGATGCAGTGCGTTAGACCACTGCGCCACTCGGGAGCCGTCTTAGCTCTCATCCAATACACCCTATTTGCTACAAAAAAAGACCTTGACAATCCTAAGCTAGCACATTTTTTCTCTGTCAACCGGGCCTTTTTGAACGACACATTTAACACTACGTAATAAGACTTCTCCCTGCCAACGCATGTGAAAATGAGACGGTGTAGCACATTGATAGATAGACAGTGATCTTCTTCTGCAGGGTCGTACACTCTGCAGTCTTTGTGATTTGTAACAAGATACTTATACATTACTCATCAAATATCTTTCTCTGTCCCTAAATTTGCTCTCTTTTAATGTCTTAGAAAGTCACGGATAAAGCATTAAATGAATAACCGTCAGTAAAATAATTAGCGGGCACGCGTAATTAAAATTGTTGGCTCTATTAAGTGCTTTCCTTGTGGATTTGTTGCTCACTCTCTCTGTTGAAGAAGAATAGAAGGCTGTTGAATAGGGTGCTTTCATTTTTAATGGAATACAATTTTCTTCTCTGAAACAGAAATAGCACTTAGAAGCAACACATAACAGCCTGCTATGAGAGCTGATGACGACTTCCTCCCTTGGAGATCTAGGATCATGTTGGATCCTCTTCTCTTCCTGTTGCAGGCTCTCTCTCTGGAAGTCTGAGTAGTTAGAGTAGACTCACTACCGGGAAGTAAAATATTAATGTTGGTACTTGTTTTTCTTGCATTGGAAGTAAGCGAATGGCTGGAGTTGCCTTGTGAGATGGTCGGGGAGGACCTTTGCCATAGTGTGTGTAAAGTAATGAGGCTCTGGAGACCAGGGGACTTGTGTGTGTACTGTAAGGCTAGTGTGGAGTAGGCATGGTAATGAATTCGGGAATCATTATATATGTTGCTTGTACAAGCAGTGCAACTCCAATAAGCACTATATATTTAATGGCATGGCCATATTGTATTCTGAACATAAGAAGAAAGCCACAGGGAATGTTTATAATCAGATATTTTTAGGTGAACTACATGTTTCCTTTTCCTCAAGCGTTGATACAGAACATGTTCAGGTGCTTATTATCTTGAGTGTGCCTCAGTCATAATTGGCGTAGCAAGACCTGAGTTCTCCCCTCTCTATAGCGAAGCTCTCAGTCCCAGTCTTTTTATAAATGCTTGATATGGTCGGTAGTTGTCTAAATGCTGGATGAAAGAGAACAAAGACGTTGACGTCAAATGTTATGCTTTTAACCTGGCATTAACCTTTTACAGTGGACTCTTTATTAGTAGTGCCTTTTCTCGGCTAAATCATACAATAAAATAGCTTTTATCTATTCAAGCAGAGCTGCACCAACCTAATGCAGATATTTCTATGAATGCTTTGACAAATTCACACTGTTTGTTGAGCTGTTTGGAATCCATAAAGGCAATCAATTACTCTCCTCACTCCAAAGACATAATCAGCAACTAATCACCCTGGACGCTAATCATGATTTGCGTCGCCCATTTCCCAATAAAGTGATTAAGAATACCTATCATGCTTACTCATATGTGAAATGCCATTTTTGACTTTTTTTGTTTGTAATAGAACGGGACGTTGTTGAAAATACCTACATGTATCAAAGTGTTTTCCTGTCAAGACGCTGTGATGTGTAAATGATGGGTTCACACCTCCGTAGCGGGGATTTAGCTGGTATCGATCCCTTTACCCCCCCATGTTGTTTGGCATTGTAACGGCCATTGTGCTCAATGTGGAGGGATTGAGGAATCTGCTGCCTTCATAAGTGAATTATATCCTTCACTGATCACCTCTAACACCAATGATAATCTTGTAGCCTGGTGTAGAATGCAAAAGTGCAGAATGCAGGGCGCTAGTCATTAATTTTAATTGCTGCATCGTAATGATTAAGCTGCATTTTTATGCTGTTTGACTGGGTGTCTAGCAAGATGGATGGCGATGGAGGCTGTGTATTCTTGTTGAGTGGGTTCTTTTCTGCTCCGTGGTGTGCCGGCCGTCAGTGTGGTTCACTACTTAGATTAACGCTAAGCCCTTTCTTCGCTTATTGAAAAGGAATTAATCAAATGAAGGTAAAATCATCATTTTCTTTGTCAGAATCTCATCTTGTCCTAAAGGTGAATGATCTACATTAGAATGGAGTTAATGGTGGGATTCTAAGATTGTCTATCAATTGTTCTGGATCTGACTGCTTTTCATTCTGTTTTTAGGTGGAAACTGAATGGCACCGCAATCACTCCAAAATCAGTCTCACACTACAGCCTGTCTGGAGGCAACCTCCGAATCAGCCATTTGGACAAAGACCAGGATGCTGGAACATATCAGTGCCTCGCCTTCAACTCTTTTGGGACCATCGTGAGCCGAGAGGCCAGTCTAACCTTTGCATGTAAGTCACTAACTATCTTTAGTTCCCTTTCTGATCAAACTGTACTAGCCAGCAGTGTGAAAGCATGTGACATAAAAGATATGTCATTGGGACTTGTGATAGTGTCTCGTGTCCCGCCTGATAAAGCGATCAACATGAAAATGTCTCCTTGGGGAGCAGCAGTTCCCAGTGCTGTGATTCCACACTCCCCTTTCTGTCAGGGTGCATCCTAATCCTGATAGAGCTTAAACATGAATCTACACAACTCCAACGCACAAAACTAACTCTCCATCACTTTCCCCAGGCTTGGCTGTTACTCAAAATAAGTAGCAATAAATGCCTACACTACCACATACTGTTCTTATAACACATGACAGACTCTTCAAGATGTTCAGTTAAAGCATATTGATCAAAAGTAATGTCACCGTAAGTATAAAACCGAATAGAAATCATCTTGTCTCAGCATGTGAAAAGAATCGTTATTGTAGAAGAAGATTTTTTTTTTAAATTGCGGAACTTTAGACATTATAACTGAGACGTGAGTAGAAGATTGTGAGTAGAAGATCAAGATTGTGAATAAGATGAAGAGCCTGTGGTTTCCATTTAGTCCTTTCCCTATAAACTACGAACTCAATACTCCCTGCTGCTCCTCCAGTTATTGGGCATCCTTAAATGACGACATTGGCAGTGAAGTGAGTGATGGCTTCTTCAGATTGAATTTTGATGCCCCACGCTGGGAACAAGGCCGCTCCATCCCTCACACGCTATTTGTTTTGTCCCTTGGTTGAGCCCAGTCTAACCCCTGAGCAGGAACAATTCGATTTCGTAAGGGAACTCCACTGTCACTATAAGGGTTAATACAGTGACAGTTTCATCAATTGCCACGGCCTGACCTTACCAGTCTTGGGTTGTTGTCACATATTAAAGCATGCATCTTCTTTATTACTCTTGGTAAAGATTCATTTACTCCGCATGATGACTGAATGGTGCGGGTGGAAGAGAATCATTTTAAGGGCAGCTGATATTATTAGAGTGTATCCTACAATTTGTTAGAGTAGAGATGAGAGATAACGTCTATGTGGCTCTCAGCTTCATGTCAACATTGTGACGACAGTACCCGATGTCTATAGCCACATGTTGTCATCCCCAATGATCAGCAATGTTTTAGAGAAGATTCTACTGTAAAAATCAGTGAAGAAAGTACTGAAACATGAAAGTAACTGTCCAGTGTTTCCCAATTACTATGACATTTGACCTATTATTAATTACAGTAAGCATGTTCCATCCATAGTTTTTATGCTCGTAAAGTCATACCGTATAAAAAAATTTATAAACGACAGCTGTGACTTGAAACAGGACGTTTCGGTACAATTTTATGAACGCCAACATGGTGGGATCTTTTTGTGTCGGTACAATTAATTATGCGAGAAATGGCGGTGGAACAGCCTTGATGCGCAAATATTGATCTAGTAACCATAACATCAAAGTAAACTTGGAGTTGCGATGTTATGGAGTGTGGTCCTCTCACTATGACTCAGAAACCATGCAGTTTATTAGGCTACAGATGAAATACGGGTGGTGAAATCACAGCCTGGTGAAAGTGCAAGGTGATGAGCTTGATGCTCCTTTCCAATAAATATTCTGGTGATATGATAATCGATGCTTGACTGCTGTTTGACAAATACAACTATTCTCGCTCTTTTCCCTAATAATATAATTTTGTAGACTAGCCTATCCATACAGCCTACCTTCACTGTATCTGAGAGCTGTTGTTGGCTAGAGCACACCTGACAAGACCAGAATAGGCATGTTTGCTACTTAACTCAACAGCTTTTGTGACAAAATTATGGGTAGAGTTGAAAATGCGATGGAACATGAAAACTTAAGCAAAAATTTACATTTTGTGTGGACTATGTCATCACGCTCTGATTTTTATCCACATTAATTCAGTTTAGTGAAACACACTACTGTTGGGAAAATGTGCCTATTTTCTTTATGCATATTTTTGAATATGCTCATGAAAATCTGTTGCCAATTGGATGGAAACATGCTAATATGAGTGAAATATGAGTTTAAAAAAAATGAAGTATGTTAAACATGCATTTTTCTGTATTGAAATGGTGTGGGCGTACCCCAACAACAGAATGGTGTGGGCGGATAGCGGTCATTACAAATATTCATGTGAGTAGACCACTGATTGGCCAGCTCATTTTCCTCAGAGGATGGCATCATGTTATGTGAGGAAATTGGTGGATTTGACACTATTATACCTTTGGGCACAATATACTCTACATTTTATTCATCTTGTGTCGATCATTTTCCATGTGTTAATTTCTTACCTGTTTCTATGTTAACTGTATTGTGTTCTTGAACTTGAAAATGGTTTTCTGTTGATTCACATGTAATATATGAATGTAATTTTATACTGTAACTTGCGTACCACTTAATTGGTGCAGTACAGTCAGCGGCGTAGCGCAGTTTCGCGGGGCCCCCCGCAAGGTTCGAGGAAGGACCTTTGTTGTCCAACAAGTGTTTAAAGGCCATGATTGTTTAATTCTAAATATTCTAAAAATTATTATATGTAATACACATCTCCAAACTTCTCTTTGTTTTCTTTTATAGCACTGTTAAATTCTCCAGGGCTAATTTTGTTAGCATTTTGGCATGTTTTTCTAGATTTAGAACATAAAATAACATTTATAAAGCAAACATTATCCCTTAGGTCTAGCATAGCAAATACTTCAATGTTGCAGAACGGTGATTACAATATTTTGTCAGAAAATGGACTAAAACAAATATCTTAAGAGGGTTAGTCATCACGGAGCCACTGACAGAGTTGACAACAGATACTCAAAACAGACATATTTTTTCCTCATAAAATAAAGTTCAGTACCAACATTTGTAAAATATGGAAAATGATTCAATTGAAAATCCCCAACAAAAACATAACCATTCTGTCAGATCTTTCAGGACTCAGAGTTGACGTTAGAGAAAAATCTGACAGAGTTTATGTTTTACGGAGTTGACAAAAATTGTATACCACTTTACTCAAGTGGTGTACACAGTAGCAATTTTGTTTTTCCTCAGTTGCTTCATAACTCTAAAACCTAATTAAATGTGACATATTTGGACCAAAATTCATACCATAGTCTATCTTAATCTATCAGGCAGATGGAGTTGACAGACTATGGTTGTCACCATGGTGATTTCAATATTGTTTGTTTTAATCTATCAAAAGTAGAGAACTTTACAGACCATGAATGGTTTTGTTGCAGAACATGTAATGAGGACATGAATAAGGGGTCCTTGTGGTATAGCTGACCCTGCCCATTCCTGATTAAGTCAACCAAATCGCTGGACACATATTTTAGGAATCAAAGTTTTGAGAGAAATATTCTTTCAAGTCACAGAGGGCTATTCCAAGAAATTACATCCTATAATTTTTCAGTTAATATACATTTTTAGCCCGTTATTACATTTTAAACCGTTTTTTGGCGAGTTTGAAATCGGGACCCTTTGCTCCGGACAAGGGCGTTTCCAGGGAAAGAGCCGACATGGAAATGAATAAAAACTCATCTTTTCCCTTATGAAGTAACAAAATCCAGAGCTCGTTCCACCCCGTGTGGGGGCTGCGGTGGCGTGTGCTACGTCAGTGAACCCGCTTCAGCTCAATCCAAAATACATTCTGTCCATGTGCAGATTAAATGAATGGAATATGTTATTGCTCTTAAAATGAATTCTATGGAAATATGGCTTCAATCAATACCATCTTCTAACAGAGAAGCGTAATGAAAGTTGGCTATTTAGTGTTTTAAAATATGCTCTGTGATTATTCCACTGGAGCTTGACCTTGCAAAGTTGAGATAATAAAAAAGAGACCAAGAACAATGAACATCAAAATACTTCAAGGAGATATGTGTTTCTCTGCCTTTCCTCCTGAATTGGATTGCTTTAATTGCACAGATATTGAAAGCCTTGTCAGTTAAGATCCATAGGAAATGGATCATTGTCATTACGGACTCACTGATGTTGTCTGAAGGACAAGCTCTGCTTCCTAATTCAGTAATTGAGTTCTGGGTAAAGAAAGTTAAAAAATACATTCAAATCAACATTGAACGTGAACCTCATGCATAGTGTTTTAATCATGTTTCTTGTGTACTGTAATAATTTTTAAATATGTAATTGTTGCGATGAATTGACTGGCTGAACATAAAAATTGTTTAAGAATGCAAAGGATGATTAAATAAGAAGATTTATTTTCTTAGGTTTTTGACAATCTTTCAACCACTGTAACTCATCTTTATCTCATCCAGCCCCTTTCAACGCTGTATCAATCCTTTTCCATTTTGTACAACAACTGTCCTGTTTATCTCATCCAGCCCCTTTCAACACTGTATCAATCCTTTTCCATTTTGTACAACAACTGTCATGTTTATCTCATCCAGCCCCTTTCAACACTGTATCAATCCTTTTCCATTTTGTACAACAACTGTCATGTTTATCTCATCCAGCCCCTTTCAACGCTGTATCAATCCTTTTCCATTTTGTACAACAACTGTCATGTTTATCTCATCCAGCCCCTTTCAACACTGTATCAATCCTTTTCCATTTTGTACAACAACTGTCATGTTTATCTCATCCAGCCCCTTTCAACACGGTATCAATCCTTTTCCCTTTTGTACAACAACTGTCATGTTTATCTCATCCAGCCCCTTTCAACACGGTCACAATCCTTTTCCCTTTTGTACAACAACTGTCATGTTTATCTCATCCAGCCCCTTTCAACACGGTATCAATCCTTTTCCCTTTTGTACAACAACTGTCCTGTTTATCTCATCCAGCCCCTTTCAACACTGTATCAATCCTTTTCCATTTTGTACAACAACTGTCATGTTTATCTCATCCAGCCCCTTTCAACACTGTATCAATCCTTTTCCATTTTGTACAACAACTATCATGTTTATTTCATTCTGGTGTTAATATTCAGAATTAATCTTATCTCTTAATATTCATGGGATGTATCATTTATTCCTCACAACTTCTTCACACCCTTAGGATATACTCACCCTGATTGATGTAATGTTCAATTTGTTTGCTCTGTGAATGCAAATCCTCTGATGTTGGAACTGTTGCTTCCTGCCTTGCTTACTTTAAACCAATGGCTAGTTTTCCATCTGCTCATTTCCATGTCTATGAACTTGAAGTGACATTGAGCACAGGGGAAGAGCTGTCTAAAATAAAATATAATAATTCATAGTAGTTTATTACATTTGTAAAGTGCTTTTCATTATACAAGAATAATCTCAAAGTGCATAATAATGGCACTTTGTTGGACTTACTTATCAGAAATGTCTAGTAATATCTTAAACCAACTGCATCTGCTTACTTGTCAGTGATTTGTCAGTCATGTTTGGATATATTTTTTGGTCTACTAGTAATACCCGATGGTATGGTCTGAATTTCAGTATGGACAACAATCAGCACTCTGCTTCCTACACTCTTAGAGAAACAGGTGCTATCTAGAACATTAAATGGTTCTTCGGCTGTCCCCATAGGAAAACCTTTTGAAGAACCCTTTTTGGTTCCAGGTAGAACCCATTTGGGTTCCATGTAGAACCCTTTCTACCGAGGGTTCTACATGAAACCCAAAAAGGTTCTACATAGAACCAAAAAGGGCTCTGCCTGAAACCAAAACAGGTTATCCTATGGGAACAGCCGAAGAACCCTTTTGGAACCATTTTTTCTAAGAGTGCACAGTGTAAAGTTTCAATAGGTACATATTCTTCAGTTGGAAAAAGTTATGTTCCTCTAGATATTCTACTGGACCGTCAAGGTTACCCCCATGAGTGTGGCACTGCTCCAAATAATTTGGCGTTACCCTTCCCTCTCGGAACTTTTGATGGATGATGGTGCTGCCGGTGAGGAGTAGGTCCTGTCTGCTGGCTGAGGCATGGCTAACTGATGAATAGAGGGCCAGTCTCTCACTCAATACCGTCTGGCCTTGATAAGTATTTCTATTGATTCATTATCAGTGATTATGTAAAAGATGTACACCATAATTCATACTGATGAATAGCTTGTATATCCAATGTGTCACAGAGTTCAGTTGTTACGTGGAAACTATTTCAAAGGCCATGCTTTGAATGTGATACATTGTGAAACAGTGTATTCAAGTTTGACTATAGTGTTAGACTGAAAACTGACCAATAATTTGTTGTAGAAATGTATTTGTTGGCAATGGCAATGGAAATGTGGGTCCGGATTAAAAGTATGTTTAGTACAGACACTTTTATATACACTACCGGTAAAAAGTTTTAAAACACCTACACATTCAAGGGTTTTTATTTTTACTATTTTCTACATTGTAGAATAATGGTGAAGACATCAAAACTATAAATAACACATATGGAATCATGTAGTAACCAAAAAAGTGTTAAATAACTCAAAAGACATGTTATATTTGAAATTCTTGAAATAGCCACCCTTTGCCTTGATGACAGCTTTGCACACTATTGGCATTCTCTCAACCAGCTTTATGAGGTAGTCAAATGGAATGCATTTCAAGTAGCAGATGTGCCTTCTTAAAAGTCAATTTCCTCCTTAATGCGTTTCAGCCAATCAGTTGTGTTGTGACAAGGTAGGGGGGTATACAGAAGATGGCCCTATTTGGTAAAAGACCATATTATGGCAAGAACAGCTCAAATAAGCAAAGAGAAACAACAGTCCATCATTACTTTAAGACATGAAGGTCAGTCAATATGGGACATTTTAAGAACTTTGAACGTTTCTTCAAGTGCAGTAACAAAAGCCATCAAGCGCTATGATGAAACTAGCTCTCATGAGGACCGCCACAGGAATGGAAGACCCTGAGTTACCTCTGCTGCAGAGGATAAGTTCATTAGAGTTAGAGCCTCAGAAATTGCAGCCCAAATAAATGCTTCACAGAGTTCAAGTAACAGACACATCTCAACATCAACTGTTCAGAGGAGACTGTGTGAATCAAGCTTTCATGGTTGAATTTCTGCAAAGAAACCACTACTAAAGGACACCAATAATAAGAAGAGACTTGCTTCGGCCAAGAAACAGTCCAAATTGTAGATTTTTGGTTCCAACCGCCATGTCTTTGTGAGATGAGGTGTGGGTGAATCATGGAGGAGGATGTGCTATGGTGTAGGGGTGCTTTGCTGGTGACACTTTTAAAAAAAGGCACACTTAACCAGCATGGCTACCACAGCATTCTGCAGCGATACGCCATCCCATCTGGTTTGAGCTTAGTGGGACTATCATTTGTTTTCGACAGGACAATGATGCAAAACACACCTCGAGGCTGTGCAAGGGCTATTTCACCAAGACTGAATTGAGTGATGGATTGCTGCATATGATGACCTTGCCTCCACAATCCCCCGACCTCAACCAAATTGAGATGGTTTGGGATGAGTCGGGCCACAGAGTAAAGGAAAAGCACCCAACAAGTGCTCAGCATAATATGTGGGAACTCCTTCAAGACTGTTGGAAAAGCATTCCAGGTGAAGCTGGTTGAGAGAATGCCAAGAGTGTGCAAAGCTGTCATCAAGGCAAAGGGTGGCTATTTGAAGAATCTCAAATACAAAATATATTTTGATTTGTTTAACACTTTTTTGGTTACTAAATGATTCCGTATGTGTTATTTCATAGTTTGATGTCTTCACTATTATTCTACAATGTAGAAAAAAGTCAAATAAAGAAAAACCTTGAACGAGTTGGTGTTCTAAAACTTTTGACCGGTAGTGTATATTTTGCCAGAAAACGATCCTTAGTTGTTTTTAGTTTACATTCATAGAGCGTGTATGTATTTCTCTCACAGAACATGTGCAATTGCAGATTTGCTGTTTTTATTTCCCTTTTTTTCCTCTGGGCTCTAGATTTTTACGAACCCTGTTCATCCAGAGATTTGAGAATCCTAGATTTACTGAACATGGTGTGAAAATCCCAGTAAGTCACAAGAGCAGACCACAAGCCCTGGAGGATATACAGTACATGAATCCCTCATTTAAGCGTGAATAATTCCTAAACATTACTCTCCAGCTGTTGTGATAATGTGTATAGAGAGAGCAAAGTAAGCTGAGTTAATGAAGGGTAAATATCTACCAGCTATTTCAACTTTTTCCTTAATAGAATGCAGGTACTGTATCTGTACAGTACTGTATGCAGTTGCATCAGATATCATGTACATTTCTCCACCTCGTGGCTTTGAATGCTTCTTCTTTGATAAGAACAAAATGAAAAGAAACATCAGTCATTACTGCACATTTGAACCTACTCTATGATGCAATGTCAAATCCAGTTAACCCAGGTGCAGTAAGTTAAGCGTGCAAAGATGAGTCTAACTTTCAATCCCCTGCAAATCCTCCGGGGTCTGTTTCTGAGTTCAGCGGAAAGGGAAGGATGCGGAAACCATCAAAAGCCTCCCCAGGATCTCGACCATCAAGGAGACCCAGCTATAGCCCCTACACAGCCTGCTGTGAGGAGAAAGAATACCTCACTCTATACCTCAAATAGAGATACTGTGGCCAACGTGTCTTAAAAGATCAAAATTGCTTTCCCGAACTGAAGCAACAACAGATATAGTACTATGGTCCATGTCAAACATAAACAGATCATCATCAACACAATGTCATATCTGATAGCAACACATCTACTTCCAAAGATCAAGTCATGATGACAAACATATTTAAATATGTGGTTTATGGCGTGCGATAGGTACTAGAGTAGAACATCATTGAAATCGACCCTCAGTCCCTTTAGCTCTGCCCCCATCACGGTAGTAAATTGTACCTCCAGGAGTTGGTTGCGTAATGAATCCCATTGTTCCGCTTGGACAGCCTTGTTGAAGTATGATAAGTCGTCCTGGCATTTAGAATGCTCATATAGCTGGGATGTGATCATCAGGTTCATCTGGATCATTGTATGTAATGTCATCCCACCCTTAAAATAATGGATGCTAATTGGATAAGGAGTCACATTCAAACTGTGATTTATTGTAGTTAGCTCGTTCCATTATGGACATAGACCTACGTTATTGTATTGCTAGTGTCTTCTGTTTTTTCCACTTTCGTGTGTATGTTTAGATCGAACCGAAAGACTAGTCTTGATACTACAAAGCCATTTTTTTCTCACTTGATTTGTATTTATTTATATATTTCCTTTAGTATTTCTCAAAAGAAATCATGGCGAAGAGTAGTTCAATGCCAACATATACAAGGCCTGTTATTTTTGTTGCGACTGATGTGAATTATTTGAAATGTCCCTTGAAGGCTGACGGCATGCTTTCTTTTGAACAAAAAGAGCACGAGCACAGCTGTGTGCCTAGAGGAGCATGCATTTGGTCAAGTCCCTCCCCAGCACTGGCCGCTCCGACTCTGCAGAGGCTCCTCTTAAGACATGGCCTGTATCATACTGTATTAAGGATTTCTGCTTGTCTCTTCAGGCCCTTTTTGCAACAATGATTTGTTTGCTCTGTTTTGGCTTTCAGGACAGGAGGGGGCACAGTGTGTGTGTGTGCGTGTGTGTGTGTGTGTGTGTGTGTGTGTGTGTGTGTGTGTGTGTGTGTGTGTGTGTGTGTGTGTGTGTGTGTGTGTGTGTGTGTGTGTGTGTGTGTGTGTGTGTGTGTGTGTGTGTGTGTGTGTGTGTGTTTTATCAGGATGATCAAAAAATGGCCTCCTGCACTTGCAGTGAAGTGGTCCCAGTACTGCTTCTTTTTACTGCGATGGCTTTTATCTCGATCCCAAATAATGCCCAAAAAGATACTTTAATTAATTCAGCACCTTAGATGTCCAATGCTTTTGTCCACTTTGTTCCCTTAGACTCTCTATTTCCTAGGCTCTCTGTGGCTTTTATCTAGCACCCCATCCTGTGTTGAGATGAAAGAGGGCGGCAGTGCCACTCCAAACCTTTTGTTACCAATCCCCCGGTAGCAAGATTGGACCAATATAGACACAGAATTACCTCCATGGGCCCACATGCACGGGACATCGGCAAGTCATTCATTAAATTTGTGTTTTGATAGAGAAAAGTCAAGCAGTCTAGACTTCCCAAATGGAGAGTTCACTTGCAGACAATTAAGCCCAGTCAGTCCAGAGATCACATTCTCTTTTACCAGTAATACTGTCTATAGTTGAAATGTGGAAACACTTTGAACTGCCATAGCATATGAAACAGTTTTGGAGGTTGTAGAATATGTTCAGAATAGAATGTATTCAACCAAAATTATTCCAAAATGAGATAAACGTTGTACTGATTTTCTACCAGTGTGCAGTTTAATGGTCTACCAGTTTAATGGTATGGTATCAACAAAATGCATTTATCTTTTTGCATTGAGAAAGAAAATATGAGATTCATTCATTCCTTTTTTTTTCATCAGTTCAATTGCGGAGGTAGATGCATATAATTGACTCCAAATTGCCAAATCTCATATTAATCTGTGAAAAGTTGCAAGGAATATATTTTCTTAATAGAGCTTAAGAGTCTCAAATAGCTATTAGCAAAAGTGTGTTCTTGTATGGGTTCAGAGGAGATTTATGTTTTAAGAAATAATTACAGCCTGCCTCCTAATAGACTTGTCCCATTGTCAGTATGACATATATTAGCTGACCTTATAGTCCTCTTCATAAATCAGTGAGCCCAGTAATTTTACATTTAAATCTGCTCCCGGAGCAGAACTAATCAGCAATATAGTTTCAAAGCAGGTTGGGTTGGTTGCAGAGAGAGACGCTCAAGACTTTTCCATTGAGTCGCCCTGGAAAGAGAGCTTTCATTCCTGCATCGCTGCTCGAGGTCACATGACAATATGGAGCATATTACAGAGCAAGGTTAATTAAGGTTAATTAATCCTATTTGAACAATAGGTGCTCTTAAATCTGCGATATCACCCGCTATCAAATAAATGTCTCGTCGTTCCCTGTGGTAGAAAGATACAGTATGAATGTCCTTCTTATCGCTGTCTGTGTCCCCGACGGTCAAATTCTTTCTAACTTGGCCCATTTTTGTGGAGACAGGTTTCACTTGTAGTAAATGACCACTGGTTAAATTCATACTGTCCCCACTTTAAACAGTGTCAATACAAATAAACAAAATGGAACATTCAGTAGTGTTCGGGGAATATCAAAGGGAGAAGAGGAAAATCAGGGGAATTTATCCACAAGCTCGACTGCTGCTGTTTTGTCTTTGTGCGATATCTACAGCATCAGTCTGTGCAGCCCCCCCCCCCCCCCCCCCAAACACAGTTTTGCATAAATGCCCCTTTCATGTCTGTGGTAGGTATGGCATTATTCCAAATCGAATCACTGCTCACAGCCTCTTGAAAGGAATTGAGAAGTTCCCGATTGCAGTTCCCATATTTATCCAGGTCCCACCCGAGACGCTCTGCACACTCATCCATGAAGACTGCTCTTTGCTTTCCGAATTCCCTTTACTCAGATCCGCCGGGCAACAATGGCGAGGGAAGTTGCAGGAGTCTGTTGCGGCCTGTTATTGTTTCCCATCAATTGTCAAACATAAATTAGTTTCAATAAAAAGGTAATTTTAGTTTCTAAGCCATTTTAGAATTGCTTTGTAATGTTTGCGGTAGTGAGAGTGATGAATAAAACACAATCGAAACCTGATAACCACTGGAGCCATTAAAATCCTTCATGTGTGACTTAGGCTAAGCAAAATACCTTCTGCATACTGGAGTCCTCCTTTGTTTTGGAGGCCCTATTTATTTGGGCCTGGTTGGTTTCATCCTGAACATTTTGGGTCTAATAATGCCTTCTTGATGTTCCCGAGACTATGACTTCATAATTTCAGGAGTGAAATTACATGATGAAAGTTGTTTTTCCGTCGGCCTCAGCTGTGATATTTTTTTCTCGGCAGGCTCAGCCGTGCAACAATGATTGTAATCTAGTGTGGATAACTGGAATAATCTTGTGGTAGTGATTCTTGTATGGTTGCACCGTGTTGTATATGCTGTTTGGTACCCTATTAATATCCAAGACGTAATAGGAGGAGTGCTAATCAAATGGTTGTTTGTGTAGAGTGTTCAATTGATTGAACAATGTTTACTGCAGGGTTCCCCAACTGGTGGTCCGCAAGAAATTGACTGATATAATATTTGACTATGTAACATAATCATTTCAAACCTGGTGTACATTTGTATATGATCACGTGTCTCTCTTCCAAGACACCGTCGTAGCTTTGTGTCACGTTCGGACCTTAGTTCCTTTGTTATGTCTTTGTTTTAGTATGGTCAGGGCGTGAGTTGGGTGGGTTGTCTATGTTCCGTTTCCTATGTTGTGTTTTTGCGTTTGGCCTGGTATGGTTCTCAATCTGAGGCAGGTGTCATTAGTTGTCTCTGATTGAGAATCATACTTAGGTAGCCTTTTCCCACTTGTGTTTCGTGGGTGTTTATTTTCTGTCTAGTGTGTTTTGTCACCTTACAGAACTGTTTCGGTTTCGTTTCTTTCTCTTTGTTATTTTGTTTAGTGTTCTGAGTTTAAATAAATATCATCATGAACAATTACCACGCTGCGCTTTGGTCCTCACCTCATTCCAACGACGATCGTTACACTTATATGTATAGCGGTTTTCTCATGCTCATGGAATGACCCGCTTCCCATCTAAGTTCAAGTCCAAGTTTGTTTATTTGTCCTATACACATGATCTAAAAAGAGTACACAGTGCAATGAAATACTAACTTGCAGGTTCGCCTCTCGACAATGCAACAACAATAGAAAAAGTAGGTAGTTAAGTGATTAAAAAGAGTAAAACAAATAAAAGCTCAATGAAGTAGATCCTGTAGATCACTTCATTACTCCCATCTTGTTGACACAGCTCTGCTCCCAATATACCTCACTTCCCTGTTGAAATATACATATATGAGAAACCAAACCTGTTTGCAGGGTTGGGTAACTCTCGAGGTCCCGCTTGTCTCCACAACATTTGGTAAATCCGCTTTCAGTCTTAACGCACCACAGTTATGGAATGCCTTACAAAACAAATTACACCTGGATTTCCTGGTGACAATAGGGCAGTTTAAAACTCTGTTGTTAAATTAGTTCACTGAAGTGTCCAATTGTTTCATTTCATTGTTATAACTTGTTGTAATAACCTGAAGTTCTATATTTATAGCTGTCTTGTAGTTTTGAACTTTTTGTTGTTGTGTTGATGGAATTTTCGTCATCACGGCACCATTGCAAATGAGATGTGGTCTCAATTGGGCTCCCCTGACTAAAGAAAAGTATATACAAATAATTTAACCAATTTAATAATTGGCAGTTTTTTATACAAATAGTTGCTTAGACTACTGTATATGGAAATAACAGACATGAGACAAGCATGTTTACCTGTAGAATGGAATAAGACCTCTATGATTAATTTCATTTTTTCAATTCTACCACCTCAACATTGTCCATTTTAAACAGGGTTAAATATCTAGTTGTAGTAAAGTTCAGCTTCAGTCCACAGGGGGGCACTACTTCAGTCAGAAAAGTGTTCTCTCATCTCTTCAGTCTCAGAACAAGCATTTCGCTAACACTGTCTGACACCCAAAAACTAAAGGAGGCTGAGCGCTAACACTAGCTTATTAGCATTAGCTACCACCTTCCCTGCACAAACCTGTGGCTAAACCTGCCGCTGCTGTGATTGCACTTTGACTTTCTGGCAGTTCTGCCCTCTCAATCACTGCTGCCTGCTCATGCTCAACCTGCTCGCTTTTTCTGCCTCTCTTTTGGAAGAAGTTCAGAATATCCATATTTGCTCTGCAGACTCTGACTGAGTGACAGGCGTTTTGCTGAGTGATGGCACTGACATCTAAACGGTGCTGTAGGTCTGGGGGAGAGGGCAAGGGACGTGAGCGGTCCACAGCGTTGTGAAATCTTGACCAAATACAATATATATATAATCAAAAAAGTGTTAAAAAAATATAAATATATTTGAGAGTTTAGACACTTCAAAGTAGCCACCCTTTGCCTTGATGACAGCTTTGCACCTGATTGGCTCAAACGCATTAAGAAATAAATAATTTCTGTAAATTAGCTTTTAACAAGGCACACCTGTTAATTGAAATGCATTCCAGTTGACTACCTAATGAACCTAGTTGAGAGAATGCCAAGAGTGTGCAAAGCTGTCATCAAGGCTAAGGGTGGCTACTTTGAAGTGTCTCAAATATAAAATATATTTTGATTTGTTTAACACTTTTTTGGTTGCTACATGATTCCATATGTGTTATTTCATCGTTATGATGTCATCACTATTATTCTACAATGTAGAAAATAGTAAAATAAAGAAAAACCCTGGAATGAGTAGATGTGTCCAAACTTTTGACTGGTACTGTATATACAGTGCCTTCGGAAAGTATTCAGACCCCTTGACTTTTTTCACATTTTGTTACTTTACGGCCGTATTCTAAAATGGATTAAATAAAATACATGATTTGGCAATGTACACACAATACACCATAATGACAAAGCAAAAACTGTTTTTATATATTTTTTGCTAATGTATATAAAACTTCCGACCCTTTGCTATTTGACTCGAATTTGAGCTCATGTGCATCCTGTTTCTACAACTTGAATGGAGTCCACCTGTTGTAAATTCAATTGATTGGACATGATTTGGAAAGGCACACACCTGTCTATATAAGGTCCCACAGATGACAGTGCATGTCAGAGCAAATACCAAGCCATGAGGCCGAAGGAATTGTCAGTTGAGCTCCAAAAACAGGATTGTGTCGAGGCACAGATCTGGGGAAGGTTACCAAAACATTTCTGCAGCATTGAAGGTCCCCAAGAACACAGTGGCCTCCATCATTATTAAATGAAAGAAGTTTGGAACCACCAAGACTCTTCCTAGAGCTGGCCGTCCGGTCAAATTGTGCAATCGGGGGAGAAGGATCTTGGTCAGGGAGGTGACCAAGAACCCAATGGTCACTCTGACAGACCTCTAGAATTCCTCTGTGGAGATGGGAGAACCTTCCAGAAGGACAACCATCTCTGCAACACTCCACCAATGACCCCTTCATGGTAGAGTTGCCAGATGGAAGCCACTCCTGAGTAAAAAGGCACATGACAGCCCGCTTTGAGTTTGCCAAAAGGCACCAAAAGACACTCAGACCATGAGAAACAAGATTATCTGGTCTGATGAAACTAAGATTGAACTCTTTGGCCTGAATGCCAAGCGTCATGTCTGAAGGAAACCTGGTACCATCCCTACGGTGAAGCATGTTGGTGGCAGCATAATGCTGTGGAGATGTTTTTCAGCATCAGGGGCTGGGAGACTAGTCAGGATCGAGGGAAAGATGAACAGAGCAAAGTACAGAGAGATCCTTGACGAGAACCTGCTCCAGAGCACTCAGGACCTCAGACTGGAGCGAATGTTCACCTTCCAACAGGACAATGACACTAAGCACACAGGCAAGACAATGCAGGAGTGGCTTCGGGACAAGTCTCTGAATGACCTTGAGTGGCCCAGCCATAGCCCGGACTTGAACCCGATCAAACATTTCTGAGAGACCTGAAAATAGCTGTGAAGTGACGATTGAGGGCATCTGCAGAGAAGAATGGGAAAAACTCCCCAAATACAGGTGCTCCAAGCATGTAGTGTCATACCTAAGTAGACTCGATGCTGTAATCACTGCCAAAGGTGCTTCAACAAATTACTGAGTAAAGCTTCTGAATACTTACAGTTAAAGTCGGAAGTTTACATACACTTAGGTTGGAGTCATTAAAACTCGTTTTTCAACCACTCCACAAATTTCTTGTTAACAAACTATAGTTTTGACAAGTCGGTTAGGACATCTACTTTGTGCATGACACAAGTAATTTTTTCAACAATTATTTACAGACAGATTATTTCACTTATAATTCACAGAATCACTGGGTCAGAAGTGTACATACACTAAGTTGACTGTGCCTTTAAACAGCTTGAAAATTCCAGAAAAGGATGTCATGGCTTTAGAAGCTTCTGATAGGCTAATTGACATAATTTGAGTCAATTGGAGGTGTAGCTGTGGATGTATTTCAAGGCTTACCTTCAAACTCTGTGCCTCTTAGCTTGACATCATGGGAAAATATAAAGAAATAAGCCAAGACCTCAGAAAAAAATCTCCACAAGTCTGGTTCATCCTTAGGAGCAATTTCCAAACGCCTAACGTTCATCTGTACAAAAAATAGTACGCAAGTATAAACACCATGGGACTACGCAGCCGTCATACCGCTCAGGAAGGAGACGCTTTCTGTCTCCTAGAGATGAACGTACTTTGGTGTGAAAAGTGCAAATCAATCCCAGAAGATGTGAAGATGCTGGAGTCCACAGTAAAATGAGTCCTATATCGACATAACCTGAAAGACCGCTCAGCAAGGAAGAAGCCACTGCTCCAAAACCGCCATAAAAAAGCCAGACTACGGTTTGCAACTGCACATGGGGACAAAGATTGTACTTTTTGGAGAAATGTCCTCTGGTCTGATGAAACAAAAATAGAACTGTTTGGCCATAATGACCATCATTATGTTTGGAGGAAAAATGGGGATGCTTGCAAGCCGAAGAACACCATCCCAACCGTGAAGCACAGGGGATGGCAGCATCATGCTGTGGGGGTTCTTTGCTGCAGGAGGGACTGGTGCGCTTCACAAAATAGATGGCATCATGAGGGAGGAAACTTATGTGGATATATTGAAGCAATATCTCAAGACATCAGTCAGGAAGTCAAAGCTTGGTCGCAAAAGGGTCTTCCAAATGGACAATGACCCCAAGCATACTTCCAAAGTTGTGGCAAAATGGCTTAAGGATAACAAAGTCAAGGTATTGGAGTGGCCATCACAAAGCCCTGACCTCAATCCTATAGAAAATTAGTGGGCAGAACTGAAAAAGCGTGTACGAGCAAGGAGGCCTACAAACCTGACTCAGTTACACCAGCTCTGTCAGGAGGATTGGGCCAAAATTCACCCAACTCATTGTGTGAAGCTTGTGGAAGGCTACCTGAAACATGTGACCCAAGTTAAACAATTTAAAGGCAATGCTACCAAATGCTAATTGAGTGTATGTAAACTTCTGACCCACTGGGAATGTGATGAAAGAAATTAAATCTGAAAGAAATAATTATCTTTACTATTATTCTGACATTTCACATTCTTAAAATAAAGTGGTGATCCTAACTGATCTAACACAGGAAATGTTTTCTTGAATTAGATGTCAGGAATTGTGAAAATTAAGTTTAAATGTATTTGGCGAAGGTGTATGTAATCTTCCGAAATCAACTGTATGTAAATGTGACATTTCAGTGTTTTATCTTAAATAAAAATAAATAAAAATATGTGTTTGCTTTGCAATGATGGGGTATTGTGTGTAGATTGATGAAGAAAAAATAACTATTTTATAAATTTTAGAATAAGGCTGTTGAGGAACAAAATGTGGAAAGCATGCAGCGTAAGTTGCATGGACTCACTCTGTGTGCGATAATGGTGTTTAACATGATTTTTGAATTTTTAAACTATTTTTATTGGTATTATTTTTATTGGACCATCAAAACATCCGGGCTGAAGCTAATGATGCAACTGTGTGTGACATTTTTCTCATATTGAGGCTTGGGATCCCTCAGTAAACACTCAGTCACAGGGGGATTTAGCCTGAGGCAGAGCTTAAGGCTGTTTACCACCCCCAAATGTGTATACGTACAGCACAAGGCAAGGCTCACAGGGATTTCCATCATGACTATTCATCTCCAGCTAAATATACACTACATTGCCAAAGGTTTGTGGACACCCCTTAAAATGAGTGGATTCAGATATTTCATCCACAACTGTTGCTGATGGGTAAATGAAATCGAGCCCACAGCCATGCAATCTCAATAGACAAACTTTGTCAGTAGAATGGCCTTTACTGAAGAGCTCAATGACTTTCAACATGACACAGTCATAGGATGCCACCTTTCCAGCAAGTCAGTTCATCAAATTTCTCTCCTGCTAGAGCTGAACGGTCAACTGTAAGTTCTGTTATTGTGAAGTGGAAACGTCTAGGAGCAGCAACTGCCCAGCCACGAAGTGGTAGGCCACACAAACTCACAGAATGGGACCGCTGAAGCTCGTAGCGCGTAAAAATCATCTGTCCTCGGTTACAACACTCACTGCCTCTAGCAGCAATGTCATCGCGATAACTGTTCATTGGGAGCTTCATCAAACACATTGGGTTTGGCGGATTCCAGAAGAAAGCTACCTGCCCCAATACATAGTGCTAACTGTAAAGTTTGATGGAGGAAGAATAATAGTCTGAGGCCTAGCCCGAACCATGAAAAACAGCCCCAGCCCATTGTTCCTCCTCCACCAAATGAGATGTCCAACGAGCAGGTGTACTTCTCACTACTTTCCTTTCTGACCAATGTTTACTTTTTTGAGTTAGATGTTAGATGTGCAGCACAGTTGCAGCACACCTGAGATTGTTCAATTTGACCCAAAGTTATTCTCTCTTTTCTTTTGATTTCTCAAATGTGCGTGTTCTGTTTTCTTGCTCTGCACAAACATGTTGCTTTTGTTTGTTTTGTCTTGCACACTATCAAAGATTTGTCGGGCCACAATCCAGCAGGGAGTATTACATAATGCCTATTATTTTTCAGACATGGAAAACTTCAAGACCCACAGAAGAAGCTCGGTGTCAGTTCGCGAGGGACAGGGGGTGGTGCTGCTGTGTGGTCCCCCATCTCACTCTGGAGGTAAGAAACCAACCACAGACTCTTTATAGTGATAACTGAGCCATACATTGTCACCTGCTTGTCAGGCTATAACACGTCTCTCTCTCTCCTGAACACATTGAAACTTTTCTAACAGCTTAAGATTTGTCCGAGGCTGAGGCATCAGAAATGGAGAGTGGAGTTTCCAGACAGACATCTCCTCTCTGCTGCTTTCAGCTCCTGGAGCTGCCTATCTTCCTCTTGCTCATGTTTCCTAAGACCGTCAGCAAGTGTTAGCTTGCCAAATTGCCCTCGGGAGACAAAGGTGTTTGTGTGCCACTAGCCTATAGCTGACCAACACCCTCTTTACCGGCATCTGTGGGGAGCCAAGGCCAAGTGATCTCCAACGGATCATTCCCGGTATCCAATAGATTGCGCAAACATTATCATCCTCTGCTAACCATGGGGTGTTAAGCCATTCTCCTCTGTCGAGAGTTTAGCTTCCTCTCCCTACCAGCCTTGGAGTCCTACCTCTCTTTCATAGGAGGGACTTTGTGTTGAGATTAATTTATATAACCACCTGTCAAGCCTCCTCGCACTTTCTGTACCTTCCATCGTCCTCTGTAGCTCAGTTGGTAGAGTATGGCCCTTCCAAATGTCAGGATAGTGGGTTTGATTCCTGGGAACATCCCTACATAAAATGTATGCATGCATATGAATCACTTTGGATTAAAGCGACTGCTAAATGGCATATAATATATTATTTTCCCATATCAGTTTGATTACTTTTATTCATTAAAAGAACAGCATGTGTTTTAACATCTTATTAATTGTGTTGACAGTGTTGCTCAATTAAAGCTAGAATCTGCAGTTGAAACAATAACAAAGCCCATCCCTGTCTCTGTTTTAGTAAAAAACTGAAGGATGGACATAGAGAAATGTAATCACTTTCAAAATCATAGACTGAGCTGATGCAAGGACTGGCCATCCATTATATCAAAATTATAGTTTTAACCATGTTTTTTGGCTATACAGTGTTTGTTTACATTTACGTTGTTTACAATCATTGGAGTAAAACAAGCTTATACAATATTTTGGGTTCTGATGGGTTATGACAGTTAAACTAAGCTCACGAGGCATTTGTAAGTTATATTCCTCAAGAATTAATGGGTATGTCATTCATTTATATCATTCATTTATAAGTCCAAAAATTGATTTTGCAACTGCAGATTCTAGCTTTAAAAGTGCTTCATATCCACAGAATGTTCAAATTACTACGGGTTGGTCTTAACCCATCAGAACTGAGAACTATCATTTTCAGTTTTGCTGAATATTCTTACATGATGAAATAGAATCATTAATTACTTTTCAAAAGCAAGTTGAATTTCTGTACATTTTCCATTGTGAAACATACTTGCTTATATTGTATTTTCTATTTTAGCTCACACTTCTGTTCATAAATTCTTAACAAGTTAAAAGAGCAAAAGGAATTGCTTTAGTTATCACCACTTGTTAGAAACTGAAAACTTCTCAGAAGTGAAGAGGATAAGCTTGTAGTCCCTATACTTGAAAAGGGTGTCTGGTGTCTGCATGTTCCTTATTCAGAAGATCTCTGCATGAGAGATGAATGGTGAAGGCTGAACTTTATACACAGTTTCAACCCACAGTAATATGCTGCGGCTGATGAAGAATGATCATTGTATTGCTATTGAATATAATTATTGAATATATACTGTATGTATATCAAATCAAATCAAATCAAATTTTATTTGTCACATACACATGGTTAGCAGATGTTAATGCGAGTGTAGTGAAATGCTTGTGCTTCTAGTTCCGACAATGCAGTAATAACCAACAAGTAATCTAGCTAACAATTCCAAAACTACTACCTTGTAGACACAAGTGTAAGGGGATAAAGAATATGTACATAAAGATATATGAATGAGTGATGGTACAGAGCGGCATAGGCAAGGTACAGTAGATGGTATTGAGTGCAGTATATACATATGTGATGAGTATGTAAACAAAGTGGCATAGTTAAAGTGGCTAGTGATACATGTATTACATAAAGATTCAGTAGATGATGACTAGTCCTTGACTAGTCTCTCAAAGCACTTCATAATGACGGAAGTGAGTGCTACAGGGCGGTAGTCGTTTAGCTCAGTGACCTTAGCTTTCTTGGGAACAGGAACAATGGTGGCCCTCTTGAAGCATGTGGGAACAACAGACTGGGATAGGGATTGATTGAATATGTCTGTAAACACACCAGCCAGCTGGTCTGCGCATGCTCTGAGGGCGCGGCTGGGGATGCCATCTGGGCCTGCAGCCTTGCGAGGGTGGACACGTTTAAATGTTTTCCTCACGTCCGCTGCAGTGAAGGAGAGTCCGCATGTTTTAGTTGCGGGCCGTGTCAGTGGCACTGTATTGTCCTCAAAGCGGGCAAAAAAGTTATTTAGTCTGCCTGGGAGGGAGCAAGACATCCTGGTCCGTGATGGGGCTGGTTTTCTTTTTGTAATCCATGTGACATACCTCTTGTGTCTGAGCCGTTGAATTGAGATTCTACTTTGTCTCTATACTGACGCTTAGCTTGTTTGATTGCCTTGCGGAGGGAATAGTTACACTGTTTGTATTCGGTCATGTTTCCGGTCACCTTGCCCTGATTAAAAGCAGTGGTTCGGGCTTTCAGTTTCACGCGAATGCTGCCATCAATCCACGGTTTCTGGTTTGGGAATGTTTTAATCGTTGCTATGGGAATGACATCTTCAACGCACACGTTCTAATGAACTCGCTCACCGAATCAGCGTATTCGTCAATGTTGTTGTCTGACGCAATATGAAACATATCCCAGTCCACGTGATGGAAGCAGTCTTGGAATGTGGAATCAGATTGGTCGGACCAGCGTTGAACAGACCTCAGCGCGGGAGCTTCTTGTTTTAGTTTCTGTCTGTAGGCAGGGATCAACAAAATGGAGTTGTGGTCAGCTTTTCCGAAAGGAGGGCGGGGCAGGGCCTTATATGCGTCGCGGAATTTAGAATAGCAGTGATCCAAGGTTTTTCCAGCCCTGGTTGCGCAATCGATATGCTGGGAGTCTTGTTTTCAGATTAGCCTTGTTAAAATCCCCAGCTACAATGAATGCAGCCTCCGGATAAATGGATTCCAGTTTGCAAAGAGTCAAATAAAGTTCGTTCAGAGCCATCGATGTGTCTGCTTGGGGGGGAATATATACGGCTGTGATTATAATCGAAGAGAATTCCCTTGGTAGATAATGCGGTCGACATTTGATTGTGAGGAATTCTAAATCAGGTGAACAGAAGGACTTGAGTACCTGTATGTTGTTATGATCACACCACGTCACGTTAACCATGAAGCATACGCCCCCGCCCCTCTTCTTACCAGAAAGATGTTTGTTTCTGTCTGCGCGATGCGTGGAGAAACCAGTTGGCTGCACCGACTCCGATAGCGTCTCTCCAGTGAGCCATGTTTCCGTGAAGCAAAGAACGTTACAGTCTCTGATGTCCCTCTGGAATGCTACCCTTGCTCGGATTTCATCAACCTTGTTGTCAAGAGACTGGACATTGGCGAGAAGAATGCTAGGGAGTGGTGCACGATGTGCCCGTCTCCGGAGTCTGACCAGAAGACCGCTCCGTTTCCCCCTTTTACGAAGTCGTTTTTTTGGGTTGCCGGCTAGGATCCATTCCGTTGTCCTGGGTGAAAGGCAGAACACAGGATCCGCTTCGCGAAAGTCATATTCTTGGTCGTACTGATGGTGAGTTGACGCTGCACTTATGTTCAGTAGTTCTTCTTTATATACACTACCGGTCAAAAGTTTTAGAACACCTACTCCTTCAAGGGTTTTTCATTATTCTTACTATTTTCTACATTGTAGAATAATAGTGAACATATCAAAACTGTGAAATAACACATATGGTAACCAAAATCATGTAGTAACCAAAAGAATTATTTTATATTTGAGATTCTTCAAATAGCCACCCTTTGCCTTGATGACAGCGCTGCACACTCTTGGCATTCTCTCAACCAGCTTAACCTGGAATGCTTTTCCAACAGTCTTGAAGGAGTTCTCACATATGCTGAGCACTTGTTGGCTGCTTTTCCTTCACTCTGTGGTCCGACTCATCCCAACCCTTCTTAATTTGGTTGAGGTCTAGGGATTGTGGAGGCAAGGTTATCATATGCAGCAATCCATCACTCAATCCATCCTTCTTGGTGAAATAGCCCTTGCACAGCCTGTAGGTGTGTTGGATCATTGTCCTGTTGAAAAACAATGATAGTCTCTATATGCCCAAACCAGAGGGATGGCGTATCGCTGCAGAATGCTGTGGTAGCCATGCTGGTTAAGTGTGCCTTGAATTCTATATAAATCAAATACAGTGTAACCAGCAAAGCACTCCCACAACACAACACCTCCTTCTCCATACGTTATGGTGGGAAATACACATGCGGAGATCATCCGTTCACCCACACAAGGCGGTAGGAACCAAAAATCTCACATTTTTCAAACCAAAAAGGACAAATTTACACCAGTCTAATGTCCATTGCAATTCGACCATGAAGGCCTGATTCACACAGTCTCCTCTTAGCAGTTGATGTTGAGATGTGTCTGTTACTTGAACTCTATGAAGCATTTATTTGGGCTGCAATTTCTGAGGCTGGTAACTCTAATGAACTTATCCTCTGCAGCAGAAGTAACTCTGGGTCTTCCTTTCCTGTGACGGTCCTCATGAGAGCCAGTTTCATCATAGTGCTTGATGGTTTTTGCAACTGCACTTGAAGAAACATTCAACCATCTTGACTTTTTCCACATTGACTGACCAACATGTCTTAAAGTAATGATGGACTGTTGTTTCTCTTTGCTTATTTGAGCTGTTCTTGCCATAATATGGACTTGGTCTTTTACCAAATAGGGCTATCTTCTACCCCCCTACAACTGATTGACTCAAACGCATTAAGAAAGAAATTCCATAAATTCACGTTTAACAAGGTACACCTGTTAATTGACTTCCTCATGAAGCTTGTTGAGAGAATGCCAAGAGTGTGCAAAGCTGTCAAGGCAAAGAGTGTCTACTTTGAAGAATCTCAATTATAAAATATATTTTCATTTGTTTAACACTTTTTTGGTTACTACATGATTCCATAAGTGTTATTTTATAGTTTTGATGTCTTCACTATTATTCTACAATGTAGAAAATAGCCCAAATAAAGAAAAACCCTTGAATGAGTAGGTGTGTCCAAACTTTTGACTGGTATTGTATATATATTGCATGAGGACATTTTGTACACGTTCAATATTTCTGAAATATCTGAACTGAATGTGCAGCCGAGATGGCAAAGCTTGAGTACCAAATGTTTTCTTGTTATTTGTGTATTTCAATATTTCTGAGAAACTGGTAGAAATCTAAACAATTCCCTTTCAGCCAGGAAAAATGTTTTTCAGTTCTGAGTTATGTCACTTTAGCATACGGGCGGCAGCTTTGTGTGAGGAAGAGCTTATCTCCTATAGCAAACAGTTTCCTCAAAGTCTCTAAGTCTCTTCGTCCTACAGCTCTTATAACTTCAGTAGGACGCTGTTGTAGCAATGAGTTACGATAACACATTCGAATGACGGTGCTTTTTCTCATGCTATGGTTATACGCATTAACTGTTACTTTAGGCACACATCTGGAAAAATAGGGTATCCACGTATTTCAAATCATATTTGTGCTATCATTTAGGCTGTCACCTCCTTTGCCTGTTGGCACATTCTGTCTTGTTTTGGCAGATGGATCAGATGGGATCGATCCCATCTCTTTCAGGAGTGATTAAATGCAACACCTGCTTTGCCTCGCTCACTCAAACCTCTCTCACAGATGTCATAAATTCACCTACTACCCCTGCAGGGTAGTACAGTAAGTGGAGGGATCGGTGATAAACAAGGGCTGTAGCAATTTGTAGTTTGTAGCCTGTTGGGATTGTTCCTAACAAAAGCTTGGCAGGCGCCATGGCCAATTACAATTTCAGATGTGCATATTTCATAGTTTGGTGCCAGTGCCTAAGCTAAAACAAAGGTGCAGAAAACTGCCTGGAAAAAGTTAGTATTCAACCCTTTCCCCCTACCTTCATCATAGTCCTCCATCTAGAAATAAAGGCATTGTGTCACGCCTGCTCCCGCTCTTCCTCCCCCTGGTGCTCGAGGGCGCCAGGATCCCCAGCTTTACGCACTCAAGCCACCATCAGTACGCACACCTGCCTTTCCCCCGTCACGCACATCAGCGATCATTAGACTCATGTGGAATCAATTACTTGTGTCATTACCTTCCCTATACCTGTCTGTTCCCAAGCTCTGTTTCCTGCTTCGGGATTAATTGTCTCATGTCCGTGTTACCCAGGTTCCGACGCTGTTCCTGTCTTGTTTCCTTGTCTGTTCCCGAATAATTGTCTGACTCCCCGTACCTGCTTCTCCTGCCCGGCGTCGGCCCTTAAACATTATTTATAGTATCCTGATCTACCCTCATATTTTCATTGTTGATAATTTCATATCTAATGTATTTAGTGGAGGGCTGGTCGCTGGCTCGAAGGCCCTGTTTGGGGATGACATCTCCACTTTAGTTTGTATTTTAATAAACCCATTACTTATTGTGTAAGAAAGGCAAGAACATTTCAATCACATCAGACATGTTAATACATATAACAAAGGCCACCTCGAGGCTGGTGACTCACTTCCGATGCATGGTACCGTGTCAGCCTGTCAATTAAGTGTTTCTCCTTGAGTTACATGTCTTCTTAGTAATGAGAAGTGGAACATCATTTTAATTCTCACAATGTTGTTTCAGAAAGAATGAAGAAAGGAGATATTTCTTCTCAAAGACCAAGGTTAATTTGAAATATTTTCCTATAGAATGTTACTCTACTTCCTGTTGGAGGAATTCTATTGATGGAATGTTTCTTCTTAGAAAGTAGGTTTCCATTTTTTGTTCCTACACGGTTTTCCACAGAAGTCCTTGAAGAGCAGATGAAATTCATTTCAAAGCTAGAGTCTGATAAGTCAAATGCTAAGAACAAAACAAAAGAGTATACCTCAGAGTGTATATCCCTGTACTGGCGCAATCGGTCATTGTGAGTATCTTCGTGGAGTCCTTCCCACTCAGCTGATGCGTTGTGTTTGAACAGAAGGAATACTTAAAAGTTGCGTTATGTTGCTGTCTTTCTAGTGTAATAATAATAGGAGATGCACCAATGGTCCTTGCAGTATATTTAACAGCTGACTACATGAATGTACATCAGAGTGAGTGTAGTAGCTCAGGAATAAACGAAATGGAGATTGTGGAAGGCCTCCATATTATACAGTCAGGTCCAAAATTATTGGCACCCTTGATAAAGATAAGCCAGAAATATTGTAGCAAATAAATATTACAAATACTGAGCTATATTCTAGTCCAAAAATGTTTTTTAATGATATTCTTTCTATCGCCGCATATGTGCATGGCCAAAGAGCTCTATTTTCGTGTCATCCAACAAATCTAAGAACGAAAGAAAGATGCATATGCAGAAAGTAATCTCATACCTAATGTAAAATATGGTGGTGGATCTTTGATTTTATGGTGCTATTTTGCCCTTGCTAAGGGCGACGGCATCATGAACTTTACCCAGTACCAGGATGTTTGCCTCTGCCAAGAGGCTGAAACTTGGCCACAAATGGCTCTTCCAGAAGGACAATAACCCCAAGCACACATCAAATTCAGCAAATACATTGTTAATTGAACCCAGAATCTACATTTTAGTTTCCAGACTTGAACCCCATTAAAAAAACTGTGCTTTGAATTGAAGAGAGCAGTCCATAAGCACAGATGATGGAGATCAAGGATCTGGAAGGATTCTGTATGGAGGAATGGTCTAAGAACACATAAAACCTTTTAGAAAACGGCTCAGTGACATTGTCCTCACAAGATGAGGTATTGAAAGGTATTGAAAAAAAAGATTACTTGTTAAATAAAATCTCTTTCACTGAGCAATTGTATTAGTATAAAATAATATAATGTTCCCATTCATTTGAGCATGCAATAGTATTTTTATTATTTATTTTATAGTCTTCTTTGCACATCTTTGTAAAGGGTGCCAATAATTCTGGACCTGACCGCATACAGTATGTACCCAAGCCATGAGTGCATACTGTAGTGACGCCTCACAAGTGTGATGTGATGGGTCGGGGAAGCATTTACACCGTAAGTCACTCGTTTGACACGATGAGGGGTGTCTCTCTTAGCATGTCTTCAAGATGGTGACAGCCTATGACAAGCGATACTGACAACAATCTGCCATATTGCCACACTAGATCTCATGAAGCCAGTAGCTCAATCAAATCCTGCATGTGGGTGGTGCAGTATTCATATTCATTACCCTATGTAGGTGGGCAAGGCCATGGGTTCCAGCCTTGAGTACCAGTGTATCCCCAGGGCTCCACTGGGCCTCTGCCTGAGTGGCTGTCAGGGGGCCCACAATGTATAACAGACAGCTGTCTACAAGCTCCCTGTGCAGCAGAGTGCATGCATAGTGAGCTCAAATATGCAGATTGAGCTGTATGATCTACTGGCAAGGGAGCGTGTGTGTGTGCGTGCCTGTGCGTGTGCGACTGAGTTAGAGAGAGCGAGAGAAAGAAAGAAAGAGACAGAGATAGATTTCCTTCTATTCTATTCCTAGCTAGGGACACAGGGTTGTGAGTTCACATTGCCTTACACCCGATGGGTTAGCAGCAAATATCAGCAGAATGTTTACTAAAAGGCATTTACAGGTCATCTGTGACTCCGTATTTCAGAAGGGGTATGCTGTCAGGGTTTATGTATAATCTGATTAGTGGATGACACATTTTATAATCTCCATAAATAAACTCCTGAGTTGATAACTCAAAAATATTGTATTGAGAGACATTTTTACACTCTGGCTACTGCCAGAGGAAGAATCCACACAGAGTGTAATTTGCCGAACCCATTTGCAACAGCACGCATGGCACATCTTCCTACCATATTAAAGACACACACACACACACAAGTGAGATGCATGTGTTTCCTAAGGGGATATACTGTGATAGTGTTATTGACCCGTTTCCCATATTAGTATCAAGTACAAGGTAGAGGCTTTCATATAGACATATCTACACTAGTAGACATGTTAAAATAATTATACTCCATTACGGTACAGAGACAGTGTTCACTCTCTTGATAAAAACAACTTTGCAGTTAACTTAGTAATATTCTTGGAAAATCATACTCAAACCCTGTGATTTATTTGAATGTAGTTATTAGTCATATAGAGAGCTAACAATTCATGGAAATGGGGGATATAAAGTGTATTGAAAGCAGGTGCTTCCACACCGGTGTTGTTCCGGAGTTATTTAAGCAATTAACATCCCATCATGTTTAGGATTAGGTATAAATATGCTGGGAAGGCCATTATTTTGACCATTGTTTTGGCTACAAGGGGCCACTGAATGGTTTGAGAAGCATGAAAACGATGTAAACCATATGCCACGGCCGTCTCAGTCACCACATCTGAATACTTTGGGAGATTCTGGAGCGAGACATGATCCAGCGTTTTCCACCACCATCAACAGAACACCAAATTATGGAAATTCTCATGGAAGAATGGCATTCACATTCTTCCAATAGTGTTCCAGACACCTGTAGAATCTATGTCCCAACACCCTATTAAGACACTTTATGTCGTTGTTCCATTTATTTTGGCAGTTACCTGTAGTTTATGGGCATGTACCCATAGCAGGATCAGTGTACATACAGTAGGCAACTGTAGGAACACAAACATGCAATCTCGAGGGAAACTTGAATGACGTTTAAGCTTCTCAGAGTATGGAGTAAATAACATTGAGTTGTTGTTGTTGTCGTTATATTTAATGTGTGTGTGTGGTGTGAGGGGAGTGTAATTGCAGGTGCCTTTCCTGCTATGCTATCTAGTTGGCTGTGTGTAAGTACTTCGTTCCTTTCTGCTGGACACCAGCCACACGTCCTCTCCCCAGGCTCCCGTGCCAGAGTACATAAACACAAATCCCTCAATGCCAGTGGGAATTTCATTCCTCGAGGAATACACTGCATGTCAGCTGCTCTGCAAGGAGAAAATAACAATCCTGGAAAACAACACTCTGTTGTCCTGTTCTGTGCTCAACAGCAAGCTTGGGTAGCAGAGCACCATCTTGGACTGGAATACAGTGTTGTTGCTAACCATTACGATGACAACACTCCAGCTTTCAGTGTTGCAAGGAATTAAAGCTGCAATATGTAACTTTTTGGGGCGAGCTGACCAAATGAACATAGAAATACGAGTTATAGATACGTCATTCCTATTAAAAGCAAGTTTAAGAAGCGGTATATCTGTTCTATGTGTGTGATTTCTATGCTTCCCATGATTACGTTTTGCTTTATGTTTTACTTTCAGTTTTGTACACCAGCTTCAAACAGCTGAAAATACAATATTTTTGCTTATGAAAAATATATTTCACATTGGTCACAAACTGAAATTAGGCAAACTATTAGAATTTGAGCAACCAGGAAATGGCGGAGCGATTTCTGCAAATTGCACCTTTAAACTCAACTGCATTGTGTTGTGTTCCTTCTCATATTCAATACTTTGGGCTTTTGTATGTTAAATTCTCAACATCTTTTATTCAAACGTATAGCAATATTGCCTAAGTGAAATTGCAGCTGCTTGTTTGCTTTTAATATTGCTTGCAGTAATGGTCACACTCTTTGATAAGCTAAGAGATTGATGTAGAGTTGGCTGTCTGGCTGTGTGGTTATGGTACAATTTAATCAATAGATGGATGTTTCCTTTACTCCCAGGAAAGATTGCATTGATATACTGTCTTCTTTCTCAAATGTGCTTTGAACACAAATCCCTTTCATTTACAGTATATTGATTGACCTCAGGTGTATATGATAAAAGGATATGGTGCCGCCATTAAAAATGTTTTTTTTTCTGTCGTGCCTTGACCTGCAGTAATATCGGTCTGTCATGGCATATAAACCATTGTGGAGGCACCGTCTGAATTCAGGTTGACGTTTATTGTCATGAATCTTGCTCTGGAGGCCAACACACTATCACAGCTTATTGTGAAATAGACACCAATTACTTATTTGAAATTCATGACAGACATACAAAATAGTGCAACATTACACGATTTTCATCACAACACATTTTGCGTGTCTTCTTCCCTCAATACGTATTTGTGTACGTTACATAAATTCCAATTTGTTTGGGTTGCTAGACATTCACGTTATATGCCCACCCATCCATCCTCCCCAACCAACATCCCTCCTATCGTTTCTGCCTTAAGTAACGTACTGTCTTTATCTGTGATTTGAAATTCACTGTATACTGTTGGATTCGGGATAAACTCTGAACATCTGAACTCTGATCAGAATATTAGATAAATGATAGATCAGAAGCATAGAATATGAGGAGTGAAAGAGACTGGGTTTTATGTTGGAAGTTAAATGATTTTCTGTAGAAAGACAGATGGCTTTGAAATGTGTTGGGTGGATGAGAGGATTAATATAGGGGAGCGGATGGACATATATGGATTAGGCGAAGGAGGGGTTGAGGTCAGGAGGTCAGGTCAGATCCCCTGAAGGGAGTAATAAGGGTTTATTACCCTATTACCCTCTTCCTGTGGAACCATAAGATGTAAGGATTGGAGAGAAGGAGGAGTGTCTAAAGTGGGGTATATATACTTGTGATGGTGAGAATGATTTTTTTTATCTGAGTACAGCTGTGTCGACCCTTTGGGAAGAATTAAACTTGGTTAAGCTTCTCTAGTGTCCGCTAGTGTCCGTGAGTTATTTACTCTGAAAAATAAGAGCCTAACAACACCAAATTGTGTACTGCACACAAAAATATTAACTTATTCGTGTGACTGGCTCGAATTTCCAATAAGCAATTTGTTTCTATTTGTGGAGGCAGAATTGACTGCTAGATGGGCCAGCTGTGAAGTCATAAATGGCTATATCATAAAATGTATGAAAACAAACATTTGCTTTTTGGTCTTAATTTAAGGTTAAGGTTAGGCATTAGGGTTAGTTATGTGGTTAAGGTTAGGGTTAGGTTTGTATGACTTTGTGGCTATGGCAGCAAGTGACCACTCTGCATAGCTTCCTCCAGGGCAAGATTTCTGACAATAAATGCCGACTTACCAGCTGGATCAGTGTTCTCAAACGGGTTAAGTGAGACACAATATTAATCATGTGTTCTGTAACTCAACGTCTTAAAGGGCTCTTCGCAATTCTTGTGCTGTTTATGTTATTGGAGTGCATTGCTTTCACTTATTGCTTTTCAGTGTGGCCCGTAAAGTGTTCCATTCAATTTGGTGGTATACAGTAGCAACCTAGAAGTGGGTGAGACAGGAACAAATTGGACTCCTTATGTCTCCAATCTACCTATTGAACATAAATACACGTGCCCTCTGATTTGGCTGGTTTATTTGCAGTTGAGTATTTGGAAAAGCTTTGATTAATTGTAAGCCCTCTATGTGATTAATAACTACATTCAAATGAATCACAGGGTTTGTGTATGATTTTGCAAGAATATTAGTCAGATCTAAATCTGTTTCCGCTAATGCCCCTTATCTACTGTTGTCACCATGTCTAGATCTACATGAACTTTGCCCGTACACTCAGGCCTGTCTAGTCCAGGACATGACGAGATGGGCAGCCAATGACCAGACTGATCTTATCCACCCACACCTTCCGATTACTAACGTATTTGCTAATCGGTGATCCTATCATTTCAAATATATATATGTGATATTTTGCAGTATTGGTATGCTTTTTTTGAAAGTGATTTTTACCTCAGAAGCATTGTTAGGCATGTCACATTTCATTTTTTGATCATGTGGTATGGATTAAAGAGGTCATTCAAATGAACATGATTATTGCCCATTTTGTGAAGTTATGGCATGACAGTGATATTTTGACATAGGCTATTCTTTTTTTCCGAAGGCCAATGTCCGCATGCAGAGCCTACCTGCTCCTCCTAGTCAGCAGAAGAGAGACAGGCAGGGAGATGGGGCTGGGTGCAGATCAGGGATGACACAGACTGCCAGGCCAGATACAAGCGCAGACAGAGCAAGGAGCTGCCTCCCCTCCGCTGATGCACTTCCTATTTTGACAGGCCAATGTTCTAGCATTGGGAACGTGCTGGGAATGTGTGGTCATTATAACCGAATACACCCAGATTTGAAGTAGACACAGTCGTGTGCACATGCTATTATTAACATGGTCGAGATCGTCTTCTAATGATGAGGTAATAATACTCTCTGTTTTCTGAATGTGTTGCTAGCGTTTCCAGAAATCTACAGTGGAGAGTCAAATATCTATCTTGGGCTCCTGATATTCACCTCGGATCAGAGAAGCTAGAGAGGCTAAAAGGCTGTCACTTACGCTCTCTCAAAGCACACTACATTAGTGTGCTGCCTGTGTGACGTAGCCTTGGTCTTTGTATTACTCAATTACTTTTTTTAGTCCTGGACCTAATGCGCCTGACCTCCATTTTATAATGGAGAGAGAACTTTTAGGGGCACTCCAGACTGAAATCACTTGTGCACATCCACTTAGAAGTGGGTTGCTTTTATTGTGTATCCTCTGTTCTTTTTTGCCCCAAGACCCCAGGATTTGAGAACATGGAGCATGTGCACTCTGTCAAGTCATGTAAAGGAGCAGAATGTGGGGAGGAAGAGGATTCTCGGAGCCTGGAGCAAACTTGGGAGCACTGCACTTTGAAACAGAATTGGAATGGCATTACTTTCAGGGGATGTTTTTCTGTGGCTGTGGGATGGAATTCTATGTTTTCAGCAGAGAAGAGAGGCAGTATTTTGGAGGAGGCCCTAGTTATATTAACAGTGTGCACTGATTGTACCAAATTTAGGGTGAAGTTGTTATTTTGTGTAATTTAATTTTTTTGTGCGATTTTGCCTTATTTTGATGCTCACCAGACTATTGGACCTGCTAGGACCTCGTCTCAGTGAAACTAAAGTAAAATATCAGAGAAACTAAGAAATTGGTTTTGTGACCCTTCTATGGGTTTGTCCAACAGCTCCGCACATGTCACAGTACATTACTTCTTCCTTACGGACTATATTAAACTTTGAACACGACTATTAGATACCTTTTGTTTTAAGTTTGTTAAACGCCAGGATGCTGCTGCCTGTGTTTGTAGCACGGTAATAATAAATGCATAGTGTTGTCAGAATAAACTTTACATGTATATTAATAGCAGACAATCAGACATCTGTGTCATTATTAATATTCATTGAAAGCATGCCACTGATAAAGCATGATGAAGATACAAATACAACCCCCCCCCCCTTTTCAGAATCAACACGCCAATATCAGCACTGATGCAACTCATAACTCAGAAGGATCTAACCAACTGATTTGCCCTTATTATAAACCTTAACAACCGCATTGTATTGATAGATGGGTTGTTTTGTCTGTTGATGAAGGCCTATGCTGCACATGTTGTTCCCCCTTGTCATAATTATTCCCCATGTTCAGATGAATATTTATTGTTTTTATAGCAAGCTGACTCTGCAGGGGGATCCCAGGGGGCTCTGCCACTGGGTTAAGTGTAGGAGGAACTGAGGCTAGGAGCCTGCCGTCCTGCAGCGTGTAGATATGAATCACGTTGGTTACTTTGAAGAAAGCCAAGAGGCTGGTAGGGCTTTAATTGTTGTCTCAGAACACTGACACTATTAGACACATGAAGGAATGCTTGTGTAAGCATTTCCAATAGTTTGTCATTAGAGTCTATTTATATTCTGTCATGCCCATTGAAGGGAATAATTACACTGTTGGACTAGTGCTTTGATGATAAATAAACAATATTATTTGTATTTCTGTCATGGGGATTTTATTTTGTGTTTTTGGGGAAAATGTACAGATGCACAATTATGTCATAAAAGATTTTCCATGGTGATTGGATGTGCTATTGTGTTTGGTCAAGTTTGCTTGGGCTAATGGAGTGAGTCTATACATTGACTAACTCATTTGACCAAATATGTTATAAAATACAAACACTTTCAAATCTTACTTTCAGTCATACAGTATGGTATTTTCTCTGAGTGTGACAGAAACACAGTGTATGCTGAATCTGTAGTGGAAACCTAGGAGACAGTGGTGTCATCTTAAATTATGGCAGATTTACCTTTGGATAATGTCTTATTGTCTCCGTCTTCCTACATCATTTAAACATTTTCACAAATCTTTGACGATATACTTGCTGATTTCTCTGTTTTTGTGGATCTCCTTATTTCATAGTGACTTCTCCGAAGCATTGTGCCACCCTAGCAATCTAGACACACACCGCACTATATTCTGTCAGCATCTGACAAGCCTCATGCGGGGACTCCTCAAAGTGGGAACTCCTCTCTACTCAAAAGTAGCATCTTTTCGCAACAGCATCAAGGAATTTGCCCACACTTTACAGATTGCCTGGTGTGTTCCTTGTTCTTCATGATGCTCTCTGCGCTTTTAACGGACCTCTGAGACTATCACAGTGCAGGTGCATTTATACGGAGACTTGATTACACACAGGTGGATTGTATTTATCATCATTAGTCATTTAGGTCAACATTGGATCATTCAGAGATCCTCACTGAACTTCTGGAGAGAGTTTGCTGCACTGAAAGTAAAGGGGCTGAATAATTTTGCACGCCCAATTTTTCAGTTTTTGATTTGTTAAAAAAGTTTGAAATATCCAATAAATGTCGTTCCACTTCATGATTGTGTCCCACTTGTTGTTGATTCTTCACAAAAAAATACAGTTTTATATCTTTATGTTTGAAGCCTAAAATGTGGCAAAAGGTCGCAAAGTTCAAGGGGGCCGAATACTTTCGCAAGGCACTGTATCTATCTAGCATTCATAATCTCATCACATGGCCAAAATCAGCAGAAATTGTTCATTGTATAAAAGGAATTTTCTACAATACTTGGCGTTTATTGTTAGTCTTTTCACTTTCTGTTGGTTAAAAACACCTTTGGCGTCTGTGTTTGTCGTTTTGTTTGTTGAGCGTAAACATGATAAAGCAATCAGTCAGTTTTCATGGGTGTGGTGGTTGTCAGGTCGGTCTTATTCGTATTAGTAAAGCTTAATGGTGAAACCGCCACGTCCGTTTGTGATATTACAACAACAAAAAAGTTACTGTAAACAACAAAACACTGTTTGTTTTCCCTCGGACATCATTGCACATGCAACGCTCCTCACCTCCACTTCGCCAACAGTCGGGATCTCAACGTACTGTTCAGAGTTAGAATAGTAGAATACACAAGGTGCAATTTCGAAGTGTGGTTGTGCATCATCAGTTTTTCTCTTGTTATGTCAGTCACTGACAGTCACTCAATTACCGACCGGGCGCCAGCCGATTGATTTTGTTAGTCAGTCTCACTCAGATATCATATTAAAAACTGCAAACATTTCTCTCCACCCCATGGCAAAATGTGTAGAATTGTAGGAAATGAACTCTCTCTGCTAAAATGTTTTGCTCGCAAGGTTGGTTGTCGGTACGCAGACCCATGAGCCACTGCGGCCCCCCCATTTTGATTTCAGTTTTGTGGCCCCAACCCCCATCAAAGTTGCCCATCCCTGGTTTATATTATGACAGAATTTTTGATGCTTTAAGAAAGTAAATACTGATTTCAGCCCCCATCTGAATGTATTTTCTAAGTGCTAAGTCTGATGTTTAAATACTAAGTTTAATTTGAAGTTAAATGCCCTCTGTTACATTATGCAAATGCATTATCCTCTACTTTACCTACAATAACCAATGACTATTTTTGCTAACATTTTTCAGGCATGTTTCCTAATCTTGTTTAACACTGAATTATCATTACATTTTCTTTTTCTCATTACATTTTCTTGCTCTGACATTATTTACCCATACTGTAGTCACCATGTATCATATGAGTAGTACATTTAAGGCACTGAGGAGAATAAAATGGAGTAATTAGCCTTTTTATTTTACTGGACTGATGGTACCTGCATCTGATGGTGCTTTCAAGACAACTTGAAATGTTTTGGGGTCAAATCATGATGTCAGTGATCTTCAGGTTGGAAAGTCAGAGCTCTAGAAAGATGCCTGAGTTTCCGACTTGGAATTCTGAGTTGGATGACCGTTCAAAACAATTTTTCCCAGTCAGAGCATCTTTTTTTTCTTTCTCAGTTGTCTTGAAAGTTGTAGATTTACGAATTCCCTGTAGTTTTGAACACAGCGTTAGTCTCAGTGGAGGGAGGGAGAGAGCAGCAGAGGGTCCACCTCTCACAGTCCCTTGTCTCTTCTTCCTTTCCTCCAGTGAGACTGACCAGAGATGAGACACGGTCTTCCATCTGATGGGGAAACTGAGTCGCACCGCATCTGCCTTGTGCAAAAATTCATGTTGTTCCTATGACCAGATAAAGTTAAATATTCCTTGATATTAAAATAGACACAATGAGTGGCAAATAATAATGAAAACACAGGGCTATCGATACACTTATTCATTGCAGTTGCAGCGCGAGTGGAAGTACTAGTGTTAGTGTTGAATAAAAACAGTGTTGACAGTGCAGAATAGAAACAGTGTTGACAGTGTGAATAGAAACAGTGTTGACAGTGCTGAATAAAAACAATGTTGACAGTGATGAATAGAAACAGTGTTGACAGTGCTGAATAAAAACAATGTTGACAGTGTTGAATAGAAACAGTGTTGACAGTGCTGAAAAGAAACAGTGTTGACAGTGTTGAATAGAAACAGTGTGGATACTGCTGAATCAACACAATGTTGACAGTGATGAATAGAAACAGTGTTGACAGTGTTGAATAAAAACAGTGTTGACAGTGATGAATAGAAACAGTGTTGACAGTGATGAATAGAAACAGTGTTGACAGTGCTGAATAGAAACAGTGTTGACAGTGATGAATAAAAACAGTGTTGAAAGTGATGAATAGAAACACTGTTGACAGTGATGAATAGAAACAGTGTTGACAGTGCTGAATAAAAACTGCGTTGACAGTGCTGAATAAAAACAGTGTTGACAGTGCTGAATAAAAACAGTGTTGACAGTGATGAATAAAAACAACGTTGACAGTGCTGAATAAAAACGGAAACATGAACTCACTCCTAAAAACAGCAGCTCTTTTCTGTCTATTCTTGGAACCCCTGTAAGCACAGTGATTTGAGCTATCCAATTGGCCTGCGCAGTAGGGGCCCTCGATTTAGCCATGGATCTCCCAGTCTCTTCAGACAAATGAAATGGTTCAAAATGGGAGCACTTTGTTTACCCGTTGCGCAGGGCTTCTGAATCGAGTGCACCTATGACTAACAGCGCAACACGAATAAAAAACTAAAAGGAGCGCAGGCCTTTATCGTTGGCTTTTCTACAGAAATGTTGGACCAACGTTAGACCACTTGTCTATACACTCAGGACTCTGCCAAAACACACTTTTGAAGAGGCTGATTGGCCTGCTCTGATTCATGCTGTAGCCTATACCTGCTCCTAACTGTGAGGGAGCTGCATCATGGATCGAAACCTGCTTTGATAAATGACCAAACAGTTAGAAAGGGTAAGGGAGGAATCCTCCAAGACTGTTTTGTTTAATTACCAGCCAGCTAACAAGTGAATGGGTTTGATTTGGCTCAGCAGGGAAAAGGTACACGCGTGCCTGTCAATTAGAAGGCCTGGAAAACTCATTGATGAAAATGTCAGAACATTCAGAAATAATAATTTCTTCAAAGGAGAACTCAGCAACAGAAATCTAGCATTGAGAGCAGTGCATTGATAAGCACACCAGCTGAGATCAAACTGTTACAAATCATGATGTCTTACACTGGCTCTGGTTCTCAATGTTCCTTGCAGTAGGTTGAAACCTAGAAGTATGGTTTCGCTGTAGGGTACTGCAGGATCACAGCTAATTTGACATACCTTCTAAATCACATGATGATGATGATGATGATTAAACAACATTCAAAATCCTGCTGGGAACAGTGATCTTGGATTGTGAGCAGTGAGCTTGGATTAACACAAGGCAGTGAGCATGGATTAACACAAAGTAGTGAGCTTGGATTAACACAAGGCAGTGAGCATGGATTAACCCAAAGTAGTGAGCTTGGATTAACACAAGGCAGTGAGCTTGGATTAACACAAAGTAGTGAGCTTGGATTAACACAAGGCAGTGAGCATGGATTAACACAAGGCAGTGAGCTTGGATTAACACAAAGCAGTGAGCTTGGATTAACACAAGGCAGTGAGCTTGGATTAACACAAAGTAGTGAGCTTGGATTAACACAAAGCAGTGAGCTTGGATTAACACAAAGTAGTGAGCATGGATTAACACAAAGCAGTGAGCATGGATTAACACAAAGCAGTGAGCTTGGATTAACACAAGGCAGTGAGCTTGGATTAACACAAAGTAGTGAGCTTGGATTAACACAAAGCAGTGAGCTTGGATTAACACAAAGTAGTGAGCATGGATTAACACAAAGCAGTGAGCATGGATTAACACAAAGCAGTGAGCTTGGATTAACACAAAGCAGTGAGCTTGGATTAACACAAGGCAGTGAGCTTGGATTAACACAAAGTAGTGAGCTTGGATTAACACAAAGCAGTGAGCTTGGATTAACACAAAGTAGTGAGCATGGATTAACACAAAGCAGTGAGCATGGATTAACACAAAGCAGTGAGCTTGGATTAACACAAAGCAGTGAGCATGGATTAACACAAAGCAGTGAGCTTGGATTAACACAAAGCAGTGAGCTTGGATTAACACAAAGCAGTGAGCATGGATTAACACAAAGCAGTGAGCTTGGATTAACACAAAGCAGTGAGCTTGGATTAACACAAAGCAGTGAGCTTGGATTAACACAAAGCAGTGAGCTTGGATTAACACAAAGCAGTGAGCTTGGATTAACACAAAGCATTACAAATATACAGAACTAAGAATGTGGAGTATTTCAGTTGTCTTGGAGTATTTCAGTTGTCTCAGTCACGTACAAATATTATTTGAATTTGTAAGTGTTTTTTACTCCTCTGTGAATCCTTTTGGCCTGAGGGGCCCAAGTCTCTGAGCACAGAAAGTAATTGACTCTGCAGACAAATAGCAAAATAAAATGTCTTTCTCAAAGGTCAGTCTTCAGAACGTGTGTTTTGTTCTTTTTGAAAGAAGCATGCCACAAAGACGACTAGAGAGATTACCCGTTTGACAGTTACCAGCCAACAGGATACTCGTTATCCTGAGAATCATAGAAGATCTGAGATCCTGGCTTGCTCTGTGATCCTATAAATGTCCTGTATACTGTATGTTGTACTGGTATTTTTTACCAATGTGGTAATGAGTTATTTTAAAGCTTACTTAACGTAAAATGTACCTAGTATTTTTGGTCACGTTACTGTCCAACTGTGTGCTATAAAAACAAAACCCAACTAACTAGGCTGTCAGTTCAGTCATTCTTAATATACTTATTTACAAATTGCATGGTGACTGCTAGAGTTGGTTTTCTCTGTGAAATGAAACATTCTCCGCTCATCTTGAAGCCTTGTATTAACTATAAAGTGTCCACAGATATTTGTCCAAATGAAACATTTGTTTACAGAAGAAACCTTGCCACACAAACAACATTCATGTTGAAGTGTGTCCAGATAATTACAGCATATGGTAACTCCTCACACTTGGAACATCATTCATTTTCACCCTAGTGTGTAGCTCTCTGGTGATTGAACCACAACACCACTCACCCACTACACCATAAAATCAAAACCAATCTGACAAACCGTGGACAAATCTGGTATTTTCTGTATTTTCACGTGATATTATTTTAATAAGAAGGAGAGTCAGCTTGACCCTCTAACCCCTGTGTAGTTTTAGATTTAATTTGATCTCACACATTTAAAAAAAAATAATTGTCATCCTTTTTCCACAGATCTGACGTTCTCCTGGATTTTTAATGAGTACCCCTCATTTGTGAAGCAGGACACGCGTCGCTTTATCTCCCAGGAGACTGGAAATCTATACATCGCTAAAGTGGAGCCTTCTGATGTGGGCAACTACACCTGTGTGGTGACCAACACTGTCACCAAGACCAGGGTCCAAGGCCCGCCCACTCCTCTGGTGCTGCGCAGTGATGGTGAGATCCAGTTCTACAGCAACTCTACTACAACCCTTATCAAACAGTATATTTCTAGGTCATGTGTTCCTTTTCTGGCCCTTGTGTGATTTAATGTGATCAAATACCATCACATTTCAATATCAATTCAATTCAAATGTTGTTTGTCACATGCGCCGAGTACAACAGGTGTAGACCTTACCTTGAAATTCTTACTCACAAGCCCTTAACCAACAATGCAGTTCAAGAAACAAGAGTTAAGAAAATATTTACTAAATATTTACTAATATTGACTAAAGTCAAAAATGAACTAAAAAGTATCACAATAAAATGACAATACCGGGGCTATATACAGGGGGTACAGGTACCGAGAAAATGTGCAGTGCTACAGTTTAGTGGAGGTAATTTGATCATGTAGCTAGGGGTAAAATGACTATGCATAGGTAATAAACAGAGAGTAGCAGCAGTGTAAAAACAAAGGGGGGTTGTCAATGTAATAGTCCGGGTGGCCATTTTATTAATTGATCAGCAGTCTTATGGCTTGGGGTTAGAAGCTGTTAAGGAGCCTTTTGAACCTAGACTTAGTGCTCCTGTACTGTTTGCCATGCAGTAGTAGAGAAAATAGTCTATGACTTGGGTACTGAATGAAGTCTTTGACAATTTTTGGGGACTTCTGACACCGTCTAGTATTTAAGTCCTAGATGGCAGGAAGCTTGGCCACAGTGATATACTGGGCCGTACGCACTACCCTCTGTAGCGCCTTAAGTTCGGATGCCGAGCAGTTGCCATACCAGCTGTATAACTTTTTGAGTATCTGAAAATCTTTTCAGTCTCCTGAGGGGGAAAAGGTGTTGTCGTGCCCTCTTCACTAGTATATTGGTGTGTTTGGACCATTCTAGTTTGTTGGTGATGTGGACACCAAGGAACTTGGAACTCTCGATCTGCTCCACTACAGCCCCGTCGATGTTAATGGGGGCATGTTCGGCCCTCCTTTTCCTGTCATCCACGACCATCAAATCAAATCAAATCAAATTTATTTATATAGCCCTTCGTACATTAGCTGATATCTCAAAGTGCTGTACAGAAACCCAGCCTAAAACCCCAAACGGCAATCAATGCAGGTGTAGAAGCACGGTGGCTAGGAAAAACTCCCTAGAAAGGCCAAAACCTAGGAAGAAACCTAGAGAGGAACCAGGCTATGTGGGGTGGCCAGTCCTCTTCTGGCTGTGCCGGGTGGAGATTATAACAGAACATGGCCAAGATGTTCAAATGTTCATAAATGACCAGCATGGTCAAATAATAATAATCACAGGCAGAACAGTTGAAACTGGAGCAGCAGCACGGCCAGGTGGACTGGGGACAGAAAGAAAGAGAGAAATAGAGACTTAGAGAGAGAATACTTAAATTCACACAGGACACCGGATAGGACAGGAGAAGTACTCCAGATATAACAAACTGACCCTAGCCCCCCCCCCCCCCCCCCCCCCGACACATAAACTACTGCAGCATAAATACTGGAGGCTGAGATCACCTCCTTGTCTTGCTCACATTGAGCGAGAGGTTGTTGTCCTGGCACCACACTGCCAGATCACTGACCTCATCCCTATAAGCTGTCTCATCGTTGTAGGTGATCAGTCCTACCACTGTTGTGTCGTCAGCAAACTTAAGGATAGTGTTGGAGTCGCCTTGGCCGCCACTCAATCGTGTGTGAACAGGGAGTACAGGAGGGGACTAAACACATACCCCTGAGGGGCCCCCGTTTTGAGTATCAGCGTGGCAGATGTGTTGTTGTCTCCCCTTACCACGTGAGGGCGGCCCATCAGGAAGTCCATTATCCAGTTGCAGAGGGAGGTATTTAGTCCCAGGGTCCTTAGCTTAGTGATGAGCTTTCTGGGCACTATGGTGTTGAATGCTGAGCTGAGACAAACAAATTGTAATTTAATTGATTAACTTGTATTTCTTCATAGGTTTCTAACTGAGGCCTAAACAGTTGGAGTGAAAGATCTGCTCAAGGCCATTCAAGAAGAAGAAAAAAACAAAAAAACTGAAAGTAGGACAGTGATTTTAAAGGTCCAATGCAGTCATTTTATCTCAATATCAAATAATTTCTGAATAATTAAGTACATTTTCTGTGATTGTTTTCAATTAAATTGGTAAAAGGAAAGTAGCAGAGAACAATTCCTCAAGCTAAAATGTTGCTAGGTCTGTCGAGGAGTGGTCTAAGTGGGGAGAGGAAAACTGTCAATGAGCTGTTATTGGCAGAGTTTGAGACTCTCTTTCTTATTAGTCTATTAACTAATTTACCACATTGTGATTTCACCATGGAAGCCCATCCCACCAAAACAAGCTGAAACTTCAGGTGCTCTTTTCAAACAGCTCTTACACTAAAAAGGCATTGTCATAATTTTCACAGTATTATTCAAATGTCATATTGTGGAAATATAGACACCCAGAGGTCAGTTTGTTAGGTACACCCATCAAGTACCGAGTCAGATCTCACTTTACCTCCAGAACAGCCTGAATTCTTTGGAGCATGGAAACATTGCTCAATTAATATCAGGAGACTTAACGTGTTCCAGAAAAACATTCCCCACAACATTACACCACCACCACCAGCCTGTACTATTGACACCAGGCAGGATGGGGCCATGGACTCATGCTGCTTACGCCAAATCCTGATTCTGCCGCAGCATGATGCAACAGGAACTGGGATTCGTCGGACCAGGCTATGTTTTTCCACTCCTTTGTCCAGTGTTGGTGATCGCGTGCCCACTGGAGCCGCTTCTTACTGTTTTTAGCTGATAGGAGTGGAACCCGGTGTGGTCTTCTGCTGCAATAACCCATCCAGGACAAGGACCGATGAGATGCCGTTCTGCAAACCACTGTTGTTTCTGCCTCGTTATTTGCCTGTTAGTGCCCCGCCTGTTAGCTTGCACGGTTCCAGACATTCTCCTTCGACCTCGTCAATGAGCTGTTTTCGCTCAAAGGACTGCTGCTGACTGGATGTTATTGCTTGTCGCACCATTCTCTGTAAACCCTAAACACTGTTGTGCGTGAAAAGCCCAAGAAGCCGGCCATTTCTGAGAAACTGGAACCGCCACTCCTGGCACTGACTATCATACCACGGCAAAAGTCGCTTCGGTCACTCGTTTTGCCCGTTCTATACTTCAATTTAACAGTAACTGAATGCCTGAATCCCGGTCGGCCTGCTTTATATAGCAAGCCACTCACTGTCTGTATGAGCTAACCATTTTTGTGAACGGGGTGGTGTACCGAATAAACTGTCCACTGAGTGTAAATCACTTTTTTTTTTTGACTGCACTGTGCCTTTAAGGAATACAAATTAATTCCAAAGGTTAATTAGCTGTTTCTTTGCAACTTTAAGATAGCCCACTCGCCAATGGTTTTGGTGCTTCAGGCTGGCCTTATCAAAGGCTCTCCAATGGAAAGGTCATTTGTCTGAGAGTGATCTAATTGTTGGCTTTCTTGTCCCAGGAATAATTATTTCTCTAACTAATGTTTAACACCATGCAGGGATACAATTCTGTTATGTATGATCTATTCATGGTAGAGTATTGTAGTTTTTAATACTCCTGACATTTCAACTACTGATTGTGAACCATATCTAGCAAATATGTCAGGCGCAAGTACAGCAAACTATAGTACCTTATGCTAGCATGAAAACCACTACTAACTACTAATTCATCCCTCTTAGATATGAACATGAGTAAATGAAGCCTCCCTGTTGAATATGGTCTTTAAGACAACTACAATTGGTCGAAGCAGGGGAAACATTTACTGTATGTGTAGTCAGTCTACGTATCATTAAATATTGCCACGGGTAGTATCGCAGAATTACAGTACATTACACTGAGTGTATCTAAGCAGTCAGGCGGGAATTGTTTAGATACAACACTCTGCAGCAGCAGCAGCAGCAGCATTTGACAGTTAGGTTTCCACGACAGTGGATCTCCGATCGTCTGGAATCACTACTTCTAGTGCTATTTTGTAGGATGCCGTATGAGAAGGCATGATTGTTTTTATTTCATTTCTAACTTATTGTTTTTTTTTATCAACGCACCAGACCTGCTGAGATGCCAATAATGGACCCTCACACAGGTCACACAGTGTCCCCTTCCTAAAGGTCATGGTATGAGAACTGGTTAAACACCATCCTTTTTATGTATTTTTTGGACTCTCTGTTTTCCCATGCATTTCTATGGGCTAATAGCAGGAGGGCTAAATTCAATGTTTCAGATGAAATGATGATAAAATGATGATGCTCATAGGCACCCGAGTGATGGAGCAAATGGAGCAGCTGCGTCCCCACCTTCAAAATAGGTTGCAATTTTCAATGATTATCAATGTTTGAGCTAGACTGTATTAAAATAGACATGTCACGTTTCTATATTTTACTCGGCAAGTCAGTTAAGAACAAATTCTTATTTACAATGACGGCCTACCCCTAACCACAGTGGGCCAATTCTGGGACTCCCAATCACGGCTGGTTGTGATAAAGCCTGGAATTGAACTAAGGTCTGCAGTAATGCCCCTACCACTGATATATAGTGCCTTAGACCGCTGCGCCACTCAGGAGCCCAGGAATGGAAGGAATATCATTTTCTTGAATAGAAAGCGATAGGCTGAACAATTGAATAGGTAAACTATTCTACTATGGGGTTGTCTGATTCTGCTGTTGTTACTTGTGTTGTTGGCTGTGGAAAATTAAATATGGACAACACATGTTTCATTATAGAATAAAACATTAGCATAACCAAAGGTACCAGGTCTCAGCTCCGCCTGGCTCTCATTTGGATCATAGGTGGTGCGTCTCGGACCCAGCAGGACCCAGCCCAGCTGAATCCCTGGGTATAAGACCATTAGAGCCTCGTCCAGCGGTCTCATTTACCATGGCTGATAGGCCCTTGGATACCTGGCAGTATTATAAAATGGAGATACGGATGAGAATGAGCTTTCACGGTCAGTCAGGGAACCTTCCAGATAACACTTGCCTCGCAATATCAAGAGCTCATTTGGGCTGAGAAACCTTTGGAAATGTGATAAAGGATTGCAGATAAAGAATAGCAGCAGCAATGAGAAAACCTGTTAGTTGCTTTCCAAAATAACCACTTCTCAGATGTATGATGGTAATCGCTTTTAGGACATATGTAGGAAACGACATATCAGCAGTTTCCATGTTGTTTTAGTATTTTTTTTGCCTTCTTGTAATTGGTTGTGAATTTCTCTCCTCAGGTATAATGGGTGAATACGAGCCAAAGATCGAAGTTCAGTTTCCAGAGATTGTCCATGTAGCCAAAGGATCAACAGTGAAAGTGGAGTGTTTTGCATTAGGAAAGTAAGTATACTTTGGGCTTGATGAAACAGGCACACAAATACATGAAAAGCAGAAGGTTATTAACAAACAGCATGGTAGTATTCATGTTTCACTGCATGCCTCCAACCCTGCCCTGATTGAGGCCGGGCTGCAAATGGGAGAATTCTGGTACAGTTGGGGCCGTGTGAGACTCCTCCTGGTTCACTAGCTGAGTGATGTATGCCCTGCTTGACTTTCTTCTGTCAAATCCACTGAATCCATATAGGTTAAGTACAGTGGCGATGTTACAATGATTTGTGTTTGTATGAACATGCTCCAAGGTTTCTCTACCTCTCTGCATTACTCTTCCCTCCAGCCCTGTCCCCTCCATAAACTGGAGGAGAATGGACGGAATCCCCTTTTCTAGGAAGGTGGACGTGAGGAAAGCCAGTGGCGTCCTGGAAATCCCCTATTTCCAGCAGGAAGACGCGGGCACATACGAGTGTGTGGCAGAGAACTCCAGGGGGAGGAACACTGTAAAAGGAAAACTCTCTTTCTACGGTAGGTGATCCTGAACCACATGAATATTTGAACCAGGGATGGCTTCATGTGTCAGTTTCGCTTAGTCTGAGAGGCATCAAACGGAGACCTTACTGGGTTTAAAACAGCGATTGGTAATCAACTGCGGCGCCGCCACTTTGCATGGGGGAGCATCGTTTTAACAGCGCATCCCAAATGATTAAAGCCCTGGTGGCCAATATGCCTTTAATATTTTGATCCAGATTAAAGCAGCGATGATGTGAATGAGGAGACCTTGGATGTGACCTTGTATTGGGCTCCAACAGATGGCATCATGATTGACATCTAACTTAACTGGAGATCAAAGCTCTTATACTGGTATACTTAGACCAGGGCCACATATACCCCATGAATTATCTGCAGTGCAGCATCTGGATGAAGTGGATGGGGAGTGGTGGCAGGTCGTCTAGCGGTTAGAGCGTTGTGTCAGTGACTGAAAGGTTGCTGGTTTGAATCCCTGGGTTGACAAGGTGAAAATTACTTTTTGCTAAATGGCAAATGTACTGTAGTAGTTTGCTGAATATGTCTGTATTATTTGTGGCTAGCCGTACCACTGACATTGATCTCTCCCTTCTGGACTCTTTCTATACTGCATGCCTAAGAACCCATTTACATTAGTAGCTCGTCGGGCTCCATGAATGTTTTCTTACACTTGTTGTTTAATTAATTGCTTATATTCCACACCATGTGAATCCCTCACAGATGCTGGAAAATACTAAAAACTAACATGGCTGGCTGGACTAATGATATGAAAGTATGTTCGCTATGGTAGCGGCAATGAGATACAGCATAGCTGTATGCATTATAAAATGAGGTAATAGCAAAACAGCACAGCAGATGATAACAGTCGTACGTCCATACAGATCATCTATTTTAGTATGGGTAAATATTTATGATATATTTTACAAATTACTCATTGTCTGCGCTAAACAATTTGCCATTATTTACAAGGTGTCTCGCTAAAAGCTCCCTGCACCTCTCTGTAATGGAACCCAGCAGCAGCGTCGCTCTGGCTGTGAGCTTATGGGGGATGGTTTGTCCAAATTAGCAGCAGGTCTGCCCTCTTTTGATGTTCTCTCTCTCTCTCTCTCTCTCTCTCTCTCTCTCTCTCTCTCTCTCTCTCTCTCTCTCTCTCTCTCTCTCTCTCTCTCTCTCTGATAACATATATCTGTATTCTTATTTTGAAGTCCCTTGGAATTAAGCCTTTGAGACATTTGTCAGCAGTGTGTGAGAATCAGGGAATCGATAAGTGTATCTCGTGTACATCGCTACAACCTGCAGTCACAAAGCTGCGAAAGCCTCAGCTTTCTGTCTAAAAAAGAGCTGAAGGCATTATTTAACTCTGAGAGTATGCTGATCACTAGTTAGATGTCAATGCTTTAATAGGGTTCTGCACGTCTTGTGTTTTAACAAGGTGAATGGTAATTATCCTTTCATGTCAGTCGAAGCTACGTTCAAATGAATGTCTGTTGTTTTACTCTTGATTGGAGAGAGCATTTTGGGACCAAATGGGGAAATGTTGAAATTATTCCATCTGAATGTCATCTAAAAAGTAACCTAATACAACTAATTAAATACAACTAACTATGCATATAGACTGCCATTGGTTTCTCTATTTTAATCAACAATTTGCCTCTGCAGTGTATTTAATACTTTCCTACAGTAAGTAGTATCCCAAATAATGCCATGAATATAATGCCATGAATATAAAAACCCTGTGTCAGTTTCACTCTGATTCCCCTATCGCCTATCGCCTATCTCCCTCTTTGCTTTAGCTGGTTGATTTGAAATGTTTGGGCTGATTGTGTGAACACTGGGCCTGATGCAGCCGAGGATGGGCTGCCCGCTTTCATTTGGTGGTCTGTGACTGAGAGTCGATACGTTCACAGTGGCTGAAGGATGGAGTGACAGAGGGCTAAAAACAACAACAACAAAGGGGTCCTGAGAGGTGGAGAGGGTGGAGCATGACCAGTAGGCTTCTCTCTAAGATTGCGCTGGCATGGATGTGATGCTAAATGACTGGTGATAATGGAGTCTCAGAGTACCTCTCTCTGCTATCTCGTCTAGGGTCACTTCTGTTCAAAACACACACTGGCTAACCTCTTAATACCCAGACGCACACACAGACCCACAGACCACACAAACACACCCGCTCTCTCTTTTTCATTTGTTTCCTATGTCTCTCTCTCTCTCTTTCGTTCTCTCTCTCTCTCTCTCTCTCTCGCTCTCTTTCTCTCTCTCCTCTCACACACACATGCGCCACATCGAATACACACAGGAGTTATGGGGATACTTTTGCAATTGCTACTGCATTTCTAACTGTTTCATCTCGAATTTCTTGGAAGCAAGCTGAGCTGAAGCAGGAACCCAATTAGAGTTGGATTTGTATGTACCATTACAGAGAAGTCACCTCAAAGGTCAGTCGGGGAGTATGGCATTAGTCAGATGCTGCGTAATGGAAATGTATAGTGTGCCATTACTCTTGTCGTGACAATGACCTGGTGTGATAGAGGATGATGGCGGATTGACCTACACATCATCCACATCACGGAGAGTTACGAGGACAGTAAATCTGCGGGTTTATGTTCCTTATTTCTCCCCTTGCTAATTTGTTAACCAGTCATGAGTTACTTGGAAGCTACTGTAGGAATCAATAAAGCTCCTGTATAATTCCACCATCATTTACTTGAATGGTTTTTGGTAGAGGTATTTTATGGCAATGTGCTACCCACCCATGTATACACTAATACATCTGGATTGTTTTGTTCACTGTCTCAGCAGCACACATAACCTAAAACTAGGATAGTCATATACCATTTATGCCATTTCTGTATTTTTGGGTTCTGTATTTTTGGGTTCTGTATTTTTGGGTTCTAAGTCAATTTGCAACGATACATAACTCATTATAATTTCAGCGCAGGATCAACTGTCTGGGATTTCAAAATACATTTTCTTGAAGTTAGAGGAGTACAGGCTTACCTGCGAGAAATGGGATCTGTATGAGAATGTTCTAATTCACAGCCATGTTGTTTTGACCATGCAGCCCCTCCACATCTGATAGAGAAACCCCAGGATGTGCAGAAGCCCATTGACGACTCTCTGGTGTGGGAATGCAAGGCCACTGGAAAGCCCAAGCCCTCCTATAGGTGGATGAAGAACGGAGAGAACCTGGAGTCACTGGAGGTTAGATCTACATAGGGTTGCAAAGCTACTGGTCATTTACCAAAGTTACTGTAATCTTTGGTAAATTTGGTAATTAAAATGCATGGCAATTTATGGTAACTTATACATGAATGCTTTTTAAAATTTGTATTTATTTATATAGTATTCATTTGTTATATCTGTGTCCATATTGTCCATGCGTTTCTACTAGGTAGACCATATGGTTCAAGAGAAAATAGCCTAATTAAAAAAGCATCCAATCGAATTAGTTTCAAATCAATCTGCAGCTCGTACAACTATTGTATTACTTCACAACTGCCTCCAGTTTGGTACCAAAACATTTACAACAAAGACATATTGACAAAGTAAAAAAATATAAAGGATATTTCCTTGGTTGAAACCCTCGTATTAAACTGCGATGGTATTCACTAAGTTGATGGTTTATATTTAGGAGAATGTTTTACAGCTTCTGTCATTCAAATGTTTATTTTAAAATGATCTTATTAGATTTAGTTCTATTTTGCATGTGATAAGGCCACACAGACAGCCAGAAAAAATAACAGACACCTGTAATAATCTGAAGCACCCAAAAAGACCACTAGATGTCATCTGATAAAATGCCATATATTCCTTGAAAGTTACCAAAATTCTGGTAGTTTACTGGTACACTTTGAAAGTTTCCAGTGCCCTACTGTAGTTCTGCGTTTAGCTCACAGTGGAGTGAATTGGAGTTGATTCAGGATGATACAACAGATAAATGCATTGTGCATAACAGACATGATTATCATTTCACTGGCATACCCAATGCAGATAGTTTTATGAACTTCAATTACTGTAATAAACATTGTACTGACAAAGCAGTGTATTTCCTGCTTGGCTTGTTCAGCCTCTCTTTCCCAGTATATGAGTCCCTGGTGCACTTGGTAGTAAAAACAATGAAATCTAAACACAATTTGGCTAGATATCACCTTTATTCCCCAGAGCATGGCTTTAAACTGTTCAGTTCCCCAGAACAGCACTTACCTTACAGAATTTACAATATCCTGAAAGTGTCTACTAAGCTGGTTTGTTAAAGGTAGACGCAGTGAAATGACGTTGCCACGAGCAGCGCCGGAAATATTGAGATGAGCGAGATGCAACACTTCGCTCTCACAAAGTCACACACGGTATCTGCGCATGTTACAGCGTGGTAGCCAGGGCACCAAAACAGCAGAGAAGTTGAGCCTCGCGCTTCAACGCTCTTAGTTGTTGCGGAAGTTGACCCACTATGCTGTTTACCTTCTGCATCTATGTCACATCCCTGAGTCCACCTTTAAGAGACCAAACTCCAAACAAGCAAACAATTGTATGCTTGTCTGAGCGCCATAATATAAGACCCACCGTAATCTTATGGTAAATCTCTCTTCCCAGAGTGCAGTCATTAATCCTGTACCACCAACGGAGAAAAAGGAGGTTAGCCTTTTACAACCACACTGACATCATCTGAAACACATCCTAGATTTGTTTTAGCCAGCCCCTTATAAACACACTGACTACAATGCATCCTGGGACCTCCTGTACCATGTCCCCGTGCCTCCCTCAAATGACCCATCACGAGCACAGTAATGAGAGTTGAACACTACCTAGACACTGTACAGTGTAGACCGCAAATGCAAAGTTATTCGTTCGGCTCATATTTTTGGAGATAAAGGTATGGCTTTGTGGAAATATTATTCAGTACCCCCTGAATGGGAGCGTGCCATGTCCCCTATGCTACAGTATGTGGCCAGGTTATTTTCTGAAGATTGATGGTGGGCACTCAGGCACAGCTTGGACGTAATAAATAAGCAGACTTGATGTTCATTTTCTTAATTACACAAAATGTTCACAAACAAAACAGACGTTATTGATCAATCCTTCAATGTTATATATGTAGTAGAAATGAGAGGTGCAGGCTCATTTTATTGTTACCAGAGGCAGTGCTCCAAACAGCAGCAGCAGGCTCTCTCTCTTTCCTTCCCCCATAAAGGCAGATTAGGGTTGCCTTCAGCTGTGCATAATTAACAATCTGTCTAGTCATTGCATCACATTTGATTAAAAACCTTTGCAAGGTCTGCTGGAATGGTATGATTTGTTCTCTCAGTTGGTTAAGGAAAGAACTAGAGTAGGTAAGAGTTACCCCCCCCCACCTCCCCCCATCTGTTTGTCTCTATGAATGAGGGATACGTTTACTTAGTTGTTTTTAAGCACTTTTTGCAAGCAGTATTTTCATACCATCCCACTCGGTACAGATGTCAGTTCAACGTCGATTCCTCGTCTGTTCCACGTCGTTTATTTGAAATCACGTGGAAACAACAACGTTGATTCAGCCGGTTCATTTTACACGGATAGTTTGACTGCACAGATTTGGGGAACCATGTGTATCTGATGCCTCTGAGTGTACAATATCTGTGGTAAAAAGGTTAGACACATTGACGGTGTTAATTCCAATGGAGTAGGATTTCCTTAATGTGGACATAATAAATGGGTGGATTAGCAATACACTTCGATAAATAGATGACTCAAGCAGAGGTATTCCATTGTTTGAAATTTCACCATCAAATAGTGCAGCTTCATCAATCTAATAACTAAAGGTCACTGATGGAAGGAGAGCAGGAACGGGGAAGATACACCATTTGTAGTGATTCATTACAGTAAATCAATGGGGACCTTTTCTGCTTCTCCTGCTCATTTGGACATTTGAGCTGACTGCAATGGCTCATTTAAAATTAAAAATTAAAAACTTCCGGTAACACTTTCTTTGGATAATCCCAAATAGATCGTTTGTAGATGTTCAGTAGATGTTTTATAACTGTCAACAACATTCCAACTAACTACAGTATCTACTAACCCTTGACCTAGCCCTAACCCTAACCTTAAGCCTTATCCTAACCCTTAACTTTACCCTAACCCTTGCCCTAACCTTAACTCTTGCCCTTATTCTAAATCTAAACCTAAACTTAACCTTAACCTTTACCTTAGCAAGCAGTTGCTTATCAGTAGATCATTTGCTATGACCATCTGTAGATCATCTATATGGGACTATCAAAATAAAGTGTAACTTAACTTCCCAAGTTTGGTCAGTAGTTAAAGTGCATGGGCACACAGTAGGGAATGAATAGTTCTGATACTGTCAGTAATGCAAATGTATTTCTCATACCAGCCGAAATGGACAACAATTAAACACCAAATTCAATGCATCTCAAAAACCGCCATGACAGACGTTTGTTTGTGACATCAATCACGTCATCCAAAGGGCTGTTGCGGTGACCGTATTACCGCCACACCGGCAGCCATGAGTCATGACCGCAGTCAAATTCAACTTGACCGTTTGGTTAGGGTAATTTCTTCTTATGCATGCGTTAGTAGTACCCAACTTGCTAATGACCATCAGGTCCTAATGGTCTGGATCTTACCACTCTATTGTCCATCTCACCACTCTGGTGTCAATGCAAATACAATAGAATATCACATCAAAACTGATCATCAAAACAGTATCATCCTTTTAAAACTCACCTCACACATTCACTACAGTTCTTTTGAATTTGTATTTGATTTGGAATAGCCTAGTAATAATTACTTACACATTACCTTTAGCGACAGAATATTTCACCACTGTGCGTTTCCATCTCCTCCCCACTCTCCTTCATTCTATTCTCGAGCGAACAGAAAGAGTGGCTGTCAACAGTTTTTTGAAATGTTTCATTTTGTTGTTCCCGAACAGATTTCACTTGGTTTGGCTGCAGGAACAGGGTTGGATAACCCCATGGCATACAGAGTTTGGGTGGAATATCACCTGTTGCACAGAGAGAGGCTGCATGCTCCTCAAACAGTGGTTGATGCATGGAGTAGCCCACCCAGCATGATAAAAAACAAAACAGGCGGTAAAAAGGCCCCCATTCGCTATTCGAGTCCTTACAGATGACTTGTATTTCCCCCTGCCCCTGTTCCTGCCCATTTGACAATGGGCCATTGTAAATCAAAACAGATTTGACATATTGGTAAAGACGAGATTAAATTGAGAATAGTCTGATGGGTGAACATATACAGTAAATATGATCACTTGATGAGAGAACAGCTTGTGCAGCCTGAGGCAAGGAACAGAGCGCAAGTTTTTTGTGTGACTTTCTCAAATTATCAATAGTCGCATCACGCAGCACACGTTTTGATTTCTAAGACATTCTAAGGTTTGTATCATTCACAACTAAAGTTGCCAAATAACTCTAAATCTAGCATATAGGGCCTGTTTCAAATGATCACTTTTACTCTCAACATCAAATGAGCACTAGCTCAGGAATGGTAAAAATATCCTTTCTATTTTATTCAGATAAGTTCAATTACAGTGCCTTCAGAAAATATTCGTGCTGCTTGACTTATTCCACATTTGTTGTTACAGCCTGAATTCAAAATTAATTCAATTGTTGTTTTTTTCTCATCCATCTACACACAATACCCCATAATGACAAAGTGAAAACATTTATTGAAAATGAAATACAGGAATATCTCTCATTTACATAAGTATTCACACCCCTGAGTCAATACTTTGGAGATGCTCCTTTGGCAGCGATTACAGTGGTGAGTCTTTCTCAGTAAGTCTCTAAGAGGTTTCCACACTTATATTGTGCAACATTTGCCCATTATTCTTTTCAGAATTCTTCAAGCTCTGTCAAATTGATTGTTAATCATTGCTAGAAGCCATTTTCAGGTCTTGCCATAGATTTTCAAGCAGATTGAAGTCATAACTGTAACTCGGCCACTCAGCAACATTCACTGTCATCTTTGTATCTGATTCGAATCCAAGATGGCGTAGCAGTCAGACTGTTGTCTTGTCCCGTCCCATGTATACATATTTTTTCTTCGTATATTTTTTGTATACATTTTTTTGATTATTTTTTAAATCTCAATTCCCATCTACGGACTGAACATACTCTCCTGCAATCCGCCTCACCCAATGTGGTATTTTTACACTTAGAACCGGAACCCACATCAGAAGCTAGCCAGCTAACTAGCTACTAGCTAGTAGTCAGCTATCCACTGCTTGTGGTCATCACCGTTAACTCGGACATCAACCAGCCTCAGCTCGGTCAATTCCTGCCAGTTTGCCAGTCAACCCAGAGCATATCGGACTGCTTTTTCTCTACCACATCTCCACATCTCCGGATTCATACCGCAAGCTCTGAACCTTTACACCGGATCTTCGCAGCTAGCTAGCTGCTATCCGTGTGGCTACTCCTGGCTAACGTCTCTGTCCCGAAGCAAGCACCAGTTAGCCTGGAGCTAGCCTGGAGCTAGGCCATCTCTCGCTAGCTGAAGAGGTCTATCAGCCAATTTCTAATGCTATACCGATTTTGCCAATTGCCTTGGACCCTTTTACTGCCGAAATGGAGTCCCACCGATCCATCACGACTGGTCCGCCGACGTAATGCGATGTCCCCCAAAGGCCCTTCTGCTAGCCCGCTAGCTGTATGAATCGCCGTGTCTCCGGCTCGCCTAGCTACTCACTGGACCCTATGATCACTCGGCTACGCATGCCTCACCCTAATGTCAATAAGCCTTGTCCATTGCTGTTTTGGGTAGTGATTATGATCTTATTTCACTGTAGAGCCTCTAACCCTGCTCAATATGCCTTAGCTAGCCCTTTTGTTCCACCCCCCAGACATCCAGTGACCTCACCTGGCTTAAATTGCGCCTCTAGAGACAAAACCTCTCTCATCATCACTCAATGCCTCAATACCTCCACTGTATTCCCATCCCCAACCATCACCTTGTCTGTATGTTATGCCTTGAATCTATTCTTCCGTGCCCAGAAATCTGCTCCTTTTACTCTCTGTTCCGAATGCACTAGACCAGTTCTTATAGCCTTTAGCCGTACCCTTATTCTACTCCTCCTCTGTTCCTCTGGTGATGTAGAGGTTAACCCAGGCCCTGCAGTGCCTAGCTCCACTCCCATTCCCCAGGCTCTCATTTGTTGACTTCTGTAACCGTAAAAGCCTTGGTTACATGCATGTTAACATTAGAAGCCTCCTCCCCAAGTTTGTTTTATTCACGGCTTTAGCACACTCCGCCAAACCGGATGTCCTACCCGTGTCTGAATCCTGGCTTAGGAAGGCCACCAAAAATCCTGAAATTTCCATCCCTGGGGGTGTATTGTCCTAACATTTTCCGACAAGATAGCCACCGTGCTTCTACACCTGCATTACATTGCTGTTTGGGGTTTTAGGCTGGGTTTCTGTGCACACTTTGTGACATCAGCTGATGTAAGAAGGGCTTTATAAATACATTTGATTGATTGATTGAACCTCCAAAGGGGGCGAAGTGGCAATTTACTTCAGAGATAGACCTGGATAGTATGCAGGCTGTGCCCAAACAATTCGAGCTTCTACTTTTAAAAATCAACCTTTCCAGAAACAAGTCTCTCACCGTTGCCGCTTGTTATATACCCCCTTCAGCCCCCAGCTCAGCCCCCAGCTGTGCCCTGGACACCATATGTGAATTGATTGCACCCCATCTATCTTCAGAGTTTGTACTGTTAGGTGACCTAAACTGGGACATGCTTAACACCCCGGCCGTCCTACAATCTAAGCTAGATGCCCTCAATCTCACACAAATTATCATGGAACCAACCAGGTACAACCCTAAATCCGTAACCATGGGCAACCTCTTAGATACCATCCTGACAGACATGCCCTCTAAATACACCTCTGCTGTCTTCAACCAGGATCTCAGCGATCATTGCCTCATTGCCTGCGTGCGTAATGGGTCTGTGGTCAAACGACCACCCCTCATCACTGTCATCACTGTCAAACACTCCCTAAAACACTTCAGCGAGCAGGCCTTTTTAATTGACCGGGCCTGGGTATCCTGGTAGAGGATGCCTGGTTGCTCTTTAAAAGTGATTTCCTCTCCATCTTAAATAAGAATGCCCATTCAAAAAATGTAGAACTTAGAACAGATATAGCCCTTGGTTCAGCCCAGACGTGACTGCCCTTGACCTGCCCTTGACCAGCACAAAACATCCTGTGGCGTTCTGCATAAGCATCGAATAGCCCCCGCGACATGTAACTTTCAGGAAGTCGGCAATCAATATACTCAGTCAGTTAGGAAAGCTAAGGCTAGCTTTTTCAAACAGAAATTTGCATCCAATAGCACTAATTCCAAACAAATTTGGGACACTGTAAAGTCCATGAAGAATAAGAGCACCTCCTCCCAGTTGCCCACTGCACTGAGGATAGGAAACATTGTCCCCACCGATACATCTATGATAATCGATCATTTCAATAAGCATTTTTCTATGGCTGGCCATGCTTTCCATCTGGCTACCCCTACCCGGGCCACCCCCTGCAGAAACTTGCTCAAGCCCCCCCCCCCCCCCCCATTTCTCCTTCACCAAAATCCAGACAGCTGAAGTTCTGAAAGAACAAAGTCTGGATCCCTACAAATCAGCTGGGCTAGACAATCAAGACCCTCTCTTTCTAAAATTATCTGAGAGAAATTATTGCAACCGCTATTACTAGCCTATTCTACCTCTCTTTCGTATCGTCTGAGATCCCCAAAGATTGGAAAGCTGCCACGGTCATCCCCCTCTTCAAAGGGGGAGACACTCTAGACCCAAACTGTTATAGACCTCTATCCATCCTGCCCTGCCTTTCTAAAATCTTCGAAAACCAAGTTAAAAAACAGATCACCGACCACCGTACCTTCTCCACTATGCAATCTGGTTTCCGAGCTTGCGATATCTGGTTTTCGAGCCTAAATGATATCATATCCGCCATCGATAAAAGACAGTACTGGGCAGCCGTCTTCATCGACCTGGCCAAAGCTTTCGAGTCTGTCAATCACCACATTCTTATCGGCAGACTCAACAGCCTTGGTTTCTCAAATGACTGCCTCGCCTGGTTCACCAACTACTTCTCAGATAGAGTTCAGTGTAATTAAATCGGAGGTCCTGTTGTCTGGTCCTCTGGCAGTCTCTATGGGGGTGCCACAGGGTTCAATTCTTGGGCAGACTCTATTCTCTGTTTGTGTTGTGGATTAACTACCATGTTGTTGATCCATTCTCAGTTTTCTCACAGCCATTCAACTCTGTAACCATTTTAAAGTCACCATTGGTATCATGGTGAAATCCCTAAGCTGTTTCCTTCCTCTCAGGCAACTGAGTTAGGAAGGGTGCTTGTATCTTTGTAGTGACTCGATGTATTCTTACACCATCCAAAGTGTAATTAATAACTTCACCAAGCTCAAAGGGATATTCAATGTCTGCTTTTTACATTTTTTTACCCATCTACCAATAGGTGCCCTTCTTTGCAAGGCATTGGAAAACCTCTTTGTGGTTGAATCTGTGTTTGAAATGTACTGCTCGACTGAGGGACCTTTCAGTTATTCGTATGAGTGTGGTACAGATATGAGTCAGTCATTCAAAAATCATGTTAAACACTATTATTGCACACAGAGTGAGTCCATGCAACTTATTATGTGACTTGTTAAGCACATTTGTTAAGCACACTCCTGAACAGTTTGAATCATAGCCACGGGATGTACAGTGGCTTGCGAAAGTATTCACCCCCCGTCGCATTTTTCCTATTTTGTTGCCTTACAAGCTGGAATTAAAATGGATTTTTGGGGGGGATTTGTATAATTTGATTTACACAACATGCCTACCTCTTTGAAGATGCAAAATATTTTTTATTGTGAAACAAATAACAAATACGACTATTCACCCCCCCCCCCCCCCCCCCAAATCAATATTTTGTAGCGCCACCTTTTGCTGCAATTACAAATGCAAGTCTCTTGGGGTATGTCTCTATAAGCTTGGCACATCTAGCCACTGGGATTTTTGCCCATTCTTCAAGGCAAAACTGCTCCAGCTCCTTCAAGTTGGAAGGGTTCCACTGGTGTACAGCAATCTTTAAGTCATACCACAGATTCTCAATTGGAATGAGGTCTGGGCTTTGACTAGGCCATTCCAAGACATTTAAATGTTTCCCCTTAAAACACTTGAGTGTTGCTTTAGCAGTATGCTTAGGGTCATTTGGAAAGTGAACCTCTGTCTCAGTCTCAAATCTCTGGAAGACTGAAAAAGGTTTCCCTCTAGAATTTCACTGTTAGCGTCATCCATCATTCCTTCAATTCTGCACAAGTGTCCCAGTCCCTGCCAATGAAAAACATCCCCACAGCATGATGCTGCCACCACCTTGCTTCACTGTGATGGTGTTCCCGGGTGATGAGAGGTGTTGGGTATGCGCCAGACATACTGTCGGAAGTTTACATACACTTAGGTTGGAGTCATTAAAACTTGTTTTTCAACCACTCCACAAATTTCTTGTTAAATCAAATCAAATGTATTTATATAGCCTTCTTACATCAGCTGTTAACAAACTATAGTTTTGCCAAGTCGGTTAGGACATCTACTTTGTGCATGACATAAGTAATTTTTCCAACAGTTGTTTACAGATGGATTATTTCACTTATAATTCACTGTATCACAATTCCAATGGGTCAGAAGTTTACATACACTAAGTTGACTGTGCCTTTAAACAGCTTGGAATATTCCAGAAAATGATGTCATGGCTTTAAAAGCTTCTGTTAGGGTAACTTACATAATTTGTGTCAATTGGAGGTGTAGCTGTGGATGTATTTCAAGGCCTACCTTCAAACTCAGTGCCTCTTTTCTTGACATCATGGGAAAATCAAAAGAAATCAGCCGAGACCTCAGAAAAGAATTGTAGACTTCCACAAGTCTGGTTCATCATTGGGAGCAATTTCCAAATGCCTGAAAGTACCAAGTTCATTTGTACAAACAATAGAACGCAAGTATAAAAACTATGGGACCACGCAGCCATCATACCGCTCAGGAAGGAGATGCGTTCTGTCTCCTAGAAAATAATGTACGTTTGTGCGAAAAGTGCAAATCAATCCCAGAACTACAGCAATGGACCCTGTGAAGATGCTGGAGGAAACAGATACAAAAGTATCGATATCCACAGTAAAACGAGTCCTATATTGACATAACCTGAAAGCCCGCTCAGCAAGGAAGAAGCCACTGCTCCAAAACCGCCATAAAAAAACAGACTACGGTTTGCAACTGCAGATGGGGACAAAGATTGTACTTTTTGGAGAAATGTCCTCTGGTTTGATGAAACAAAAATAGAACTGTTTGGCAATATTGACCATCGTTATGTTTGGATTAAAAAGGGGGATGCTTGCAAGCCGAAGAACACCATCCCAACCGTGAAGCACGGGGGTGGCGGCATCATGTTATGGGGTTGCTTTGCTGCAAGAGGGACTGGTGCACTTCACAAAATAGATTATGTAGATATTTTGAAGTTTCATCTCAAGACATCAGTCAGGAAGTTAAAGCTTGGTCGCAAATGGATCTTCCAAATGGACAATGACCTCAAGCACACTGACAAAGTTGTGGCAAAATGGCTTAAGGACAACAAACTTTTTTTTTTCTTTAAGCAATGTTTTTTATTCTTGACACTCTTCCGTAAAGCCCAGCTCTGGAGTGTATGGCTAAAAGTGGTCCTAAGGACAGATACTCCAAAGCTCCTTCAGGGTTGTCTTTGGTCTCTTTGTTGCCTCCCTGATTAATGCGCTCATTGCCTGGTCTGTGGTGGGCAGCCCTCTCTTGGAAGGTTTGTTGTGGTGCCATGTTCTTTAATTTTTTAAATAATGGATTTAATGGTGCTCCGTGGGATGTTCAAAGTTTTGGATCTTTTTTTTATAACCCAACCCTGATCTGTACTTCTCCATAACTTTTTCCCTGACCTGTTTGGAGAGCTCCTTGGTCTTCAAGGTGTCGCCTGCTGGGTGGTGCTGTCACACCCTGACCATAGTTACTTTTTATATTTCTATGTTTTGGTTGGTCAGGGTGTGAGCTGAGTGGGCATTCTATGTTTCAGGTCTAGTTTGTCTATTTCTATGTCTGGCCTGATATGGTTCTCAATCAGAGGCAGGTGTTAGTCACTGAAGCGGACAAGGTGGGGGAAGACTACGGTGAAGTGGGAGCCACGTCTAGCACCAGAGCCGCCACCGCGGACAGATGCCCACCCAGACCCTCCCCTATAGGTTCAGGTTTTGCGGCCGGAGTCCGCACCTTGGGGGGGGGGGGGGGGGGGGGGGGGGGGTACTGTCACACCCTGACCATAGTTTACTTTGTATATTTCTATGTTTTGGTTGGTCAGGGTGTGAGCTGAGTGGGCGTTCTATGTTTCATGTCTAGTTTGTCTATTTCTATGTCTGGCCTGATATGGTTCTCAATCAGAGGCAGGTGTTAGTCATTGTCTCTGATTGGGAACCATATTTAGGTAGCCTGGGTTTCACTGTGTGTTTTGTGTGTGATTGTTCCTGTCTTTGTATTTGCACCAGATAGGGCTGTTTCGGTTTTCACATTTCATTATTTTGTAGTTTCTTTATGTATAGTTTCTTCCTTCATTAAAATAACATGAATCATCATCACGCCGCATTTTGGTCCGACTCTCCTTCACCACAAGAGAACCGTTACAGAATCACCCACCACAACAGGACCAAGTGGCGTGGTAACAGGCAACAGCAGCAGCAGGAGCAGCGTGAAAACAAGCAACAGCAAAAGCGGCGCAATGAGGATTGGACATGGGACGATATATTGGATGGCAAGGGTTGCTACACATGGGAGGAGATCCTGGCGGGAAGGGATCGCCTTCCATGGGAACAGGTGGAGGCAGCGAGGAGAGCAGAGGCAGCCGTAGAGAGGAGTCGGCGATATGAGGGAACACGGTTGGCAAGGAAGCCCGAGAGTCAGCCCCAAAAATGTATTGGGGGGGGGGCTCACAGGGAGTATGGCTATGCCAGGTAGGAGACCTGCGCAAACTCCCTGTGCTTACCGGGGGGCTAGAGAGACCGGGCAGGCACCGTGTTATGCTGTGGTGCGCACGGTGTCTCCAGTGCGGGTGCATAGCCCGGTGCGGTATATTCCAGCTCTGCGTATCGGCCAGCTCTGCGTAGGTGCCCTTCTTTGCAAGGCATTGGAAAACCTCTTTGTGGTTGAATCTGTGTTTGAAATGTACTGCTCGACTGAGGGACCTTTCAGTTATTCGTATGAGTGTGGTACAGATATGAGTCAGTCATTCAAAAATCATGTTAAACACTATTATTGCACACAGAGTGAGTCCATGCAACTTATTATGTGACTTGTTAAGCACATTTGTTAAGCACACTCCTGAACAGTTTGAATCATAGCCACGGGATGTACAGTGGCTTGCGAAAGTATTCACCCCCCGTCGCATTTTTCCTATTTTGTTGCCTTACAAGCTGGAATTAAAATGGATTTTTGGGGGGGATTTGTATAATTTGATTTACACAACATGCCTACCTCTTTGAAGATGCAAAATATTTTTTATTGTGAAACAAATAACAAATACGACTATTCACCCCCCCCCCCCCCCCCCCCAAATCAATATTTTGTAGCGCCACCTTTTGCTGCAATTACAAATGCAAGTCTCTTGGGGTATGTCTCTATAAGCTTGGCACATCTAGCCACTGGGATTTTTGCCCATTCTTCAAGGCAAAACTGCTCCAGCTCCTTCAAGTTGGAAGGGTTCCACTGGTGTACAGCAATCTTTAAGTCATACCACAGATTCTCAATTGGAATGAGGTCTGGGCTTTGACTAGGCCATTCCAAGACATTTAAATGTTTCCCCTTAAAACACTTGAGTGTTGCTTTAGCAGTATGCTTAGGGTCATTTGGAAAGTGAACCTCTGTCTCAGTCTCAAATCTCTGGAAGACTGAAAAAGGTTTCCCTCTAGAATTTCACTGTTAGCGTCATCCATCATTCCTTCAATTCTGCACAAGTGTCCCAGTCCCTGCCAATGAAAAACATCCCCACAGCATGATGCTGCCACCACCTTGCTTCACTGTGATGGTGTTCCCGGGTGATGAGAGGTGTTGGGTATGCGCCAGACATACTGTCGGAAGTTTACATACACTTAGGTTGGAGTCATTAAAACTTGTTTTTCAACCACTCCACAAATTTCTTGTTAAATCAAATCAAATGTATTTATATAGCCTTCTTACATCAGCTGTTAACAAACTATAGTTTTGCCAAGTCGGTTAGGACATCTACTTTGTGCATGACATAAGTAATTTTTCCAACAGTTGTTTACAGATGGATTATTTCACTTATAATTCACTGTATCACAATTCCAATGGGTCAGAAGTTTACATACACTAAGTTGACTGTGCCTTTAAACAGCTTGGAATATTCCAGAAAATGATGTCATGGCTTTAAAAGCTTCTGTTAGGGTAACTTACATAATTTGTGTCAATTGGAGGTGTAGCTGTGGATGTATTTCAAGGCCTACCTTCAAACTCAGTGCCTCTTTTCTTGACATCATGGGAAAATCAAAAGAAATCAGCCGAGACCTCAGAAAAGAATTGTAGACTTCCACAAGTCTGGTTCATCATTGGGAGCAATTTCCAAATGCCTGAAAGTACCAAGTTCATTTGTACAAACAATAGAACGCAAGTATAAAAACTATGGGACCACGCAGCCATCATACCGCTCAGGAAGGAGATGCGTTCTGTCTCCTAGAAAATAATGTACGTTTGTGCGAAAAGTGCAAATCAATCCCAGAACTACAGCAATGGACCCTGTGAAGATGCTGGAGGAAACAGATACAAAAGTATCGATATCCACAGTAAAACGAGTCCTATATTGACATAACCTGAAAGCCCGCTCAGCAAGGAAGAAGCCACTGCTCCAAAACCGCCATAAAAAAACAGACTACGGTTTGCAACTGCAGATGGGGACAAAGATTGTACTTTTTGGAGAAATGTCCTCTGGTTTGATGAAACAAAAATAGAACTGTTTGGCAATATTGACCATCGTTATGTTTGGATTAAAAAGGGGGATGCTTGCAAGCCGAAGAACACCATCCCAACCGTGAAGCACGGGGGTGGCGGCATCATGTTATGGGGTTGCTTTGCTGCAAGAGGGACTGGTGCACTTCACAAAATAGATTATGTAGATATTTTGAAGTTTCATCTCAAGACATCAGTCAGGAAGTTAAAGCTTGGTCGCAAATGGATCTTCCAAATGGACAATGACCTCAAGCACACTGACAAAGTTGTGGCAAAATGGCTTAAGGACAACAAACTTTTTTTTTTCTTTAAGCAATGTTTTTTATTCTTGACACTCTTCCGTAAAGCCCAGCTCTGGAGTGTATGGCTAAAAGTGGTCCTAAGGACAGATACTCCAAAGCTCCTTCAGGGTTGTCTTTGGTCTCTTTGTTGCCTCCCTGATTAATGCGCTCATTGCCTGGTCTGTGGTGGGCAGCCCTCTCTTGGAAGGTTTGTTGTGGTGCCATGTTCTTTAATTTTTTAAATAATGGATTTAATGGTGCTCCGTGGGATGTTCAAAGTTTTGGATCTTTTTTTTATAACCCAACCCTGATCTGTACTTCTCCATAACTTTTTCCCTGACCTGTTTGGAGAGCTCCTTGGTCTTCAAGGTGTCGCCTGCTGGGTGGTGCTGTCACACCCTGACCATAGTTACTTTTTATATTTCTATGTTTTGGTTGGTCAGGGTGTGAGCTGAGTGGGCATTCTATGTTTCAGGTCTAGTTTGTCTATTTCTATGTCTGGCCTGATATGGTTCTCAATCAGAGGCAGGTGTTAGTCATTGTCTCTGATTGGGAACCATATTTAGGTAGCCTGGGTTTCACTGTGTGTTTTGTGTGTGATTGTTCCTGTCTTTGTATTTGCACCAGATAGGGCTGTTTCGGTTTTCACATTTCATTATTTTGTAGTTTCTTTATGTATAGTTTCTTCCTTCATTAAAATAACATGAATCATCATCACGCCGCATTTTGGTCCGACTCTCCTTCACCACAAGAGAACCGTTACAGAATCACCCACCACAACAGGACCAAGTGGCGTGGTAACAGGCAACAGCAGCAGCAGGAGCAGCGTGAAAACAAGCAACAGCAAAAGCGGCGCAATGAGGATTGGACATGGGACGATATATTGGATGGCAAGGGTTGCTACACATGGGAGGAGATCCTGGCGGGAAGGGATCGCCTTCCATGGGAACAGGTGGAGGCAGCGAGGAGAGCAGAGGCAGCCGTAGAGAGGAGTCGGCGATATGAGGGAACACGGTTGGCAAGGAAGCCCGAGAGTCAGCCCCAAAAATGTATTGGGGGGGGGGCTCACAGGGAGTATGGCTATGCCAGGTAGGAGACCTGCGCAAACTCCCTGTGCTTACCGGGGGGCTAGAGAGACCGGGCAGGCACCGTGTTATGCTGTGGTGCGCACGGTGTCTCCAGTGCGGGTGCATAGCCCGGTGCGGTATATTCCAGCTCTGCGTATCGGCCGGGCTAGATTGAGCATCGAGCCAAATGCCATGAAGCCGGCTCTACGCATCTGGTCCCCAGTGCGTCTCCTTGGGCCGGCTTACATGGCACCAGCCTTGCGCACGGTCTCCCCCCGGTTCGCCTGCATAGCCCAGTGCGGGCTATTCCACCTTGCCGCACTGGTAGAGCGACTGGGAGTATTCAACCAGGTAAGGTTGGGCAGGCTCGGTGATCAAGAGCTCCAGTGCGCCTGCACGGTCCGGTCTATCCAGTACCACCTCCACACCACAGCCCTCCGGTAGCAGCTCCCCGCACCAGGCTTCCTGTGCGTGTTCTCGGTCCAGTACCACCAGTGCCAGCACCACGCATCAGGCCTACAGTGCGCCTCGCCTCTCCAGCGCTGCCAGAGCCTTCCTCCTCTCCTGCGCTGTCAGAGTCTCCCGCCTGTTTAGCGCTGCCAGAGCCTTCCACCTCTACAGCGTTGCCGGAGTCTCCTGCCTGTTTAGCGCAGCCAGAGCTGTCAGTCTGCATGGAGCAGCCAGAGCTGTCAGTCTTCATGGAACAGCCAGAGCTGCCAGTCTGCATGGAGCAGCCGGAGCTGCCAGTCTGCATGGCTTTCAGAACAGGTGCCTTTCAGAACAGGTGTATATATACCGAGATCATGTGACAGATCATGTGACACTTAGAATGCACACAGGTGGACTTTATTTCACTAATTATGTGACTTCTGAAGGTAATTGGTTGCACCAGATCTTATTTAGGGGCTTCATAGCAAAGAGGGTGAATACATATGCACGCACCAATTTATGTTTTTTACGTTTTATAATTTTTTGAAACAAGTAATTTTTTCACCAATTTTTACTATTTTGTGTATGTCCATTACATGAAATCCATATAGAATATCCATTTAAATTACAGGTTGTAATGCAACAAAATAGGAAAATTGCCCAGGGGGATGAATACTTTTGCAAGACACTGTAGGGGTGCTGAGGGTTCTGCAGAATACCCCCCCCCCCCAAAAAAAAAGTCCAGGGGTATGAATACATTCTGTAGGCACGGTATATTCTTCTTACTATAAAATCATATAATACAAAAGAAATGAGACAGGACTTATAAGCATATCTTGCCAGATAACATACAGTAGGCCAACTTATATTTTGTTCTACTGAATGACATTTTCTTCATACAGTATCATATTTCTTTAATCCTGCCTAAAATAAACAATGCATTTATTTTGATGGTGCATTACATTGATTTATTTTACTTTTTTTAAATGTAGATGTTCCAAAGGCATCAGAGACCTGTATGCGGATTGCATGCATGGAGGCCTGGAGACGCTAAATGTGTTTATGTTAATTAATTGTCAATTACCGTGAGACTGGCCGCCTTTTGCATGACAATAACCCGTTGACAAAATGTCATGTCCGCCACAGCCCTACAGTATCTGTGATAAGAGGTGACAGTGTTCATTTAGGAGTAGGATTTCCTTAATATGGACATAATAAATGGGAGGATTAGTAATGCACTTCAATTAATAGATGAATCAAGCAGAGTTGGTCCATTGTTTGAAATGTCCCCATCAAATGGTGCAGCCTCATCAATCTAATAACTAATGGAGGGAGAGCAGGAACGGGGAAGATGGAACGTGCGCAGTGATTCATTACAGTAAATCAATGGGGACCTTTTTCTGCTTCTCCTGCTCGTTTGGACATTTGAGCTGACTGCAATGGCTTATGATATTACCTTCATATTTCAAATAACTTCCGGTGACACTTTATTTGGCTAATCCCAAGTGGGTGGCTTGTAGATGTTCGTTAGAATACCTTTCAACAACATTCCAACTGACTACAGTATCTACTAACCGTAACCCTTACCCTAACCCTTATTCTAAACCTAAACCTAACCTTAACCTTTACCTTAGCAAGCAGTTGCTTATCGGCAGATAATTTGCTGATAGTATGACCATCTGTAGATCATCTATATGGGACTATTGAAAAAAAGTGTAACTTAACTTCCCAAGTTTGGTCAGTAGTTAAAGTGCATGGGCACACAGTAGGGTATGAATAGTTCTGATACTGTCAGTAATGCAAATGCATTTCTCATACCTGCCGAAACGGACAACAATTAAACACCAAATTCAATGAATCTCAAAAACCGCCATGACAGACGTTTGTTTGTGACATCAATCGAGTCACACGGCTTGCTGTTTATACTCTCCTATATCAAATGAAGTGACCCGGTAGTGTTGGCAATGACATTGCCAATCATTTTCCATTCAGCAGAAGTTGTTGCAGATGGTCCCCCCAGGTCCCTGCATGAAAAACTGCTGATTTAAGAGGAATGTCATGCTTAATTAATAGCAGCCCGTAAATGGAGTGCGTTCCACACAAAGACCGATATAAGCCACCACCATTCTGCCGCTCTCGCCAGCAGGCACATTCGCCTCTGTGCATCCAGCTAGCAGCAAGTCACTGAGCATCATCAAAATTCACAACGCGACCTGCTCAAACACGGGCTTAGCTACTGATGTTTCAATGAGGACAGCTCCTCTTTTCATGTGACAGTACCTTAATCCCGTCAGACTGGAGCCACACCAAGCTGACACCCCTATGGAAATGTGCTTTAATGACATTAATGGTAGGCCTTTTGAAAACAGAGGAGATGAAGGGAAGCGGGGAACATGTAGCACCAAGTGCACTGACAAAAGCCCTACCCTTAAAAACTGGTGTTGGTTTTAATGCCATTCTGGGAATAGACACTCCGTTGGCCAGAAGTATGTGGACACCTTCCTTGTCGAACATCTCATTCCATAATCGTGGGCATTAACATGGAGTTGGTCACCCACCGTTGCTGCTATAACAGCCTCCACTCGTCTGGGAAGGCTTTCCACTAGATGTTGGAACGTTGCTGCTGGAATTTGCTTCCATTCTGTCACAAGAGCATTTGTGAGGTCGGGCACTGAGGCGGGCACTTAGGCGATTAGGATTGGCTCGCAGTCGGCGTTCCAATTCATCCCATAGGTGTTCGATGGGGTTGAGGTCTGGGCTCTGTGCAGGCCAGTCAAGTTCTTCCACACCGATCTCGTTAAACCATTTCTCTATGGACCTCGCTTTGTGCACATGGCCATTGTCATGCTGAAACAGGAAAGGGTCTTCCCAAACTGTTGCCACAAAGTTGGAAGCAAAGAATTGTCTAGAATGTTATTGTATGCTGTAGCATGAAGATTTCCCTTCACTGGAACTAAGGGGCCTAGCCCGAACCATGAAAAACAGCCACAGACCATTATTCCTACTACACCAAAATTTACAGTTGGGGCAGGTAGCGTTCTCCTGGCATCCGCCAAACCCAGATCAGTCATCGGACTGCCAGATGGTGAAGCATAATTAATCACTTCAAAGAACGCGTTTCCACTGCTCCAGATTCCAATGACGGCGAGCTTTACACCATTCCATTTTGATCTTAGGCTTGTCGGCTATGGAAACTCATTTCATGAAGCTCCTGACAAACAGTTATTGTGCTGACCTACCACTTCACGGCTGAGCCGTTGTTGCTCCTAGACATTTCCACTTCACAATAACAGCACTTACAGTTGACCAGGGCAGCCCTAGCAGGGCAGAAATTTGATCAACTGACTTGTTGGAAAGGTAGCATGGTAACATGTTGAAAGTCTCTGAGCTCTTCAGTAAGGCCATTCTATTGCCAGTGTTTGTCTATGGAGATTGCATGGGTGTGTGGGGATTTTATATATGGCGTGGCTGAAGTTCAAATATGTAAACATACCTTGACGATAAAGATGCTAAGTGTCTGGGTTTTAGTGCATTAAACCCACTTAGGCTAATACGCCTGTTTATTTTGATGGGCCAGTCACAAGAGCTGTATCTCCTTCACTAAGATGGCAGGAATCTGCTATTCACAGTGGCTCAGTGCAGTGAGGGATCTGCGGTGTACATAACAGCATACATACAGTACTTAGTATGTATAGGGCACACTGTACCTATCAGGAAACCAATTTTCACATGCAGCATAGCTCTGATAAGATATTCCTAATCCTCACATCCAGTCCTCATGCTGAAGGGGAAACAGGTCCATTGGTGCAGCCAGAGATATAAATAGGGCATGGTTTTATTCCACTCTCATAAACATGCAGATTGATTAGGGTCATTTTCTGCTAGCCTGCCTCCCTCCACCCAACCCCCTCCCTCCATTAGTGATGAAAACCTAGATTTATTGCCACGTCCGTCACTGCCACACTATAATTCACTGGCACATTGGCTGCATGCTTTTATGTAAATGAGCAATCGCAATAAGGCATATCAAAAAGCATGTCTCTGTCTCTCTGTTCATAGGAGCGCATACAGGTTGCCAATGGGCTGTTGTCAATCAGCCGACTGACGCTGTCCGATATTGGAATGTATCAATGTGTGGCTGGAAACAAGCATGGGGAGGTCTACTCCAATGCAGAGCTCAAAGTCATAGGTAAGGCAATACAAGGTGTGTGGGTGTACGTGCCTGACAGCCTACATGCCGGTGCATGTATTGTATGTTGTACAGTATGCACGTTTGTTGTGTGCATGTTTTAGTGTCATAGGTAGTTTGTTTTTCCGCTCTCTACCATCACAGTGTGACCTCTAGCTTCTCTGTGATTGCCTCCTAATTAAAAGGCATTCATTAAAAGATGAATGCACTGGGGTGCTGTTGATGTATGGCCATGCCACTGTGCTCCCCAGTCCCACCCATCTGCCCTGTCAGTCCTGTTCCTCTGGACCCTGTTCCCTGGCACAGGGCTGGCCTTCAGCTCTCCCTCTCGAAACCCATCTCCCACCACTCTTCATCATCGTTTTGCCATTGATTGGAATTAGATCCAACACAGCCAAAGTTCCCAGGTTGAATTAAACGTGGAGGAGGTAAAAACGTCATTGACAGCCCCTGGCACTAATTGAAGTGCTTTATAAAAGCAAAGGAAGGGAGGATCCTGGAGAGAAAAGGAGATGATCATCATAGAACTAATTTGAGCTGCAAAACAGACATGACATTTTCCCTTTGTTTTTCTTAGCCGAGAAAAGGATTCCCTGTTTTTTAAGGAGTGCAGTGTGTTGCACTCTCCTTCCTTCCCTGCCATTTCTACTCAACACATTACACGCCTCACTTTGAAATAGACAGCAGCCATGCAAGGGTGTATTAAAACCTTTAGGGGTTATACAGATAACGTACCATTGCATAATTATTTTTTTGTTTTGTGCTTTTTTTCCACATGTCTGCCTTTGACTCACTCTCTGTCTAGTGTGGAGTTTAGTAATCTCCTTGAGCCTTGTTTACACTGGCTAAGACCTGCTCTATCTCTGGCCAATGACAATGACTATCTCTAGGTCTGGCCAATGACAATGACTATCACTAGGTCTGGCCAATGACAATGACTATCACTAGGTCTGGCCAATGACAATGACTATCACTAGGTCTGGCCAATGACAATGACTATCTCTAGGTCTGGCCAATGACAATGACTATCTCTAGGTCTGGCCAATGACAATGACTATCTCTAGGTCTGGCAAATGACAATGACTATCTCTAGGTCTGGCCAATGACATTGACTATCTCTAAGTCTGGCCAATGACAATGACTATTCCCTTGATGTATATGTTGTTATTTCCTGTGACATCACCAGGTAAAGACTCTGGACCCAGTATACTAAGGCCCTGAGGTTCTCCTAGTTCAGGTCATGTGTTCAGGATAAACTCATGTCTTTACGCTCATGTCATACATGTTGAAAGTTAAACATAAAAAGTAAAGGGGAAGGGAAGTGTTGAGTTTTTAACATGTATGTGTTGTCTTAGCTGTTGCCCCAGATTTCTCCCAGAGCCAGCTGAGGAGCCACACAATGGTGAAGGAGGGAGGAGATGTGCTGATGGAGTGCAGGCCCAAAATGTCCCCCTGGGGTGGGATCTCCTGGAGGAAGGGCAGTGAGACTCTACAAGAGAGAAACAGGTAAGCGAACAATCTCTCTCTCTCTCTCTCGTTATTAGGTCATCCCTCTCTCATAATGGGGTTGATTTCCTAAACACTGGGGTTACTGTGGGATTTGTTCTGGTATGGTACCCTGGAGGCTATGCTTACTGTATGGTTACCTTTCCCGGCTCTGTAGCTTGATATTATATATCTGGTCATATTAGTGATTGTATTCCTCAATGTTACAGAGTCCCTCCTTGACTGTTAACATTTTATATCCAGCTTTGGGTTAAAATAAATATTGGAAGTCACGTCTCTGTCTGTATACCTACCTGCTTCAGATGTAGACTCCCGTAGGCCAGTGTTAATTTTTCCAACAATAACTAAGACGAAAAATATTAGCCAACGACCTATATTTCCTGACGAAAATGAATGACGATAATGAGACAAGATGCCATGGGGAAAAAAGACAACTATTCTAAGTGACTTTTCATTTGAGATGACAAGAGGAGAATTCCATGCGAGACTAATGGACAGGAATTTGACAGGAAGCTCCTTTTCATCTGTTTTGTCCAATCATAAGCAAGCATACCTTTGCAGAATATAATGCAAACCTCTCGTTGGTCTTTTAGTTAAAAAGGCTGATTGAGCTGATATACAGTATCCACAGACATTTCAATTGTAACAGTAATGTTTACTGTCTCTTACTTTCGTATTGCCTGTTTTAGCTTTTTTCCAATTAGCTTTTTCCCGTGTGGAAATACTAAATCTATTTTCTGAATATTAGCTAATATACAATAATAACTCAAACATTGTTGGAAATGCTCAGATTCTCCCCTTTTAAAGGAATCACTGTCATTTATCACAAGGTGGAGAAAAACCGTAGGTCTAAATGGTTAAACCTGTAGCCAATAGCAATGTTGCCAGCAATACAAGGGAAAGGGGAATACCTAGTCAGTTGTACAACTGAAATGTGTCATCCGTATTTAAACCAACCCCTCTGAATCAGAGAGGTGCAGGGGGCTGCCTTAATCAACATCCATGGCTCCTGGGGAACAGTGGGTTAACTGTCTAGCTCAGGGGTAGAACAACAGATTTTTACCTTGCCAGCTCTGTGATTCGAGACAAAAACCTTTCACGCTCTAACCACTAGGCTACCTGCCACCACTGGATAGAAGGCCTAGTTGGTCAAGGCTATCTTAATGTGCACAAGTTGGAGGTATAAAAAAAAATGCACAGAGGAAAATGTGACTAACATAACAGTGACTAAAACAAGACTAAAATTGTCCAGAGTTTTAGTTGGCTGATAATAACTAAAACTATGAAGGCTGAAATGACTCAAATGAAATCTAAAATATCTGACACAATTCAACACTGCCGTAGACCTACATTCAGTAAGGTTTTCAAGTCACTTAGTGTACAAAACATTAGGAACACCTTCCTAATTGCACCCCTTTTTGTCCTCAGAACAGCCTCAATTCATCATGGACTACACTGTGTCGAAAACGTGCCACAGGGATGCTGGCCCATTTTTACTCCAATGCTTCCCACAGTTGTGTCAAGTTGGCTGAATGTCCTTTGGGGGGGGTGGACCATTGTTGATACATACGGGAAATTGTTGAGCGTTAAAAACTCAGCAGCGACGTAGTTCTTGACACAAACCGGTGCGCCTGGCACCTACTACCATAACCCGTTCAAAGGCACTTCAATATTTTGTTTTGCCCGTTCACCCTCGGAATGGCACACATCACAATCCATGTCTCAGTTGTCTCAAGGCTTAAAAATCCTTCTATAACCTGCCTCCTCCCCTTCATCTACACTGATTTAAGTGAATATAACAAGTGACATCAATAATGGATATGTTTGGAATGGAGAGTTTTGTTGATTGATTTGGGGTTTTGCACTGCTGTGACACTGTTATATGTTCCAATGGGATGATTAATTCAACAGCAGTGGCTATATTACGGTTGAATGGGTGGATGTTTCCTTGTAACCCTGTTGAGATAGTGTATATGTTTCCTAACATCAATAAGGGATCATATCTTTTACCTGGATTCACCTGGTCAGTCTTTATCATGGAAAGAGCAGGTGTTCCTAATGTTTTGTACAGTCAGTATATAATGCCTGGTGTAATTCACAGTGTAGATGTACACCACAAACAAACCAGTGTCAGTACTGAAGGTATAATTGGTTTGGCCAGTACTTATGGGTGTCCCGATATGCCCCTCGCTGTGTAGAGTCTGGGTGCTAATCAAGCACTTTTCGCCCTCTGTGGGGGTGTGTGGGTGACCAGTCACTGTCTGCTGACACGACACGCTTTTCTGGGCTAAAGTGTTAACTGCTAGCAGTGACAGGAGAGTAGGGAATGTGTGTGTGTGTGTGTGTGTGTGTATAAATATGTGTGTGTGTGTGTGTGTGTGTGTGTGTGTGTGTGTGTGTGTGTGTGTGTGTGTGTGTGTGTGTGTGTGTGTGTGTGTGTGTGTGTGTGTGTGTGTGTGCGTGGCATCAGGGGTCTGGTCAGTCAGGCTGTCCTGATCCAGACAGCAGCTGCACCCCTTTTTGTGGCACAACTCACAGCAGGACTGTGTGCACAGTGTCTGGCACGTCTTGTCAGAGTTTACATATACACAAAGAAGTGTTGTCGCTAAACAAAGTGGCCCTGCATTTGCATAGTGGTTGCGCTGCTTGTGCCCTTCAGTTGCCCTGTATACTTATGTATATGATGCTGTCTCCCTAGCAGACTGATCAAGGCTGGAATTCTGAAGCACATCAGGTTTTATTAATAAAATATGTATTTTTCTCTTTCGTCATCCCTCTTGAACTGACAGCTAGAATCTTGGTTGAACTGTGAGGTAGCAACGGATTACACACAACAACAACAAAAACGAGTGTTCCTCAAAGTTTCTTTGGGAAGAGTGATGGTTCTACTGACTAAAAAGAACTGACCCAAAGAACCATTTGAGCCATTCAATGTCTCTTTGCAGTTCAAGAAAGGGTTCTTTCCTCTTTTAGTGATAATTCAAATGTGGGGGTGGCGGTTTATTAGAATATTTTTGAGGCGCTGATTTGCTCACAGCTCGTTTTTGTGCAACCGTGAGTGAGAGTGTCATTCCAACATCTAATCTGTTGTGTTGTGCCAGTACATGTTATATATGGCAATCCCAGTGTAGGTGTCTTGTGAAAGACTTACCTATAGCCTTGTGTCAATTGAGAATGGGTGACTAAGTCAGTAGTTCTCAATTCTCTCCCAGCTGTTCCAGAGCTAGCACCCCTGATTCATCCTACGGTATGGCATTTTAACAAGACACTATCAAGCCAGAATAAAACAACTCTGTGTTGTTCTACAAAGAAACGTTGATGATTGAGAAAGGTTCTATAAAGAACCATAAGAAGGGGTTCTATATAGCCCCAAGAAGCATTGTAACCATAGAGGAACCCTTTTTTGGTGCTAAATAAATATAAAACCTTTTTAATGGTTCTTCATAGCACTGTAGATGTTCCATTTAGAACCTTATGAACACGGTTCTCTATAGAACCTTCAAAAAAATACATAGCATATAGCACCAAAAAAGGGTTCCGCTATGGTTACAAGCCAATAGAATCATTTGTTTTTAGCGTGTATGCTTTTCCCTTTCCATGGTTTCCAACACAGATATCCACTGAGCTACAGTAACTGATCATTTTGATTTAACATCCTGCTCGTAGCCTATGGATATGTTTGGAATGGAGAGTTTTGTTGATTGATTTGGTGTTTTGCACTGATGTGACACTGTTATATGTTCCAATGGGATGATTAATTCAACAGCAGTGGCTATATTACGGTTGCATGGATGGATGTTTCCTTGTAACCCTGTTCTTCCCTGCTGTTTTGTGGGTCCTTGTTGTTTCACTATGAGCTTGTTAGAAGTAGATAGATAGTTGAGATATACTGTATATGTTTGCTGTAGCGGAGAGGCCTACCAGAACTCATATACTGTATGGTATTTTAATGTTCTGATCGGGACTTGTTGGAAGCAAAGGCAAAAGTGGATTATTACATCTGGACCAGTGCCCCATAAACACAATCTATCATAATAATATGCTATTCACAAAGGGAATTATATTACAATACCTCTAGGTCTGTGTTCTTGTGGAGTCCTGAATTGAACTTGAAAAGTAAATTGTCATGCTTTTACTTTGTAAATGCTATTCAGTGCAGACCACCTCTTTGACACAGAGGTAATTAAAAAGAAAAATGTGCAGATAACACGTTTGCTCGCATCTGTCCCAGGTTGTATTGTGCTGGATGAAATCTTGTCAGGATGCTGGATTGCATTGTCAATAGGTGGAACCCTGCCAAATTACTTTTTTGCAGAACTGAAAAAATGTATGAGGCATTGAATGTGTTGTCTCTACTCTTTCTTGCTTTCTTTCTTTCTTTCTCCTTCGCCCTATTTCTCTCTCTCTCTCTTTCTCTCTCTCTCTATCAGTTTCTCTCTCTCGCTATCTCTTCCTCTCTCACCCCAGTCTCATTCTCTCTCTCACACACACACACAGACACACATTGCTCAGACATACAAACCTACTTTGAGCCCAAGTTGTCCTGCCCTTTCTGGACCGCCTACATCTCATGCTATGGAAGTAATCATCACCTGTTCTTGTCGTCATTTAACATATTGTCTCACTTCGAAAGGACTGTGTTACTGGAGGATGAATGCTTTGATAACCATTGTGATTTAGCGGTAGTTAAAAAACCTTAAAATCATGTAAAGTGAAACTAGTTCACCATGCAAATGAGAGGACCACCACTGCTTTGCTTCGTCCATCAAAGATCGATTATACCAGTAACACAATTACTGCACTTGAGAGTAATCAATAATCACATTTATTGTTTTGAAAATAAGGTGTGAGCAGGATGTGGCGGTACACCTGCTCAGGAGCGTGCATAATCAAAGGCGGGAGGGGTGTGTGTGTTGTGAACCCCTTTTGTTCAAGATTAATTGGCCTAATTGCGTTAGCGCTCCACTGTGGCTTTAGAGGGAGGGGAGCCAGTGTCACCAGCTGGGTAATCCATCTTCATAGCAGCAGCTCTTTTTTTCTGCAAGAGACCAGCAGAGAGTGGGGTGGGGGTGGTGGGGGGGGGGGGTTGTCTTATCTCTCCCAGACAACCCTGCAGGGACCCGGTTTAGATGACATCAGCTGGAACAAAGCAGCTGAGAACGCAGAGCAGGGTCTTGCTGATGAGTGTATAAGTGGGCCGTGTCAGGCAATGGACCGTTGCCTAAAAACATGCCATTTCAATATGTCACCACTGAATTGGAAGAGAGAGAGAGAAAAAAAATGTGTTGGCCCCACACACCAGACCCACACACTCAACTGTCTCTGTATGAGTGGCCACCGCCCGCCCGCCTGCCGGACGTGCCGACATTCTGTTTTCCCCTCATCTCCTCTCCCTAAATTAAAGGCAGTCTTTCAAAGGGCTAGAGTTATCTTACACCACAGCAGCACTCGTAGGGAAGAAGCCATTTTTTTCATTCAGCATAACTATGTCAAGGGAAATATAGATATGTCAAGGGAAATATAGATACGTTAAGGGAAATATAGATATCGTTCTATCAAAGATATCTACATACATTTTGAAACATTGTATATCCCTGGAAATAACCAGAGGTATGTAAACATAACAGTTTTGAAAACATTTAACATAGACTTAAGCCCTGGTGTAACCTCATATCCCAGCGACAATGCCTGGGTAGAAAACACTGCAACTGTGGCCTAGAGGGGGAGTGAACCCATTTTTCATTTTTCTTTTTGCATTTTTCATCATTTGAATCACACAAATGCGAGGTGTCTTCAAAATACTATGCATATTATGCATAAAATGGACAAATGTAATCATTATTTGTATGGGGTATATTGATTATCTATTGACTCAACTTGCCCCTTGCTAAGTGGCACAATTTACCCCAAAGCAACCATTTTGACTATATTATCTACAAGGATGCACTTTCATGCTAGGTTTAGGACCTCGTATTGTAGCTTATAGAGACCCCAAAGTATGCATAAAACAGTCTTTAATCAGTCTACTTTGGTGTAGACAGAAGCATCATGAAACCTATAACACAATAAATACATTTTACTTTGTAAAATTCTTCTTTTTTTTTTTATACCTAGCCTGCTTATCACTTTTCCCATGTGGTTTGTTCCGTCACGGACTCCATGAAATGATGACCTCTTCCTAAATATTACCTCATCCTGACCTAGAAATATTTCCAAATATTTTTTGGTCCTTTGATATAGTTGCTTGGCTTCGGATGGAAGTCTTAAACTGATGTGCAAAAGTGGTACAGATCAACTGCAGTGTGTTTCGGTGTGCTGTGATGCTGTACCATTGTCTGTGAAGCACAGGGGTTTTATTGCCTTGGTGAGATCTGTTTAGTGGCTCTATATTAGTTTTGCTGTAGTATATGGAAGGAGGAAAGTAAAGTAGATTGGTTAGTGTCAGTTAAGAATTACATATGGCAAGTTTACTCAGTCAAAGCCATGGTATGTTCTCATTAAGGCTCAACGTAATGTAGCGCTAACATTATTCTAATTGCTGTGTAGACTTTTTACTGAAGTTGTACAATTGAAGTATTACATACTGCAAGAAGTCCCAGTCAGTGGTGATTGTATTGTATTGTAATGCATAGGCTTCTGCAAAAAATGGCTGTATCATGAGCGATACAGTAGATTAAGTTGACTTTCAGAAGATGTCATGCAGAGACCATCTTCTTTTAAACATTAACCTCACTTTAAATCTATTCTTGTAACTTTCACCTTTATTATATGTGGCCAGATGGAATTATTCTACCTTCTTACTGCATAGAATAAGTTACCTTGATTGCTTTGTGCACTTTAAAGAAGTGCACTGTGTTTTGACTTTACAGCTGTTTCTACCACTCTCTCTTGAACTCATAATTGGTGGCTTGTCAGGCCTTGATGCCTGGCCGGGGGTGTTTAACATACAACGCTTGTAGAATATTCTTCCTACATCCCTGTAGAGTGGATAATGGATTGAGTGGTGGAAATGAGGCATAGCAGGGGTTTCTGCGTCAGGGTGTTGACTGTTGACTGCTCCACCATATTGAGGGTGACAGGGACGGGAGTGAGATTGCTCCAGATCTAGCCATGCTTTTGGCCCATCTCTAACCCTTCCTGCAAAGCAAGAGGAAACGAGATGGCTCTCACATAAATGAAGTGATGTCTGCCAGAGTGAACTTCATTTACAGACCCCATCTGCTATGCCAGACACACTCCAGAATGAATCAATGTCAGGAAGGAAACCAAATGTGGAATGAGTATCAGCACATTTTTATAAGTGTCCACAGAGGAAGCTTGTGATGCATTTACTTACATTGACTTAGTATAAACGATTTTGCACTCAGTCATTACTCAGACATGATTAAGTGTCACACTTGCACTTTTTAAAATGTAATAATGTGATTTTCATCAAACGTTGCTCAAAGTTACAAAGTTACATTATGAAATCTTAACATGAAACAGATGCGTTGTTATTAAAGAGAGGGATTAGCCCAGAGCACTGTTTTAGTTTTCATTCATTTCAGTGGTGCCATGCTGTTGTGCTTATTAAAAAACATTGGTTATCATGTTTGAATGTCACTTCGCATTTTTTCTCATCACGTCTCTAATTTCCTCATTTGATTCTAATTGAACATCTGCTTGGAAAAGTGGAGATCTGGATCTCTGCGGAGGTGCCTGTGACAACGTCGCGTTCCGAGTGGAATATTGAGAGGTTCTGCAGCCTAATAAACGTATCTCATTTCCTCACCTTGAAGGGAGGCACACCACCTGATAAGTTGTTTGTGCAGCTTATGGTGCTCATGGTCATTTAGCAATAGACTCTGTCTTCAGAGTCAGTCTGGTGTTGGCTGGGGCGGGAATGTCACATGAAGGGGAATGGCCCTCCCACCTGAGGATGAGAGCAGGCTGGAGAATGGATGCACTGACTGGAGCACATCTCAGCACAGACAGACAGACAGACAGACAGACAAGACAGACAAGACAGACAGACAGACAGACAGACAGACAGACAGACAGACAGACACACACACTCCTCCGTGCAGTCTTGATTTCACCTAAAGTATGTTGTGGCTTTTATCACTTACATAGTTTTAATAGCTGACCTTAACTTGATCTATCAAGATGTGCAGTGCTAGTGCATAAAGGATTCATGTTTATTGAATATTTCCCTCTCCAAAAAAAAGTCAATTAATAAGAAACACATCACATATTTTTTTTTTACCTTTATTTTACTAGGCAAGTCAGTTAAGAACAAATTCTTATTTACAATGACGGCCTACCAAAAGGCAAAAGGGCTCCTGCTTGGACAGGGCCTAGGAATAAAAAGAAAACCATAGGACAAAACTGTTGATGTGATATTTTATACAGTATATGTTTTATATTTTTACAGACATTTTATAAAGTATTTTTATTCACGTAAATCATGTATTGATACCAGTGGTAGATTTATTGGTAACACTTTATTTGGACGGTCCATCTGTGGATGCTCTACAGACTATCAGTAACATTTCAACTAAATATCTACTAACCTTAGCCCTAACACTCTACTAACCTTAGCCCTAACAAGTAACCCTAAACGCAACCCTTACCCTAACCCTTATTCTAAACCTAAGCAGTTGCTTATCAACAGATAGGTGTAACAGATTAACGCAACAACAAAAAACATGCCCCTTAATGATCAAGCTATTTCTGGTCATATCAAGTTAGCTGAACCCTTGTACCCTATCTTGTAAAGGTTGTAAAACAAGCTCAAGGAAGTTAAGTTGATCGCCTTAACCCAAATAAATCTAAACCTGGAGATTTTTGCTGAGATTAGGTCAGAACCCTTTGCTGAGATTAGGTCAGAACCTTTTGCTGAGATTAGGTCAGAACCCTTTGCTGAGATTAGGTCAGAACCCTTTGCTGAGATTAGGTCAGAACCATCTTTACCTGTCCACGTGCCATGTTCTTCTCTACGGGATTATTCTTTATCTGGGAGAGACTGCTGCTGATATCGTTTTTCAAAGGGAGAATGTGCCAGCACAGCACAAGTAATCCATCTTGGTTCCCGACAATTTCTTTGGAACCGGTGTGTGTGTGTGTGTGCTCCTTATTCCTGAAGGATACCTCAGCCAGCGCATGAGGAGGAGATTAATATCAGTGGAAGGGAATATATTTTGAGAGCAATTTGTGATTAGAGGAAGGATCCTGTAGCAGTACATCCACACAGCCCTCTGTGGACCAGACAGATAAACACTCCACTCCTTCCAATGCAATTACCAACACAATCCCATCCTGTTCTCCTGTTTCACAGTCGGAAATGAAGACAATGTAAATCGGGAGCTTTGATTAAGACAGCTACCTGTAATAAGTAGTAGCTCTGCACAGCGTTTAATTCATACACATACACTGAGTGTACAAAACATTAGGAACACCTTCCTAATATTGAGTTGCACCCCCTTTTGCCCTCAGAACAGCCTCAATTGGCCAGGGCATGCACTCTACAAGGTGTCGAAAGCATTCCACATGATTATGCTGGCCCATGTTGACTCCAATGCTTCCCACGGTTGTGTCAAGTTGGCTGGATACATACAGGAAAGATACATACAGGAAACTTTTGATTGTGAAAAACCCAGCAGCAATGCAGTTATTGACACACCCAAACCGGTGCACCTGGCGCCTACTACCATACTCCATTCAAAGGCACTTAAACATTTTGTCTTGTCCATTCACACTCTGAATGGCACACATGCACAATCCATGTCTCAATTGTCTCAAGGCATAAAAATAATTCTTAAACCTGTCTCCTCCCCTTAATCTACTACACCAGGGATGAACAATTTTTGTAGGCCCACGGTCCAATTTTTTAAATACATAAAAAAAAAAAAAATTCATTGTTGTCTGTGTGTTTTTTTGGGGAAGTCAGTCAGGGTCACAAGTTACTGTTGAGATTTATAATAATAGAATACACAAGGTGCAATTTATAAATGTAGTTGTGCATCAGCAGCCACTCAATTAGCCAATGTCAGCTACATTTGTTTTGATTGGTAAATTTGTCTAGCGGCCAGCTACCTAAACTTGTAGTAAGCATGATCAAATTACTATTTACTATAGAATTGTATAACTGTGTGAAATTAGTTATATTATTGCCAAATCTTCTCTCCGCCCCATGGGAAAATGTGAAGAATTCAGGAAATGAACTTTAAAACAAAGAATGTTGTTCTTCACTGTCACGGGTGGCCACTAAAATGTTTTGCTTACAAGGGTGTGGATATGCGGCCCTTCATGATGAGTTCCGTTTTTTTCGGAGCCTCCACCTACATCAAAGTTGCTCATCCCTGATCTACACTGATTGAAGTGGATTTATTAACAACTGACATCAATAAGGGATCATAGCTTTCACCTGGATGTCATGGAAAGAGCATGTTTTGTAAACTCAGTGTATAAAAGCATATTCAGTTAGAAAAGCTTATGTATTAAGGAATGTTATTGTAGGTTGCATTAGCCACGAAAAATGTGTCTGTTAGATCCATGGGGAATCACTTGTCATTTCTCTCTTTATGTGAAGGTGGTGTAAGAGGGAATGTTTGGCACCTCGGTGTATTTGTTTCACAAAGTAGAGATTAATACTTCCTTTGCAGGCTAACACCCCTGTCCCCTGGCTGTGTTTTGATTAAGCTGCATATTGCCATGGAAACCGTATTAATGCTACAGAGTGCCCTGGAGACAACGGTCAACCCGAGACAGAGCTGAAAGGAAATGTCATTTCACGTATAGCCTGCAATTCAGTCTTTTTTCTTCCTCCATCTTAATGTAACTGAAAAAAGAAAAAGAACCCACTCAGTGCATTCTGCTAGTTGCAGGGTAGAGCAGGGTAAATCATATGTACTGTGACAAGGGGAATGAGTTCTTACTTACTGTCAATCATTCTTCTTCTTTCTGTCAGACATGTACACTCAACTAGAGCTCTGTGCAACACTGGCTCCAGATGCACTCCTCATACTCCTGTTGTGCTTTGATTGACGCGTGCAAATTATCTCTATAGGGTAGGCCTTCTAACAGTAGCTTGAGGAACTTCCAAGCATTGTGTTATTCTCAGCATTACTCTCCATGATGTACTGTTCTGTTCATCACATCATTGTTGTTGATAATTAGTGCATTCACTGGTCGACAGTTCCAACTTTCTGCTATTTAAGCAATGTGTAAGCTTTGTGTTATTAAGTACATTTAGTCATCATGGCTTCCAACTTTTGAAGATAGGAGATCTCACACCAAGCTATCGTGAATGATCTCCTATCAGCTCCAGCTGGAGGGGTGTGGGTATCCCCTCCCCAGGAAAAAAAGAGCTGTTTTAAAGCTAATTTCCTGCCATTATACATGTTTTCACGTGGCTTAGTCCCATGACCAGGGTGAAATAAAAACCATTGGTCAGGTGTATTCGGGATCATTTTAAAATTGAATAAACACTGAAAACTCAACAACTTGGTTTGAAGTTAATTTGAGATTATTTGGAGATGGAATTTAGAGTATGCTAGCTGGGGAACATTGATGTTTGGTTCTGAAATGCTAATATTAATGGTTGGTGGCAGTAGCCAGCCATAGGATGGATTGCAGCCTCTCCTTGTCCATAACAAACAAACATGTTAATATGTAATTAATTTGGGTGAACCCTCCGTTTAAAATAGGACCGTAGAAAATCTTGCCTAGAGGTAGCTCTCCAAAGGGGGTTGGCCACCCTTGATCTATGTTTCCCTAATACTGGGGGTTTGAATATGGTCATGTGACATTTGATTTCTACACATTACCTTACATTCAAGAAAGATCTAATGAATAATAACAAGTTGGCGTATCAGATTTCAAGAGAAATTGGTAAGAAGTGAAATAATAAAAAGTATGGGGGATAACAGTAGTGTTTGTTCTGAGATAAGCACACTAATTAGTATATATTTGAGCCCTTTGTAGGGTATGGGAATTTTTCTAATGTCTTGTGAAAGACCTAAATCTAATCTGCCCCTACACCCAACCCAAATGATCTTTCAATGTATTGTTGTCCCCCCACTAGAATCAGATTCATTCGGTTCACAATTTGTTTGGGCAAATAATGTTAATAATACAGATAGAAATTCAGGCTAAATTCCCTCTGAATGTTGCCTTTTTGTTGTTACAGCCGAATGAACGTAAGTGCTAAATTGCCAATGACCAAACAAGGTGAATAATGTAGGCTATGGATCTGAGCTCATGCAAGTGGTGGATTATCAAGTTAGTAGGCTAGGTGATATTATCACATGCTGTCAAAAAGAAGCATTCTGTTGACAAGTTGCACTGCTGCTCTTTTGACAATTTAGCTCACAAACTTTGATCAGATGAGAACTGGACTGCCTGTCCAGTCTGCCGTGGCTGCTCCACTCTAATCGTGAGGGCCATTTCTTTACAAACACACATCCAATCGCCTTGGTACTAACCCAATCACAAGCTTCAATCTGCCGTGGTTCACAGAGCGGTGGTAGGAAAATGATGGATCTCCCGGGTGAAGCTGCCACAGTCACAATGCTCGTGATGTAGAATTGCAGGGTATATGCTCCCGATTTGAAAATGATTTGGAGGCACAGTTGAAAAGTTCAAGCGCTGTGTTAATCAGGAAATAAAAACCAGCACTTTTTTCCATGCGAGAGAAATAAGAGAGGACGTGTGAGTGTGTGAAGAGGGTCAAATGTGTGTCTCTCGCCCAATGCATAAATTGGCAGCACTGAGTCATACAACACTTACTGTACCTGTATCCATTCACCTTTAGTGTCACGTTCTGACCTTAGTTCTTTTATTATGTCTTTGTTTTAGTATGGTCAGGGCGTGAGTTGGGTGGGTTGTCTATGTTCCTTTTTCTATGTTTTGGGATTTCTGTGTTTGGCCTGGTATGGTTCTCAATCAGAGGCAGCTGTTTTTTTTTTATAGAGAACCATATTTAGGTAGCCTGGTTTCACTTTTGAGTTGTGGGTGATTATTTTCCGTGTTAGTTACCACAAGGGACCGTTTCGTTTGTTTCACTTTGTTATTTTTTATTTGTGTAGTGTTCAGTTTGTCTTATTAAAATGGACACTTACCACGCTGCAAATTGGTCCGACCTCTCTTACTCCTCATCAGAGGAAGACGACGAACGTTACATTTAGGTAGATTTGTCACACACTACAGTCTAGACACTCTAGTCACACTAAACTCTGATATATTCAATGCTTATGGCAGTGTCATCATAAATATGCAGTTTGAGTGACATTTGAGTTCTCTCCTGTTGTGGGGGTGTCAGCCCGACCGTTAGATGAGGTGCCATTTGTATGTTGTTGCACCTCATTTTACAGCCAATAACTGTAAATCATTTTCTATCATAACGACATCAATTCCTGAATAATTTGGTAGAACTAACAGTGCATGTGACAAGCTAAGAGGTATTGGCACAAGCCTACGTAGGGCAAAAATCAATATCAATTACAGTGCTATTGGAGAATTGTCAGAGGTAAATGCTCAGGTGTCCCTATTTTACCAATGTCAGGCAATCGGTTTGTTGTCTAAGTGAAAAAAAACACCTCATTGCCACACATATTATCGTAGACTGTAATTGCCTGTTAACCTTGGGGCTGACAACTTTAAAAACAGTGGTATGCACTCTGGATTTATCTCGATGGTACTGTGAAAATAGACTTCTCTGTACTTTTCCCATTGAGTTGAACCACACACTGCATTCTGCGTCATATACTCCGACTTTGGTTTTGCTGGGTCAAATCTGTGCAGTTTGACTTGATTTACGTGTCTGACAAGGCCGTTCCTCTCAAACACGGAGCTCTGTGGGGAATCTGGGGAGAGACAGACTTTCCGTTTATCTTGTGATGTCAGAATTTCACACCCTACACTTCAGGACTTTAAAGCAGTCAGGAGTGTAGATCAAAAGTTGGGTCCAACCTCTTGTCCTGTTCGGAGGATAGGGTGACATAGCCTTCCCCCTGTAGACACCTGATCTGAGCTTTTCCTATTCAACCCTGGAGCAGTGTTACTACCACCGACGCTTTGATACAATCATGATTACAAACACCACCTGCAGGTAGGTCAGTGTCGACCAGGACAAGCAACATACTTTAATGCATACCTATCCTTATGTGTAAAGTTAATACAAAAGGGCACACACAGCTACAGTACAGTAGCACACAGAGTGAAACCCTGACATACTTGTTCATGTGCTGGATGAATGCTGCATGCATTTGGAGATTGCATGGCTCCAGTGGTGTTTGGACTTAACCAGATGGGGCGAAATGAGTGTTAGACGAGTGCAGAGATGCAATATGCACTGAGTGTAACGCACCTCAGCCAAGGTTAATTATTTTGTAAAATCACCGAAAGCGTAAGATGGCCTTTTTTCACACGGCCTCGTGGCTGAGTAATTCTACTGATAGAATCTTAACCCCTATTTTCACAGTCCTGTTTTATTTACCGGGCTAATGAAGAGCACACAAAGACCCTGCATTCACCTGTCCAACCGGGCTCTGAGATGAGAGGGTGTATTTGTGTATGGTGGTGTCTACCAATGCTACCTTCACATATGCACGTACTAGGATATTGGTGTAAATAGTTTGATCTATGTTATGCCAATATACACTGAACAGTCAGTATTCGGTGTGACCACCATTTGCGTCATGCAGCGCGACACATCTCCTTTGCATAGAGTTGATCAGGCCATTGAGCATGGCCTGTGGTATGTTGTCCCGCTCCTCTTCAATGGCTGTGCGAAGTTGATAGATATTGGCGGGAACTGGAACACTCTGTCGTACAAGTCGATCCAGAGCATCCCAAACATACTCAATGGGTGACATGTCTGGTGAGTATGCAGGCCATGGAAGAACTGGGATATTTTCAGATTCCAGGAATTGTGTACAGATCCTTGCGACAGATCCTTGCGTGAATTATCATGCTGAAACTTGAGGTGATGGTGGCGGATGAATGGCACAACAATGGGCATCAGGATCTCGTCACTGTATCCCTGTGCATTTAAATTGCCATAGATACATTGCAATTGTTTTCATTGTCCGTAGCTTATGCCAGACCATACCATAACCCCACCCCACCCATGGAGCACTCTGTTCAGAACATCAGCAAACCGCTTGCCCATATGACGCCATCTGCCCGGTACAGTTGAAACCGGGATTCATCCGTGAAGAGCAAACTTCTCCAGCGTCCCAGTGGCCGTCGAAAGTGAGCATTTGCCCAGTGAAGTAAGTTATGACGCCAAACTGCAGTCAGGTCAAGACCCTGGTGAGAATGACAAGCACGCAGATTAACTTCCCTGAGACGGTTTCTGACAGTTTGTGCAGAAATTATTCGGTTTTGCAAACCCACAGTTTGATCAGCTGTCCGGGTGGCTGGCCTCAGATGATCCCGCAGGTGCAGAAGCCGGATGTGGAGTTCCTGGGCTGGCGTGGTTACTTACACGTGGACTGCGGTTATGAGGTCGGTTGGACCTACTGCTAAATTTTCTAAAACAACATTGGAGGCAGTTAATGGTAGAGAAATGAACACCACAGCTCTGGTGAACATGCTTGCAGTCAGCATATGAATTGCACACTCCTTCAAAAATTGAGAACTCTGTGGCAAAACTACACATTTTATCGTGGCCTTTTATTGTCCACAGCACAAGATGCACTTGCGTAATGATCATGCTGTTTAATCAGTTTCTTGATATACCGCCCCTGTCAGGGGAGAAATGCTCACTAACAGGGACAAATTTGTGCACAAAATTTGATAGAAATATGCTTTTTGTGTGAATGGAACATTTCTGGGATCTTTTATTTCAGTTCATGAAACATGGGACCAACACTTTACATGTTACATATATATTTCTGTTCAGTATAGATAGCGTCAGCAATTATAGCTGTTTGCATGCATCAAATCCAACATGAAATGCAGTACTCTCGACATTTCAGTGTAGTGCTGCCACTATCATTTCAAATCATTTCTGGTCCCTGGTTTTGTCATGAACTCATCCAACACACTCTCACATTCTAGCACTTCCTTTCACAATACATCTGTGCCATTTAATTAACTCTACATTACAATAAAATTGTCCACATCACTGTGTTGTTTGTGTAAATCAAAGGCCAATGTAGTGTCCTTCAATTATGAGGTAGTAAAGACAACCAAAACTGACAGCTTGTTTTGCATGTACTGTAAACTGAATGCTTGGGTCTCATGTACTGTAATATAGTCTTATATATAATGGTGATGTTTCAAAAAGAATGTCAGAAAATATACTGAGAGGAAAGGTTTTTACTTTGGACCATAATTACAGTTTCCAATATGCACTTCACAGTACGAGCAATGGATTCTCTGAGACTAATGTTCTTTTTTAATCCCTTTCATCTTGGAGGACATAAAAGATTAACACTGTCCAGTCTCTTTGCCTGTTACTTGATCTTCTCCAATAAAAAAAAATTGTTTGTATTTTTTATGATTACATGAGTAGTGTGTTTGGGCTTTTCGCCTCTTGTTAGAAATAAACGTCTCCTCTTCGGAGGGGTTTACAGCGGCAGCCGTTAACTTTGTGTGAGGCTGAGATGAAAAGAGTGGCACTTGTGTTCATCTCACCTGTGAATTATTGATACGTCCTCCACAGCAGCAGGAAAGGAAGCTCTCCTGAGACAGTGGGAAGATCAGACAGACATGTTGTCCAAAGGTTTCTTAAGTAGGGAGAGGAGGAGTAGAACTGGAAGACATTTACTTCACTTAGTTGACTTGTAGTTTACCTCAGCTCCTCTAACACCAGCTTCAAAGCTAACGTCTAAGTCTACTAATAAAGCCTTTCCCAGTTCTGTAATTACAGCAAGAAAGGCATAGTAGGATGCATTATGTTTGTTCACTCTCCCCATTTGTATTCTTTCTGTAGAGCTTTTCTCAGAGGATGCACCAGTCACATGATTGTCCTTTTGTCCCAGGGTATAAGGGAATTGTGGAAATATACAGAGTCAAGCACACAAATGCAGGTATTGAGTTATATGAGGCATGTGCTCGGAGAGGTAGTCTTAAATCAGGTCAGAGCTTGATCTAGTTAAAACAATGTGTTGTTGCCCTATTTGTTCACAGTCTGGGTGTTATACTTTAACAAACCTAACGCAATGGTAAATCTTAGCGATAGCGCTATAGTTTCAGGGGTGTGTCAGAAATATTTGAGCTATTTTCACAACCAGAATTAAGGGCTTAGTAGCTGGCGGTGGCGTGAAAGGGCTGGGTTTTGATGAATTAACAAGTTGTGGGAGTGTCAAGGCTTGGCCTCTCACTGGCCAATCAGAACGTGCTCCATGGCTAAATATGTGGTTACTTCAAGTTGTGTATTTATGGTCTTTTATGTGTTGCATAGTCATCAACTCCAATTTAAATGTTAGTCCATTATAGCCTATTTCGTTAGATAGCCTGCCCCATATTTGCTAAATGAACATGTTTGCAATCCACATTGTTCTAATTGCATTGCTTCAATATGGAAATAAGCTGTTAAACGTAAACTACAGCTTTCGCTCTGATATAGTGGCTAGACATACTGTAAATTGCAGTCTGGACATAGACATGTCAAACGTAGTCAATAAGCAAGATTAAATTCACTAGGCTATTGATAAGGCCTAAAAAGACAGTGTATAATTCTAATCAAATTGTAACAAAAACTAAACAACAACTTGCTTTTAATAGGCTATGGCTAAATACAGTTACAGGCACAATAATTGCTCCTCGTGGACATATAATACAGACTAGGCCATTTAGACTATGGAGAGTTTTACGCACATGCAAACCTTTCACAGGAGCTGGAAAAATGTATTTTATTTATCCGTTATTTTACCAGGTAAGTTGACTGAGA